>NW_026111206.1:100252-437752 GCF_024679095.1 Eriocheir sinensis | reverse complement strand
ACGAGGGAGAAGTGGAGAAAGAGGAAGACGAAGAGGAGGAGCATGAGAAAGCAGCAGCATCATGGACGGGAGTTGATTACAGTGACCGATCTGACCTGCCGAAAGGGAAAAAGGCTCAAAAGATGGTGACGAAGTAGGAGGAGGAGATTATGTGGCTTGAGGAGATTTATCAAAAGGGTGATGTCGATTAGAAGAATATATATATATATATATATATATATATATATATATATATATATATATATATATATATATATATATATATATATATATATATATATATATATATATATATATATATATATATATATATATATATATATATATATATATATATATATATATATATATATATATATATATATATATATATATATATATATATATATATATATATATATATATATATATATATATATATATATATATATATATATATATATATATATATATATATATATATATATATATATATATATATATATATATATATATATATATATATATATATATATATATATATATATATATATATATATATATATATATATATATATATATATATATATATATATATATATATATATATATATATATATATATATATATATATATATATATATATATATATATATATATATATATATATATATATATATATATATATATATATATATATATATATATATATATATATATATATATATATATATATATATATATATATATATATATATATATATATATATATATATATATATATATATATATAGAATTATTAACGTCCCCAAATAAAACCGTCTGATATGTTTTTCTTAACAGTCTTTATAATCGTAACGGCCTCTAAATTAACACAAGTGGAGACGGAAGACAGAACACATCGGGCAGTATGAAAGTAAATGAATGCCTATATAAAACAAAAACAGGAGATTGCATGGATAAATGGTGCATCAAAATAATGAAAAAATGGAGATTTATTCGTAGATTGAATATATATATATATATATATATATATTTATATACATATATATATATATATATATATATATATATATATATATATATATATATATATATATATATATATATATATATATATATATATATATATATATATATATATATATATATATATATATATATATATATATATATATATATATATATATATATATATATATATATATATATATATATATATATATATATATATATATATATATATATATATATATATATATATATATATATATATATATATATATATATATATATATATATATATATATATATATATATATATATATATATATATATATATATATATATATATATATATATATATATATATATATATATATATATATATATATATATATATATATATATATATATATATATATATATATATATATATATATATATATATATATATATATATATATATATATATATATATATATATATATATATATATATATATATATATATATAGCGACGGCGTATTTACATTTCATTCACTTTAATATATATACCGTTATATATATATTGATATATGATATGTTAGTCTCAATACCGGGTCCGGTATATTGCCTGCTTCACGTTGGATTGTAGTATGTGAGATAACACAATAGCATATTTTGTTGTTGATGTGTAGCTTGTTGAATATATGTTCACTTAGTTCACTTTAATTTTCTCTCAGGTTAATACAAATGGTACGTATTTTAACTGATATTAACAGTTGTAATACATAAGGCTTTACAGTTTATGAGCGAGACGCACGAAAATCAGAGATGTTGACCGCCAGAGGGGCGGCGGGCGGTGAGAGTTCCGCCTCGCCTGCCCGTCACCCGCGTCTTTCCCTCTGGGTGTTGTTCGCCTGTTTTATTTGCTTAAATCGTCCGGAAGGTGGGTTCTGGCGATAATTGCTGATGAAAGCTCACTGGCCTGCTGATCCCAGTGCCAGCTCCAGCCCAGCCCACGGCCAAAAGCACGACGTGCTTTCAGCAGATCTGTTGTGCGACACCGACCGGAAGTCGCCACACGCCAGTCACACATACATGTACATTATAATATACATTACATCGCTTGTTCTAAAAGTCGCGACCGCGACTCACCCGACCTTAAAAGCAGTGTACCATCGCACAATGCACTAAAGAAACGAGGTCATATATTGTTAAAAAAAATATATAAGCTAGAGAGCCTGCCTAACGATAGCATCGAAATGCCAATGATAGCTGAAAATAACCATGTAGTTAACAAGAAATGGGCAAAAGTACACACAGTGGCGAGGTAAACTTAAAAGAGTCGTGACATGGAAGCTCAGTACTATTCTGAGAAAAACAAAATAATAGCTCAAAAAATTTTAAGTTTACATGACATCCTAGTAAAATTAATTGACTAAACTGTCATTAGATGATGGTAATGGAGCTTGCTTGGAATAGCAAAAGAAAAAGGAACAATCCTTTGAAGAAGATCTGCTACACACTGAATCCTTTTCTGAGTCAAGAATTCTGGTCAGCAAACTGGTCGTGAGAAACACTTCATCCGTTGGGTGTGACAATTGTCAGTTGGGGTGTCGTCGTTACCCTCGGTTAATGCCTTTCCTGAGGACGGGGTTTACAAATAAGGTTGTAGTGGCAAAAGAGTGGCTATCTGGAAATCTCCTAATAGCAGGTACGATAACAAGGACAAGTCTGAGAACCTTAGACATTTCAGTCAGCACCACTAACTCCTAATACCCGTTTTCAAAGTCTACAGTAATTATGTGGTATCCTGTCACCAAGTTGTGAAATCACTGTTGTAATAAATTCACTGAAACATATAACCTGCATACTGATTAAAGTAATCTGGCATTAATAAGCATCAAATGAAAAAGAAATTTCCACCTGTCCTCGATCACAGAACAGGATGACTGACACCTTGACTAAAATAATTCTCAACGGGGTAACAGTATGTCAAGTAGCAGGCAAAGATCTGGTTCATGCATTTTAAAGCTTACAGATATTCAGCATGCTGGTTAGCGATAAAGGAAGTAGGGACAGCATCTGCTCAAGTGGTTCAAGTCTGTCAGCAGAGAAAAGTATGTTTAAGCGTAGTTTGTCAGAGGTTCATGTTAAATTGTACCTATCCTAGCAAAGGTTCACACCCTCGGTTATTAAGGCTCCACTAATTACAAGACTGACCTGCTTTGCATATATATATATATATATATATATATATATATATATATATATATATATATATATATATATATATATATATATATATATATATATATTTAGACTTTAGATCATATCTCTAATTAATATATATATATATATATATATATATCTATATATATATATATATATATATATGTATATATATTTATATGTATATATATTTATATATATATATATATATATATATATATATATATATATATATATATATATATATATATATATTTATATGTATATATATATATATATGTATATATATTTATATATATATATATATATATATATATATATATATATATAACTCGTTCGGGTGTTTTCTGCAATACCTAAGTGGAGAGAACAAGGAAAAGGTTATCCAAATGAAGGAGGCAGGAAATGAGAGGGAGGCAAGGAAGGAAGGAGACGAAGATATGTTTTGAGAAGCTTTAAAATGATGATGATGATGATGATGAGGTGAAGGAAGAATCGAGAGTTAGAAAAGATGACTGACGATGAGGGAAGGGAAGGAAAAGAAGGAAGGAATTGAAAGAAGGATTAAGATAAGAAATTGCTAGCTAATGGAGGGAGAGAAAACAGAAAGGAGAAGGGAGAAAAGAAATAGTGAAAGACGATAAAGAGGGTGAGGAAGAGGAGGAGGAAAGAGGAGCATGTTGTTGTTTTTATTGTAGGTGGTGGTGGAGGTTTCAGATGGCAATGGCAGGGTCGATAATGAAAAGGAAGCGAGATATTGATAGCGTATGAAGGGAAGAGACAGTACTGGGAGGAGGCAAAGTTAGAGATGATAGCACCACGTTATAGAAGCTCCGGGGTTTAAATTGTGTACTTTTTTTCTTTCTTTTCTTTTGTAGCTCATGATTTCCTCCCTTTTGTGCTTTTCTCCTCATGTGTCACTGTTCTTCATATTCGGTCTTTCATCCTTTTTTTTTTTTACTGTTGTTATCTTCGTCAGCGTTGTCGTCAAGCTGTCGTTTTCCTTTCTTCTTCCTTATCCTAATCTACCCTTTTCCTTTTTTTCTCATTCTTCTTCCAGATTGATGCACATTGGTTATTGAAGCAAAATGATGAAACGAGATCGTACATTGAACAGGTATCTTACAAACTTTATGGGCGAAAATTATGGATCAGGCTCAAGAATCGCGTTTATTATTCCCGTCAGTACGACTGCAGGCAAAATGACATGTCGGATTTCTAACTAAAATATCATGTCATGTAGCAAATATATTATGAAGACTGTGAGTACACAGTCCACGTAAGCAGGGTATCCTGCTATAAGCTACAGGGATTACCTACTCCTCCTCCATGTTTCCTCGTCCAAAGTATAGTTTTCGCCGTCTTCCTGCCTTGCCAACTTTTTCTTTCCTCTCTCTCCTCCATGCAACACATAATCCTCTGTAACACGCTTAGCTCTGAGAGGTATTCACTGAGCAACTCTCTTTCTCCTTCCTCCTCCCCATCATCACTGTTATCATCATCGGTCACTATCATCAGTCCTCATCACCATCATAGTTGTTTTGTTTCTGTAAAAGCTTTCTCCTTTAAAATTCTTTTGTTTAATTTTTCCTTCACTCACCCTTCTTTCTCTCGATTATCCTCCTGTCTCGTGTGTGTAGTGGTGTGTGTGTGGTCAGATTCACATTAATGCACACGCAACTAAACAGAGAGAGAGAGAGAGAAAGAGAGAGAGAGAGAGAGAGAGAGAGAGAGAGAGAGAGAGAGAGAGAGAGAGAGAGAGAGAGAGAGAGAGAGAGAGAGAGAGAGAGAGAGAAATTCATTAAATAATGTAAATGCGTACATAAATAACATCCTAAATTTGTATAAAACTATATACAAAAATACACAAAATATTTAAAATTTGTATGAAAAGAAATATACAAAATACACATAAAATTAGGTAAATTTGCATTAAAATACATATACAAAATACACATAGAATAATGTAAATTTGAATGAAAAATATATAAACAAATACACTTAAAATAACGTAAATTTGTATAAAATATATATGCAAGATACACATTAAATAATGTAAATGTGTATAAAAAATACATAAAAGAAATAGAATAATGTAAAATCATATCAATATAAATACACAGAATATCAATAAAATAATGTAAATTTGTATGAAAAGAAAGATGCAAAATTCTATAAATAGCGCATTTTTATAAAATATATATACCAAAATACACATAAAATATTTAAATTTGTATTGAAATAAATATACAAAATGCATATACAGTAAGGTAAATATGTATTGAAAGAGATATTCAAAATACATATAAAACAAAGTAAATTTGTTTCAAAATATATATAATGAATACACATAAAATAACGTAGATTTCTATAGAAATATATATACAAAATAATATGAAATTATGTAAATACGTATAAATATATATATATATAAAATATATATTAAGTAATGTAAATTCGTGTCAAAATAAATAAAAAAAACATCATGAATAGAATGTGTATTTGTATGAAAATAAATAATAGATATATAAATTGTATGAAATATATATGCATGATACACATTAAATAATGTAAGTATGTATAAAAATATATATAAAAAAAAACAAATAGAATAATGTAAAATAGTATCAAAATAAATACACCGAATATTAATAAAATAAAGTAAATTTGTATGAAAATAAAGATGCAAAATTCTATCCATAAATAGTGCATTTTTATAAAATATATACAAAATACACATAAAATATTTAAATTTGTATTGATATAAATATACAAAATGCACATAATAAGGTAAACTTGTATTGAAAGAGATATGCAAAATACATATAAAAAAATCTAAATTAGTTTCAAAATATATACGAATACACATAAAATAACGTAGATTTCTATAAATATATATACAAAATACACATAAAATTAAGTAAATACGTATAAAAATAGATATAAAATACACATAGAATAATGTAAAATTGTTTAAAAAAAAAAAACAGAATATAAATAAAATAATGTAAATTTGTATGAAAATAAAAATGCAAAATACACATAAAATAAAGCTTATTTTTATAAATATACATATACACAAATACACATAGTATATTTTAATTTGTATTAAAATTAATATACAAAATGCATATACAATAAGGTAAATTTGTATTGAAAAATGCAAAATACACATAAAACAGTGTAAATTTATATCAAAATCTATATACGAATACTCATAAATCAACGTAGATTTTATAGAAATATATATACAAAATACATCAAATGATGTAAACACGTATAAAATATATATATAAAATATATATATATATATATATATATATATATATATATATATATATATATATATATATATATATATATATATATATATATATATATATATATATATATATATATATATATATATATATATATATATATATATATATAAAATACACATTAAATAATGTAAATTATGTCAAAATAAATAAACAAAATATCATAAAAGAATGTGTATTTGTATAAAATAGATATACAATATACATAAAATCACCTAAATTTGTATAAAACTATATACAAAATACAAAAACAATTTTAATTTGTATGAAAAAAAATATACAAAATACACATAAAATTAGGTAAATTTGTATTGAAATACATTTACAAAATACACATAAAATAATGTAAATTTGAATGAAAATATATAAACAAATACACTTAAAATAACGTAAATTTGTATAAAATATATAAACTTTAAATAATGTAAAAATGTATAAAAAAATATATACAAAACACAAATAGAATAATGTAAAATCGTATCAAAATAAATACACAGAATATTAATAAATAATGTAAATTTGTATGAAAATTAAGATACAAAATAATCATAAAATAACGCATTTTTATAAAAATATTTATACCAAGACACACATAAAATGAATTTGTATTAAAATAAATATACAAAATGCACATAATAAGGTAAATTTGTATTGAAATAGATATGTAAATACATATAAAACTATGTAATTTTTCAAAATATATATATACAAAATACACATAAAATAAAGTAAATTTCTATGAAAAAAATATACAAATAATATAAAAATCAAATGTATCAGAAATAAATAAACAAATACTAATAAAAGAATGTGTATATAATATAATATATATAAAATACAATAAATAACGTAAATTTATATAGAACTATATGCAAAAATACACAGAAGTAATTAAATTTGTGTGAAAATAGATATACAAAATACATGTGTATTTTGTATATTTATTTTCATACAAATTGAAATTATTTTTGTTTATTTATTTGATTATTTTGTATATTTATTTTTTCTTCATATATACGTTCTTTTATCTGAATTTTGTTTATTGAATTTGAAACGAATTTACCTTATTTTGTATATCTATTTTCATACAAATTAAAATACTTCTGTGTATTTTTGTATATAGTTTTATATAAATTTACGTTATTTTATGTATTTTGTATATTTATATTTATACAAATACACATTTTTATTGGTATTTTGTATATTTATTTTGATACGAATTTACATTATTTTATGTGTATTTTGTATACATTTTTATACGCATTTACTTCATTTTATGTATTTTGTATATATATTTTATAGAAATTCACGTTATTTTATGTGTATTCGTATATATATTTTGAAACAAATTTACATTGTTTTATATGTAATTTTGCATATCTATTTCAATACAATTTTACCTTATTGTATGTGTTTTTTATATATTTATTTCAATTCAAATTTAATTTTTTAGTGTGTATTTTGGTATATATATTTTTATAAATAAAAAAGAATGCGTTATTTTATGGGTATTTTGCCTCTTTATTTTCATACAAATTTACATTATTTTATTAGTATTCTGTGTATTTATTTTGATACGATTTTACATTATTCTATTTGTGTTTTGTATATATTTTTTTATACAAATTTACGTTATTTTAAGTGTATTTGTTTATGTCTTTTCATTCAAATTTACATTATTTTATGTGTATTTTGTATATGTATTTCAATACAAATTTACCTAATTTTATATGTATTTTGTATATTTATTTTCATACAAATTTAAAATATTTTTGTGTATTTTTGTATAGAGTTTGATACAAATTTAGGTTATTCTATGTGTATTTTGTATATCTATTTTCATTCAAATAAACATTCTTTTATTGATATTTTGTTTATTTATTTTGACGCGAATTTACAGTATTTAATGTGTATTTTATATATATTTTTATACGTATTTACATCATTTCATGTGTATTTTGTATATATATTCCTATAGAAATCAACGTTATTTTATGTGTATTCGTATATATATTTTGAAACAAATTTACCATAGAATAATTAAATTTGTATTATTTTATATGTACGTAATGTAAAAATTTATAAAATTAAAGATGCAATATACCATAAATAACTCATATTTAAAAAAAAATATATACAAAATACAAAAAAAATAATTAAATTTGTATTAAAATAACATACAATAAGGTAGTTTTTATTGAAAGAGATATGCAAAAAACACATAAAATAAAGTAAATTTGTATCAAAATATATACGAATACACACAATAAAATAACGTAAATTTTTTAGAAAATATATATACAAAAAACACATTAAATAATGTAAATACATAGAAAAATATATATACAAAATACACATAAAATAATGTAAATTGTATCAAAATAAATAAACAAAATTTCTCTAAAAGAATGTATATTTGTAGGAAAATATATATACAAAATACAAATAAAATAAAAAATTTGTATAAAATATATACAAAATACACAAAAAAATTTAAATTTGTTTGAAAATAGATATGCAAAATACACATGAAATTAGGCAAATTTTTATTGAAATACATATACAAAATACACATAAAATAATGTAAATTTGTATGAAACTATATAAACAAATACACATAAGATAATGTAAATTTCTATAAAATATATGTACAAAATATACATTAAATAATGTAAATAAGTCTAAAAATATGTATATAAATATACAGAATAACGTAAAATCGTATCAAAATAAATAAACAGACTATCAATAAAATAATGTAAATTTGTATGAAAAAAAAAGATGCAAAATTACCATATAATAACGCATATTTGTAGAGAAATATATATACAAAAAAACGCACAAAATAATTAAATTTGTATTAAAATAAATATATAAAAGCACATACACTAAAGAAAATTTGTATTTAAATAGATATGCAAAATACACATATATAATGTAAATTTGTATCAAAATATATATACGAATACACATAAAATAGAGTAAATTTCTATGAAAATATATATTAAAAATACATATAAAATTATGTAAATAATATATATATATATATATATATATATATATATATATATATATATATATATATATATATATATATATATATATATATATATATATATATATATATATATATATATATATATATATATATATATATATATCAAATACACCTAAAATAATGAAAATTGTATCAAAATCAATAAACAAAATTCCGATAAAAGAACGTACAAATTTACATTATTTTATGTGTATTTTGTACATGTATTTAAATACAAATTTAACTAATTATATGTGTATTTTGTATATCTATTTTCATACAAATTGAAATTTATTTTTTTGTTTTTTGTATATAATTTTATTCAAATTTTCGTAATTTTATGTGTATTTTGTATATTTATTTTCCAACAAATATATGTTCTTGTATCGGAATTTTGTTTATTTATTTTGATACGAATTTTCATTTTTTAGGTGTATTTGATATATATATTTTATACTTATTTACATAATTTTATATGTATTTTGAATATATATTTTCAAAGAAATTTACTCTACATGTATATACAAAAAAACACAAAAATAATTTAAATTTGTATGAAAATAAATATACAAAATACACATAAAATTAGGTAAATTTGTATTTAAATACATATACAAAATACACTTAAAATAATGTAAATTTGAATGAAATTATATAAACAAATACACTTAAAATAACGTTAATTTGTATAAAATATATATAAAAAATACACATTAAATAATGAAAATATGTATAAAAAAATATATACAAAACACAAATAGTATAATATAAAATCGTATCAAAATATATACACAGAATATTAATAAAATAATGAGCATTTGTATGAAAACTAAGATGCAAAATACCTATAAAATAACGCATTTTTTATAAAATTATATATACCAAAATACACATAAAATATTTGAATTTGTATTAAAATAAATATACAAAATGCACATACAATAAGGTAAATTTGTATTGAAATAGATATGCAAAATACATATAAAACAATGTAAATTTGTTTCAAAATATATATACGAATACACAGAAACTAACGTAGATGTCTATATATATATATATATATATATATAGATATATATATATATATATATATATATATATATATATATATATATATATATATATATATATATATATATATATATATATATATATACAAAATAGAAATAAAATTAAGTAAATACGTATAAAAAAATGTATACAAAATACACATAAAATAATGTAAACTCGTATCAAAATAAATAAACAAAATACAAATAAAAGAATGTGTATTTGTATAAATATAAGTATACAAAATACACATAAAATAACGTAAATTTATAAAAAACTATATACAAAAATACACAGAAGTAATTAAATTTGTATGAAAATAGATATACAAAATACACACAAAAAAAGCTAAATCTGAATTGAAATATATATACAAAATACATAAAATAAAGTAAATTGTTTCAAATATTTTAACAAATACACATATAATAACGTAAATTTGTAAAAAATATATAAACAAAATACATAAATAATCAAGTCATTCGTATCAAAATAAATAAACAAAAACTAATTAAATAATGTAAATTTGTATGAGAAAACATATACAAAATACACATAAAATAACGTTTTAAGTTTCTATAAAATATATGTACAAAAATGCACATAAAATTAGTTTGCATAAAAATATATACAAAACACACATTAGATAATGTAAATGAGTATAAAATATGTATACAAAATACCTATGAAATAATCTAAATTGCATCGAGTTAAATTAAGAAAATAACAATAAAATAATGTAATTTTGGATGAAAATATATAGAAAACACACATAAAATAACCTAAATAAAATACAAATATACACATTAAATAATTTAAAATTGAATGAAATAAACATACAAAATAAACATAAAATAAGGTAAATTTGTAATAAAATATATGTAAGAATACACATGAAATAATATAAATTTGTATGAAAATATATTACAAATACACATAAAATAACATAAATTTGTATAAAATTTGTTTCAAAATATATACGAATACACACAATAAAATAACGTAAATTTTATGAAAATGTATATATAAATACACATAAAATAATTTAAATACGTAGAAAATATATATACAAAATACATAAAATAATGTAAATTGTAAAAATTAAATACACGAAATTCCAATAAAAGAATGTATATTTGTAGGAAAATATATATACAAAAACAAATAAATAACTAAAATTTGTATAAAATATATACAAAAATACACAAAACTAATTTAAATTTGTTTGAAAATAGATATGCAAAATACACATAAAGTTAGGCAAAATTGTATTGAAATAAATATACAAAACTCACATAAAATATAATTTGGATAAAAAATATATACAAAATATACATTAAATATTTTAAATATGTATAAAAATATATTATATTATATATTTTTTTATTGATATTTGCGTTAATTATGTGTATTTTGTATATATTTTCTCATAGAAATTTACATTATTTTATTGGTATTTTGTCTATTTATTTTGATACGAATTACATGATTATTTCTGTATTTTGTACATTTTTTATACGTATTTACATTATTTAATGTGTATTTTGTTTATATATTTTTATACAAATTTACGTTATTATATGTGTATTTGTATAAGTATTTTGATACAAATTTACATTATTTTATGGATTTTGTATATATATTTCAATTCAAATTTAGCTTATTTTATGTGTATTTTGTATATCTATTTATTTTAAATATTTTATGTTTTTTCGCATATATATTTTAAAAAAATGCGTTATTTTATGGGTATTTTGCATCGTAATTTTCATACAAATTTACATTATTTTATTAATATTTTTTGTATTTATTTTGATACGATTTTACATTATTTTATTTGTGTTTTGTATATATTTTTTCATACATATTTACATTATTTAATGTGTTTGCTTGTATATATATTTGATACAAATTTACATTATTTTAAGTCTAGATGTTTATATTTTTTCATTCAAATTTACATTAATTTATGTGTATTTTGTATATGTATTTTAATACAAATTTACCTAATTTTATATGTTTTTTGAATATTTATTTTCATACAAGTTTAAATTATTTTTGTGTATTTTTGTATATAGTTTTATACAAATTTAGGTAATTTTATGTGTATTTTGTATATCTATTTTCATACAAATACACATTCTTTTCATTATATTTTGTTTATTTTTTTTGACACGAATTAACATTATTTAATGTGTATTTTGTATATATATTTTTATACGTATTTACATTATTTCAAGTGTATTTTGTATATATATTTCTATAGAAATCTTCGTTATTTTATTTGTATTCGTATATATATTTTGAAACAAATTTACATTGTTTTATGTGTATTTTGCATATTTTTTCAATACAAATTTATCTTATTGTATATGCATTTTGTATATTAATTTTAATACAAATTTCATTAATCTATGTGTATTTTTGTATATGTAATTTTATAAAAATATGCTTTAATTTATGGGTATTTTGCATCTTTATTTTCATACAAATTTACATTATTTTATTGATTCTGTATTTATTTTGATATGATTTTACATTATTCTATGTGTATTTTGTATATATATTTTATATAAAATGTATTTGTTTTCATTTCATACAAATCTACATTATTTTATGTGTTTTTTGTACATGTATTTAAATACAAATTTAACTAGTTATATGTGTATTTTGTATATCTATTTTGTATGTATATTTTCATAGAAATTTACTCTATTTTATGAGTATTCGTATATATATTTTGATACAAATTTACATTATTGATGTGTATTTTGTATATCTATTTCAATACAAATTTACTTTATTGTACGTGCATTTTGTATATTTATTTTAATACAAATTTAATTATTTTATATGTATTTTTGTATATATATTTTTATGCAAATATGCGTTATTATATGGATATTTTGCATCTTTATTTTCATACAAATTTACATTATTTTATTGATATTCTCTTTATTTATTTTGATTCGATTTAACATTATTCTATGTGAATTTTGTATATATTTTTTTTATACATATTTACATTATTTAATGTTCATTTTGTATATATATTTTATCCAAATTTACATTATTTTATGTGTATTTGTTTATATATTTTCATACAAATTTACATTATTTTATGTGTTTTTGTATATATATTTTTCTACGTATTTAAATTATTTTATGTGTATTTTGTATATACATTTTCATAAAAAAATTACGTTATTTTATTGTGTGTATAAGTATATATTTTGATACAAATTTTATACAAATTCATGTTATTTAATGTATTTGTATATATATTTTCATACAAATTTATATTATTTTATGTGTATTTTTTCATATATTCCATTACAAATTTACCTTATTTTATGTTTATTTTGTATATTTATTTCATTCAATTTTAAATTATTTTATGTGTATATTTGTATTTGTATTTAGGTTATTTTATGTGTATTTTGTATATATATTTTCATCCAAAATTACAATATTTTATTGGTATTTTCTTAATTTAATTCGATACGAATTTAGATTATTTCATAGGTATTTTGTATACATATTTTTATACTCATTTACATTATCTAATGTGTGGTTTGTATATATATTTTTATGCAAACTTATTTTATGCTCATTTTTGTACATATATTTTTATAGAAATTTATGTTATTTTATGTATATAGTTTTATATAAATTTACGTTATTTTATGTGCATTTTGTATATTTATATTTATACAAATACACATTCTTTTATTGGTATATTGTTTATTTACATTTATACGAATTTACATTATTTTATGTGTATTTTGTATACATTTTTTTATACGTATTAACTTAATTTTATGTGTATTTTGTATATGTATTTTTATAGAAATCTACGTTATTTTATGTGTATTCGTATATATATTTTGAAACAAATTTACATTATTTGATATGTATTTTGCATATCTATTTCAATACAAATTTACGTTATTGTATGTGCATTTTGTATATTTATTTTAATACAAATTCAAATATTTTATGTGTATTTTGGTATCAATAATTTTATAAAAAATGCGTTATTTTATAAGTATTTTGCATCTTAATTTTCATACAAATTTACATTATTTTATTAATATTCTGTGTATATATTTTGATACGATTTTACATTATTCTATTTGTGTTTTGTATATATTTTTTATACATATTTACATTATTTAATGTGTATTTTGTATATATATTTCATACAAATTTACGTTATTATATGTGTATTTGTTTATATATTTTCTTTCAAATTTACATTATTTTATGTGTATTTTGTATATGTATTTCAATACAAATGAACCTAATTTTATGTGTATTTTGTATATTTCTTTTCATACAAATTTAAATTAAATTAATATATATTTGAATGAAAATAAATTTACAAAATACACATAACATAACTTAAATTTGTATTAAAATATATACAAAAATACCCAGAAATATTTTGAATTTGTATGAAAACAGATATACATAATACACATAAATCAAGGCTAATTTCTTTTGAAATATATATACAAAATACCCATAAAATATTGTAAATTTGTGTCAAAATATAAACAAATAAACAAAAAATAACGTTAATTTATATGAAAATATATACAAAATACACATAGAATAATGTCAATTCGTATCAAAATGAATGAGCAGAATATCAATAAATAAAGTAAATTTGTATGAAATAAAGATGCAAAACACAAAAATAAAGCATTTGTTTATAAAAGTAGATACAAAATACACATCGAATAATTAAATTTGTATTAAAATTAATATACAAATGCGTATATAATAAGGTAAATTTGTATTGAAAAATATGCAACATACACGTTTACTCATACAAATTTATATTATTTTATTGGTATTTTGTTTATTTATTTTGATACGAATTACATGATTATATGTGTATTTTGTACATATTTTTTATACGTATTTACATTATTTAATTTATTTTGTTTATATATTTTCATACAAATTTACGTTATTATATGTATTTTGTATAAATATTTTGATACAAATTTACTTTATTTCATGTATTTTGTATATATATTTCAATTCAAATTTAGCTTATTTGTGTGTATTTTGTATATATTTTCATACAAATTTAATTACTATGTATTTTGTATATAGTTTTATATAAATTTACGTTATTTTATGTGTATTTTGTAAATATATTTTCATACAAATATACATGCTTTTATTAGAATTTTGTTTATTTTGATACGAATTTCAGTTATTTTATGTGTATTTTGTAAATTTTTTATACGTATTTACTTCATTTTATGTGTATTTTGTATATATATTTTTATAGAAATTTACGTTATTTTATGTGTATTCGTATATATATTTTGAAACAAATTTACATTGTTTTATATGTATTTTGCATATCTATTTCAATACAAATTTACCTTATTGTATGTGTTTTTTGTATATTTATTTTAATACAAATTTAATTTTTGATGTGTATTTTGGTATATATATTTAAAAAAAATGCGTTATTTTATGGGTATTTTGCTTCTTTATTTTCATACAAATTTACATTATTTTATTAATATTCTGTGTATTTATTTTGATACGATTTTACATTATTCTATTCGTGTTTTGTACATATTTTTTTTATACAAATTTACGTTATTTTAAGTGTATTTGTTTATGTATTTTCATTCAAATTTACATTATTTTATGTGTATTTTGTGTATGTATTTCAATACAAATTTACCTAATTTTATGTGTATTTTGTATATTTATTTTCATACAAATTTAAAATATTTTTGTGTATTTTTGTATATAGTTTGATACAAATTTAGGTTATTTTATGTGTATTTTGTATATCTATTTTCATACAAATACACAT
The DNA here is from genome assembly GCF_024679095.1 of Eriocheir sinensis. Classification (NCBI taxonomy): domain Eukaryota; kingdom Metazoa; phylum Arthropoda; class Malacostraca; order Decapoda; family Varunidae; genus Eriocheir; species Eriocheir sinensis. The sequence continues at coordinate 421,300 of NW_026111206.1, read as the reverse complement.
TCTTTTATTGATATTTTGTTTATTTATTTTGACGCGAATTTACATTATTTAATGTGAATTTTCTATATATATTTTTAAACGTATTTACATCATTGCATGTGTATTTTGTATAGTTTTAAACAAATCTATATTATTTAATGTGTATTTTGTATATATATATTTATACAAATACACATTCTTTTATTGGTATTTATTTTGATACTAATTTACATTATTTTATGTGTATTTTGTATACATTTTTTATACGTATTTACTTAATTTTATGTGTATTTTGTATATATTTTTATAGAAATTACCTTATTTCATGTGTATTCGTATTCATATTTTGAAACAAATTTACATTGTTTATATGTATTTTGCATATCTATTTTTGTGCATTCTGTATTTACTTTTGTTATACATAGAATAATGTTAAATCGTATCAAAATAAATAAAGAGAATATCAATAAAATAATGTAAATTTGTATGAAAATAAAGATGCAAAATATGCATATAATAACGCATATTTGCATTTAAATATATATACAAAATATATATAAAATAATTAAATTTGTAATAAAATAAATATACAAAATACACATAATATAAGTAAATTTGTATTGAAATATATGCAAAATACACATTACTAATGTAAATTTGTATCAAAATATATATATGAATACACATAAAATAGAGTAAATTTCTATGAAAATATATATACAAAATACACATATAACTAGTTAAATTTGTATTTAAAACATATAAACAAAAAACATAAAATAATGTAGATTTGTATGAAATGAAAAGAAATACATTTTATATAAAATATATATACAAAATACGCATAGAATAATGTAAAATCATATCAAAATAAATACACAGAATATCAATAAAATAATGTAAATTTGTATGAAAATAAAGATGCAAAATACCCATAAAATAAAGGATATTTTTATAAAAATACATATACAAAAATACACATAGATTAATCCAATTTGTATTAAAATTAATATACAAAATGCACATACAATAAGGTAAATTTGTATTAAAAAAATCTGCAAAATACACATAAAACAATGTAAATTTGTTTCAAAATATATATACGAATACACATAAAATAACGCAGATTTCTATAGAAATATATATACAAAATACACTTGAAATAATGTAAATACGCATAAAAATATATATACAAAATACACATCAAATAATGTTAATTCGTGTCAAAATAAATAAACTAAATATCATGAAAAGAAGGTGTATTTGTATGAAAATAGATATACAAAATACACATAAAATAACCTAAATTTGTATAAAACTATATACAAAAATACACAAAAATAATTTAATCTTGTATGAAAATAAATATACAAAAAACATATAAAATTAGTTAAATTTGTATTGAAATACATATACAAAATACACATAAAATAATGTAAATTTGAATGAAAATATATAAACATATAGACTTAAAATAACGTAAATTTGTAACAAATATATATACAAAAAACACATTAAATAATGTATATATGTATAAAAAAATATATACAAAACACAAATAAAATAATGTAAAATCGTATCAAAATAAATACAGAAAATATTAATAAAATAATGTAAATTTGTATGAAAATTAAGATGCAAAATACCCATAAAATAACGCATTTTTTATAAAAATATATATACGAAAAAACATAAAATATTTGATTTTGTATTAAAATAAATAGATATACAAAATAAACATAAAATAAGCTAAATTTGAGTTGAAATATATATACAAAATACATAAAATAATGTAAATTTGTATCAAAATACTTATACAAATACACATATAATAACGTAAATTTGTAAAAAAATATATAAACAAAATACACATTAAATAATGTAAATACTCATAAAAAAATGTACAAAATACACAAATAATCATGTAATTCGTATCAAAATAATAGACAAAATACCAATAAAAAAATGTAAATTTCTATGAGAAAACATACAAAATACACACAAATATCAATAAAAGTATATCAATAAAAGTATATACATATTTAAAATATATATTATATATTATATATATTATCAAATTTAATGTATATTTTGTATATATATTTTATATCAAATTTACGTTATTTTATATGTATTTTGTTTATATATGCATCAATACAAATTTATATTTTATCTGTATTTTTTTATATGTATTTCAATAAATTTGCCTAATTTTTATCTGTATTTATCTATTTTCAAACAAATTTAAATTATTTTTGTGTATTTTTGTATATATTTTTATACAATTTTTAGTTATTTTATTTGTTTTTTGTATATATATTTTCCTCCAAATATACATTCTTTTATTGGAATTTTGTGTATATAATTTTTTTACGAATTTACATTATTTTATGTGTATTTTGTATATATATATTTCTACGCATTTAAATTATTTTATGTGTATTTTATATATACATTTTCATAAAAATTTACGTTATTTTATTGTGTGTATTCGTATATATTTTGAAACAAATTTTACAAATTCTTGTTATTTTATGTGTATTTGTATATATATTTTCATACAAATTTATATTATTTGATGTGTATTCTTACATATATTTTATTACAAATTTACCTTATTTTATGTTTATTTTGTATATTTATTTCATTTAATATAATCAAATTTAAATTTATTGTATATGCATTTTGTATATTAATTTTAATACAAAATTAATTATTCTATGTGTATTTTTCTATATGTATTTTTTATAAAAATATGCTTTATTTTATGGGTATTTTGCATCTTTATTTTTATACAAATTGACGTTATTTTATTGATATTCTGCTCATTCATTTTGATACGATTTGACATTATTCTATGTGTATTTTGTATATATTTTTCATACAAATTTACGTTATTATATGTGTATTTGTTTATATATTTTGACACAAATTTACAATATTTTATGGGTATTTTGTATATATATTTCAAAAGAAATTTACCTAGTTTTATGTGTATTTTGAATATCTATTTTCATTCAAACTCAAATTATTTTTATGTATTTTTGTATATATTTCAATACAAATTTTAGTTAGGTTATGTGTATTTTGTAAATCTATTTTCCTTTCAAATATATATTATTTTATTGGTATTTTGTTGATTTATATTGATACGAATTTACATTATTTTATATGTACTTTGTATATATATTTTTATACGCATTTACATTATTTAATATTTATTTTGAGTATATAATTTTATACAAATTCATGGTATTTGATGTGTATTTGTAAATATATTTTCATATAAATTTTCATTATTTTATGTGTATTTTGTACATATATTTCATTACAAATTTACCTTATTTTATGTTTATTTTGTAAGTGTATTTTGTACATTTATATTTATACAAATACACATTCTTTTATTGGTATTTTGTTTATTTATTTTGTTTCGAGTTTACATTATTTTATGTGTATTTTGTTTACATTTTTTTATACGTATTTACTTAATTTTATGTGTATTTTGTATATATATTTTTATAGAAATCTACGTTATTTTATGTGTATTCGTACATATATTTTGAAACAAATTTACATTGTTATATATGTACAATAAGGTAAATTGGTATTGAAATAGATATGCAAAATACATATAAAGCAATGTAAATTTGTTTCAAAATATGTATACGAATACACATAAAATAACGTAGATTTCTATAAAAATATATATACAAAATACACATAAAATGAAGTAAATACGTATAAAAAAATGTATACAAAATACACATAAAATAATGTAAATTCGTATCAAAATAAATAAACAAAATACTAATAAAAGAATGTGTTTTCGTATAAATATAAATATACAAAATACACATAAAATAACGTAAATTTATATAAAACTATATACAAAAATCCACAAAAGTAATTAAATTTGTATGAAAATATATACAAAACACACACAAAATAAGCTAAATTTGAATTGAAATATATATACAAAATACATAAAATAAATTAAATTGGTATCAAAATATTTATACAAATACACATATAATAACGTAAATTTGTATGAAAATATATAAACAAAATACACATTAAATAATGTAAATACGTATAAAAAAATGTGTACAAAATACACATATAATCATGTAATTCGTATCAAAATAAATAAACAAAATACCAATAAAATAATATAAATTTGTATGAGTAAACGTGTATAAATATAAATGTACAAAATACACATACAAAATAAACATAAAATAAGGTAAATTTGTAATGAAATATATGAACAAAATACACATAGAATAATGTAAATTTATATGAAAATATATATACAAATACACATAAAATACCATGAATTTGTATAAAATTATATATTCAAAATAAATATTAAATAATGTAAATGCGTATAAAAATATATATAAAAAGTACATATAAAATAATGTAAATTCGTATCAATATAAATCAACAAAATACCAATAAAATGATATATATTTGAATGAAAATAGATTTACAAAATACACATAACATAACTAAAATTTGTATTGAAATATATACAAAAATACATAAAAATAATTTGAGTTTGTATGAAAATAGATATTCAAAATACACATCAAACTAGGTAAATTTCTTTTGAAATATATATACAAAATACCCATAAAATATTGTAAATTTGTGTCAAAATGTATAAACAAATACACATAAAATAACGTAAATTTGTATGAAAAATATTTACAAAATACACATAGAATAATGTCAAATCGTATCAAAATGAATGAGCAGAATATCAATGAAATAACGTAAATTTGTATGAAAATAAAGATGCAAAATACCCATAAAATAAAGCATATTTTTATAAGAAATACACATACAAAAAAACACATGGAATAATAAAATTTGTATTAAAATTAATATACAAAATGCATATACAATAAGGTAAATTTGTATTGAAAAAATATGCAAAATACACATAAAAGTGTAAATTTGTTTAAAAATCTATATACGAATACACATAATATAACGTTGATTTCTATAGAAATATATATACAAAATACACATGAAATGATGTAAATACGTATAAAAATATATATACAAAATACACATTAAATAATTTAAATTCTCGTGAAAATAAATAAACAAAATATCAATAAAAGAATGTGTATTTGTATGAAAATAGATATACAAAATACTCATAAAATAACCTAAGTTTGTATAAAACTATATACAAAAATACACAAAAATAATTTAAATTTGTATGAAAATAAGTATACAAAATACACATAAAATTAGGTAAATATGTATTTAAATACATATACAAAATAAACATAAAATAATGGAAGTTTGAATGAAAATATATAAACTTATACACTTAAAATGACGTAAATTTGTATCAAATCTATATACAAAATACTAATTAAATAATGTAAATATGTATAAAAAAATATATACAAAACACAAATAGAATAATGTAAAATCGTATCAAAATAAATACACAGATTATTAATAAAATAATGTAAATTTGTATGAAAATAAAGATGCAAAATAGCCATAAAATAACGCATTTTTAAAATATAAAATATTAAAATTTGTATTAAAATAAATATAAAAAATGCACATACTGTAAGGTAAATTTGTATTGAAATAGATATGCAAAATACATATAAAACAATGTAAATTTGTTTCAAAATATATATACGAATACACATATAATAACGTTGATTTCTATAAAAATATATTCAAGATACACATAAAATGAAGTAAATACGTATAAAAAATGAATACAAAATACACATAAAAATCGTATCAAAATAAATAAACAAAACACCAGTAATAGAAAGTGTATTTTATAACTATAAATATACAAAATACACATAAAATATCGTAAATTTGTATAAAACTATATACAAAAATACACAGAAGTTATTAAATTTGTATGAAAATATATATATAAAATACAGCTAAAATAAGCTAAATTTGAATTGAAATGTACATACAAAATACATAAAATAATGTAAATCTGTATCAAAATATTTATACAAATACATATAATAACGAAGATTTGTTTAAAAATATATAAACAAAATACTCATTAAGTAATGTAAATACGTATAAAAAATATGTACAAAATACACATATAATCATGTAACTCGTATCAAAATAAATAAACAAAATAGCAATAAAATAATGTAAATTTGTGAGAAAATATACAAATAACAAATTTCTATAAAAATATATGTACAAAATGCACATAAAATAAAAGTAAATTAGCATAAAAAAAAAATATATATATATATATATATATATATATATATATATATATATATATATATATATATATATATATATATATATATATATATAACACACTAAATAATGTAAATGCGTACATAAAATAACCTAAATTTGAATAAAACTATATACAAAAGGACACAAAAATAATTTAAATTTGTTTGAAAAGAAATATTCAAAATACACATAAAATTAGGTAAATTTGTATGGAAATACATATACAAAATACACATCAAATAATGTAAATTTGAATGAAAATATATAAACAAATACACTTAAAATAACGTAAATTTGTATAAAATATATATGCAAGATACACATTAAATAATGTAAATGAGTATAAAAAATATATACAAAAAACAAATAGAATAATGTAAAATCGTAGCAAATTAAATACACAGAATATCAATAAACTAATGTAAATTTGTATGAAAATAAAGATGCAGAATTCCCAAAAATTATCGCATTTTTTATAAAAATATATATACCAAAATACACATAAAATATTTAAATTTGTATTGAAATAAATAAACAAAATGCATATATATATATATATATATATATATATATATATATATATATATAGAAATATATATATATATATATATATATATATATATATAGATATATATATATATATATATATATATATATATATATATATATATATATACGTATATATATATATATATATATATACATAAAAAAAAAAAAAAATTAAAACAAAATACAAATAAATAAAATTATATAAATACGTATAAAAATATATATACTAAATATTCATAAAATAATGTAAATTCGTACCAAAATAAATAAACAAAATACCAATTGAAGAATGTGAATTTGTATGAAAATAAATATACTAAATAAACATAAAATAACGTAAATTTGTATAAAACTATATACAAAAATACACAAAAGTAATTTAAAATTGTATGAAAATAGATATACAAAATGGACATAAAATAAACTAAATTTGTATTGAAATATATATTAACAGATGCGCATAAAATAACGTAAATTTGTTTTAAAATATACAAAATACACATTAAATAATGTAAATATGTATAAAAAAATATATACAAAACACAAATAGAATAATGTAAAATCGTATCAAAATAAATACATAGAATATTAATAAAACAATGTAAATTTGAATGAAAATAAAGATGCAAAATACCCATTAAATAACGCATTTTTTATAAAAAATATATATACCAAAATACACATAAAATATTTAAATTTGTATTACAATAAAAATACAAAATGCATATACAATAAGATAAATTTGTATTGAAATAGATATGCAAAATTCATATAAAACAATGTAAATTTGTCTCAAAATATATATAAGAATACACATAAAATAACGTAGATTTCTATAAAAATATATATACAAAATACACAGAAAAAGAGGTAAACACTTATAAGAAAATGTAAACAAAATACACATAAAATAATGTAAATTCGTATCAAAATAAATAAACAAAATACCAATAAAAGAATGTGTATTTGTATAAATATAAATATACAAAATACACATAAAATAACGTAAATGTGTATACAACTATATACAAAAATACACAAAAGTTATTAAATTCGTCTTCAAATAGATATACAAAATACAGATAAAATAAGCAAAATTTGAATTGAAATGTATATACAAAATACATAAAATAATGTAAATTTGTATCAAAATATTTATAAAAATACATATAATAACGTAAATTTGTTTAAAAATATATAAACAAAATACACATTAAGTAATGTAAATACGTATAATAAATATGTACAAAATACACATATAATAATGTAATTCGTAACAAACTAAATAAACAAAGTAGCAATAAAATAATGTAAATTTGTATGAGAAAACATATACAAATACATATAAAATAACGCAAATTTCAATAAAAATATATGTACAAAAATGCACGTAAGATAAAGTAAATTGGCATAAAAATATATATACAAAAAACACATAAACGGATACATAAAATAACCTAAATTTCTATAAAACTATATACAAAAATACACAAAAATAATTTAAATTTGTATGAAAAGAAATATACAAAATACACATAAAATTAGGTAAATTTGTATTGAAATATACATACAAAATACACATGAAATAATGTATATTTGAATGAAAATATATAAAGAAATACACATAAAATAATGTAAATTTGTTTGAAATATATATTCAAAATACACATTAAATAATGTAAATATGTAGTAAAAAATATACAAAACACAGATAGAATAATATGAAATGGTATCAAAATAAATACACAGAATATCAATAAAATAATGTAAATTTGTATGAAAATTAAGATGCAAAATACCTATAAAGTAATGCATTTTTTATAAAATTATAGATACCAAAATACACATAAAATATTTGAATTTGTATTAAAATAAATATACAAAATGCACATACAATAAGGTAAATTTGTATTGAAATAGATATGCAAAATACATATAAAATAATGTATATTTGATTCAAAATATATATACGAATACACATAAAATAACGTAGATTTCTATAAAAATATTTACAAAATACACATAAAATGAAGTAAATAGGTATAAAAAAATGAATACAAAATACAAATAAAATAATGTAAATTCGTATATATATAAATAAACAAAATACCAATAAAAGAATGTGTATTTTTATAAATATAAATATACAAAATGCACATAAAATAACTTAAATTTATACAAAACTATATACAAAAATACACAGAAGTAACTAAATTTGTATGAAAATAGATATACAAAATACACACAAAATAAGCTTATCTTGAATTGAAATAAATATACAAAATACATAAAATAAAGTAAATTTTTATCAAAATATTTTTACAAATACACATATAATTACGTAAATTTTATATAAAAATATATAAACAAAATACACATTAAATAATGTAAATACGTATAAAAAAAATTTGTTCAAAATACACATATAATCATGTAATTCGTATCAAAATAAAAAAACAAAATACCAATAAAATAATGTAAATTTTTATGAGAAAACATATACAAAATACACATAAAATAACGCAAATTTCTATAAAAATATATGTACAAAAATGCATATAAAATAAATTTACATTAAAAAATATATACAAAACACACATTACATAATGTAAATGAGTATAAAAAAATGTATACAAAATACCTATGAAATAATCTAAATTCGTATCGAGGTAAATTAAGAAAATACCAAAAAAATAATGTAATTTTGGATGAAAATATATATAGAAAATACATATAAAAAAAACCTAAATACAAATACAAATATACAAATAAAATAATTTAAAATTGAATGAAATAAATATACAAAATAAACATAAAATAAGGTAAATTTGTGATGAAATATATGTAAAAATACACATAAAATGATATATATATTTGTATGAAAATATATATACAAATACACATAAAATAACATGAATTGGTATAAAATTTGTATCAAAATATATACGAATACAAACAATAAAATAACGTAAATTTTTATGAAAATATATATACATAAAATAATTTAAATACGTAAAAAAATATATATACAAAATACACATAAAATAATGTAAATTCGTATCAAAATAAATAAACAAAACTACAATGAAAGAATGTATATTTGTAGGAAAATATATATTCAAAATACAAATAAAATAACTAAAATTTGTATAAAAATATATTCAAAAATAAAATAATTTAAATACGTAAAAAAATATATATACAAAATACACATAAAATAATGTAAATTCGTATCAAAATAAATAAACAAAATTACAATGAAAGAACGTATATTTGTAGGAAAATATATATTCAAAATACAAATAAAATAACTAAGATTTGAATAAAAATATATTTAAAAATACACAAATAATGTAAATTTGTTTGAAAATATATATGCAAAATACACATAAAATTAGGCAAATTTGTATTGAAATACATATACAAAATACATATAAAATAATGTAAATTTGTATAAAAATATATAAACAAATACACATAAAATAACGTAAATTTAGATAAAATATATATACAAAATAAACTTTAAATAATGTAAATATGTATAAAAAAAATATATGTACAAAATACACATAGAATAATGTTAAATCGTATCAAAATAAATAAACAGAATATCAATAAAAAATTTGTATGAAAATAAAGACGCAAAATACGCATATAATAACGCATATTTGCATAAAAATATATATACAAAAATACATATAAAATAATTTCATTTGTATTAAAATAAATATTCAAAATGCACAAACAAAGTAAATTTGTATTGAAATAGATATGCAAAATACACATATATAATGTATATTTGTATCAAAATATATATACGAATACACATAAAATAGAGTAAATTTCTATGAAAATATACATACAAAATACATATAAAATGATGTAAAAAAGTATAAAAATATATATACCAAATACACCTAAAATAATGTAAATTCGTATCAAAATAGATATAGAAAATTCCGATAAAAGAACGTATATGTGTAAGAAAATAAATATTGAAAATACACATAAAATAACGAAAATTTGAATAAAAATATATACAAAAAAAAATTCAATTTGTATGAAAATAGATATACAAAATACAAATATAATTAGATAAATTTGTATTTAAATACATTTACAAAATACAAATAAAATAATGTAAATTTGTATGAAATGAAAACAAATACACATAAAATAACATACATATGTATAAAATATATATACAAAATACACATAGAATAATGTAAAATCGAATCAAAATATATACACAGAATATCAATAAAATAATATAAATTTTATGAAAATAAAGATGCAAAATATCCATAAAATAAACCATATTTTTATAAAAATACATATACAAAAATACACATAGAATAATTAAATTTGTATTAAAATTAATATACAAAATGCAGATACAATAAGGTAAATTTGTAATGAAAAAATATGTAAAATACACATAAAACAGTGTAAATTTGTTTCTAAATATATATACGAATACACATAAAATAACGTAGATTTCTATAGAAATATATATACAAAATACACATGAAATGATGTAAATACGTATAAAAAATATATATACAAAATACACATTAAATAACGTAAATTCGCGTCAAAATAAATAAACAAAATATCAATAAAAGAATGTGTATTTGTTGAAAATAGATATACAAAATACACATAAAATAACCTAAAATTGTATAAAACTATATACAAAAATACACAAAAATAATTTAAATTTGTATGAAAATAAATATACAAAATACACATAAAATTAGGTAAATTTGTATTGAGATACATATACAAAATACACATAAAAAAATGTAAATCTGAAAAAAAATACATAAACAAATACACTTAAAATAACGTAAATTTTTATTAAATATATATACAAAATACAAATTAAATAATGTAAATATGTTTAAAAAAAATATATACAAAACGCAAATAGAATAATGTAAAATCGTATGAAAATAAATACACAGAATATGAATAAAATAATGTAAATTTGTATGAACTAAAGAAGCAAAATTCCCAATAAATAACGCCTTTTTTTATAAAAATATATATACAAATATACACATTATTTTTTTTTAATTTGTATTAAAATAAATATACAAAATACACATACAGTAAGGTAGATTTGTATTGAAATAGATATGCAAAATACATATAAAACAATGTTAATTTGTTTCAAAATATATATCCGAATACACATAAAATAACGTAGATTTCTATAAAAATATATATACACAAAACACATAAAATGAAGTAAATACGTATACAAAATACACATGAAATTATGTATAAAAATATATATATATATATATATATATATATATATATATATATATATATATATATATATATATATATATATATATATATATATATATATATATATATATATATATATATATACAAAATACACATTAAATAATGTAAATTCACGTCAAAATAAATAAACAAAATATCAATAAAAGAATGTGTATTTGTATGAAAATAGATATACAAAATACACATAAAATAACCTAAATTGGTATCAAACTATATACAAAAATACACAAAAATAATTTAAATTTGTATGAAAATAAATATACAAAATACACATAAAATTAGGTATTCTATTGTAAATTAGGTAATTGTATTGAAATACATATACAAAATACACATCAAATAATGTAAATTTGAATGAAAATATATAAACAAATACATTTAAAATAACGTAAATTTGTACAAAATATATATACAAGATACACATTAAATAATGTAAATGTATATAAAAAAAAAATATACAAAAAACAAATAGAATAATGTAAAATCATATCAAAGTAAATACATAGAATATTAATCAAATAATGTAAATTTGTATGAAAATAAAGATGCAAAATTCCCATAAAATAGTGCATTTTTTTAAAATATATATATACCAAAATACACATACAATGTTTAAATTTGTATTGAAATAAATATACAAAATGCACATAAAGTAAGGTAAATTTGTATTGAAAAAGATATTAAAAAATACATATAAAACAATGTAAATTTGTTTCAAAATATATATACGAAAACACATAAAATAACGTAGATTTCTATAAAAATATATATACAAAATACAGATAAAATTAAGTAAATACGTATAAAAAAATGTATACAAAATACACATATAATAATGTAAATTCGTATCAAAATAAATAAACAAAACTGTGTATTTGTATAAATATAAATATACAAAATACACATAAAATAACATAAATTTGAATAAAACTATATACAAAAATACACAAAAGTAATAAAATTTATATGAAAATAGATATACAAAATACACATAAAATAAGCTAAATTTAAATTGAAATATATATACAAAATACTTAAAATAATGTAAATTTGTATCAAAATATTTATACATATACACACATAATAATGTAAATTTGTATAAAAATATATAAACAAAATACTCATGAAATACTTTAAATACGTATAAAAAATATGTACAAAATACACATATAATAATGTAATTCGTATCAAAATAAATAAACAAAATACCAATATGTTAATGTAAATTTGTATGAGAAAATATATACAAAATACATATAAAATAACGCAAATTTCTATAAAAATATATGTACAAAAATGCACGTAAAATAAAGTAAATTTGCATAAAAATATATATACAAAGCACACATTAAATAATGTAAATGCGTATAAAAATATGTATACAAAATACCTATGAAATAATCTAAATTAGAATCGAGTTAAATTAACAAAATACCAATAAAATAATGTAATTATGGATGAAAATATATATTGAAAATACACATAAAATAACCTAAACACAAATACAAATATACACATAAAATAATTTAAAATTGAATGAAATAAAAATACAAAATACACATAAAATAATGTAAATTTGTATGAAAATATAAATCGAAATACACATAAAATAACATGAATTTGTTTAAAATTTGTGTCAAAATATATACGAATACACAATAAAATAACGTAAATTTTTAAGAAAATATATATACAAAATAAACATAAAAAATGTAAATACGTAGAAAAATATATATACATAATACTCATAAAATAATGTAAATTCGTATCAAAATAAATCAACAAAATTCCAATAAAAGAATGTATATTTGAAGGGAAATATATATTCAAAATACAAATAAAATAACTAGAATTTGAATGAAAATATATACAAAAATACACACAAATAGTTTAAATTTGTTAGAAGATAGATATGCAAAATACAAATAAACTTCGGCAAATTTGCATTGAAATACATATACAAACACACATAAAATAATGTAAATTTGTATGAAGATATATAAACAAACACATAAAATAACGTAAATTTGGATAAAATATATATACAAAATATACATTAAACATTTTAAATATGTATAAAAATATATATACAAAATATGTTAAATCGTATCAAAATAAATAAACAGAATATCAATAAGATAATGTAAATTTGTATGAAAATAAAGATGCAAAATACCCATATAATAACGCATATTTGTATAAAAATATATATACAAAAATACATATAAAATAATTAAATTTGTATTAAAATAAATATACAAAATGCACATACATTAAAGTAAATTTGTATTGAAATAGATATGCAAAATGCACATAAATAATGTAAATTCGTATCAAAATAAATAAACAAAATTCCAATAAAAGAACGTATATTTGTAGGAAAATAAATATACAAAATACACATAGAGTAACGAAAATTTATATAAAAATATATACAAAAATACACAAAAATAGTTTCAATTTGTATGAAAATAGATATACAAAATACACATATAATTAGTTATATTTGTATTTAAAAACATGTACAAAATTCACATAAAATAATGTAAATTTGTATGAAATGAAAACAAATACACATAAAGTAACGTACATTTGTATAAAAAAAAAAAATTATATATATATATATATATATATATATATATATATATATATATATATATATATATATATATATATATATATATATATATATATATATATATATATATATATATATATAAATATATATATATATATATATATATATATATATATATATATATATATATATATCTATATCAATATATAGATATATATATATACATATATAAATAAAGAGATATATATAAATATATATATACATATAGATATATATATATATATCAAAATAAATATACAAAATAAATACTAATAAAAGATGCAAAATACCCATGAAATGAATCATATTTTAATAAAAATACACATAGAATAATTAAATTTGTATTAAAACTAATATACAAAATGCACATACAATAAAGTAAATTTGTATTGAAAAAATATGCAAAATACACAGAAAACAGTGTAACTTTATTTCAAAATATATATACGAATACACATAAAATAACGTAGATATCTATAGAAATATATTTACAAAATACACATGAAATGATGTAAACTCGCGTCAAAATAAATAAACAAAATATCAATAAAAGAATGTGTGTTTGTATAAAAATAGACATACAAAACACACATGAAATAACCTAAATTTGTATAAAACTATATACAAAAATACACAAAAATAATTTAAATTTGTATGAAAATAAATATACAAAATACACATAAATTTAGGTAAATTTGTATTGAAATACATATACAAAATACACATAAAATACCCATAAAGTAACGTATGTTTATATAAAATATATATAGAAAATGCACATTAAATAATGTTAATATGTAAAATAAAATATATACAAAATACACATAGAACAATGTAAAATCGTATCAAAATAAAAACACAGAATATTAATCAAATAATGTAAATTTGTATGAAAATAAAGATGCAAAATACCCATTAAAAAAAAACATATTTTTATAAAAACATATATACAAAAATACACATCAAATAATTAAATTTGTATTAAAATAAATATACAAAATGCACATACAATATGATAAATTTGTATTGAAATAGATATGCAAAACACACATTAAACAATGTAAGTTTGTTTCAATATATATATACGAATACACATAAAAAAACGTAAATTTCTATTAAAATACAAGTAAAAAATACACATAACATGATGTAAATACGTATAAAAATATATATACAAAATACAAATAAAATAATGTAAATTCGTTGCAAAATAAATAAACAAAATACAAATAGAAGAATGTGAATTTGTATGAAAATAAATATAAAAAATAAACATAAAATAACGTAAATTTGTATCAAACTATATACAAAAATACACAAAAGTAATTTAAATTTGTATGAAAATAGATATACAAAATATACATAAAATAAAATTAATTTGTATGGAAATATTTATACAAAATACATAAAATAATGTAAATTTGTATCAAAATAGTTTAACAGATGCGCATAAAATAACGTAAATTTGTTTTAAAATATACAAAATATACATTAAATAATGTTAATATGTATAAAAAAATATATACAAAACACAAATAGAAATATGTTAAATCGTATCAAAATAAATACACAGAATATTAATAAAACTGCAAAATACCCATTAAATAACGCATTTTTTATAAAAATATATATACCAAAATAAACATAAAATATTTAAATTTGTATTACAATAAATATACAAAATGCACATACAATAATGTAAATTTGTATTGAAAAAGGTATGCAAAATACAAATAAAACAATGTAAATTTGTTTCAAAATATATATATGAATACACATAAAATAGCGTAGATTTCTATAAAAATATATATACAAAATACCCATAAAATGAAGTAAATACTTATAAGAAAATGTATACAAAATACGCATAAAATAATATAAATAAGTATCAAAATAAAAAAACAAAATACCAATAAAAGATACATATAAAATAACGTAAATTTATATCAAACTATATACAAAAATACACAAAAGTAGTTAAATTTGTATGAAAATAGATATAAAAAATACACATAAAATAAGCTAAATTTGAATTGAAATATATTTATACAAAATACATCAAATAATGTAAATTTGTATCAAAATATTTATACAAATACACATAAAATAACGTAAATTTGTATAAAAACACATAAACAAAATACATATTAAATAATGTAAATACGTATAAAAAAATATACAAAAAATACATATATTATCATGTAAATCGTATCAAAATAAATAAACAAAATACCAATAAATTAATGTAAATTTGTATGAGAAAACATCTACAAAATACACATAAAATAACCCAAATTTCTATAAAAATATATATACAAAAATGCACATAAAATAAATTAAATTTGCATAAAAATATATATACAAAACACACATTAAATAATGTAAATGCGAATAAAAATATGTATACAAAATACTTATGAAATAATCTAAATTCGTATCGAATTAAATGAACAAAATACCAATAAAATAATGTAATTTTGGATGAAATTGTATACAGAAAATACACATAAAATAATAAGGCAAATTTGGATCAAAATATATACGAATACACACAATAAAATAACTTAAATTTTTATGAAAATATATATACAAAATACACATTACATAATGGAAATACGTAGAAAAATATATATACATAATACACATAAAATAATGTAAATTCGTATCAAAATAAATAAACAAAATTCCACTAAAAGAATGTATATTTGTAGAAAAATATATATACAAAATACAAATAAAATAACTAAAATTTGTATAAAAATATATACAAAAATACACAAAAATAAGTTAAATTTGTTTGAAAATAGATATGCAAAATACGCATAAAATTAGGCAAATTTGTATTGAAATACATCTACAAAATACACATAAAATAATGTAAATATTTATGAAAATATATAAACAAATACACATAAAATAAAGTAAATTTCCATAAAATATCTATACATAATATACATTAAATAATGTAAATATGTATGAAATATATATACAAAGTACACATAGAATATTGTAAAATCGTATCAAAATAAATAAACAGAATATCAATAAAATAATGTAAATTAGTATATGAAAATAAAGATGCAAAATACCGATAAAATAAAGCATATTTTAATAAAAATACATATACAAAAATACACATTGAATAATTAAATTTGTATTAAAATTAATATACAAAATGCACATACAATAAGGTAAATTTGTATTGAAAAAATATGCAAAATACACATAAAACTGTAAATTTGTTCCAAATATATATACGAATACACATAAAATAACGTAGATTTCTATAGAAATATATGTACAAAATACATTTGAAATGATGTAAATACGTATAAAAATATATATACAAAATACACATTAAATAATGTATAATCGCTTCAAAATAAATAAACAAAATATCAATAAAAGAATGTTTATTTGTATGAAAATAGATATACAAAATACACATAAAATAACCTAAATTTGTATAAATCTATATACATAAATACACAAAAATAATTTAATTTTGTATGAAAATAAATATACAAAATACACATAAAATTAGGTAAATTTGTATTTAAATACATATACAAAATACACTTAAAATAATGTAAATTTGAATGAAAATATATAAACAAATACACTTAAAATGATGTAGATTTGTATAAAATATATATACAAAATACACATTAAATTATGTAAATATGGATAAAAAATATATATACAAAACACAGATAGAATAATGTAAAATCGTTTAAAAATAAATACACAGAATATCAATAAAATAATGTAAATTTGTATGAAAATTAAGATGCAAAATACCCATAAAATAACGCATTTTTTAAAAAACAAAAATAACAAAATACATATAAAATATTTGAATTTGTATTAAAATAAATATACAAAATGCATATACAATAAGGTAAATTTGTATTGAAATAGATATGCAAAATACATATAAAACAATGTAAATTTGTTTCAAAATATATATACTAATTCACTTAAAATAACATAGATTTCTATAAAAATATATATACAAAATACACCTAAAATTAAATAAACTCGTATAAAAAAATGTAAACAAAATACACATAAAATAATGTAAATTCGAATTAAAATAAATAAACAAAATACCAATAAAAGAATGTGTATTCGTATAAATATAAATATACAAAATACACATACAAAATAAAAATAAAATAAGGTAAATTTGTAATGATATATATGTACAAAATACACATAAAATAATGTAAAATTATATGAAAATATATATAGAAAAACACATAAAATACCATGAATCTGTATAAAAATATATATTAAAAGTAAATATTAAATAATGTAAATGCGTATAAAAATATATATACAAAGTACATATAAAACAATGTAAATTCGTATCAATATAAATCAACAAAATACCAATAAAATAATATATATTTGAATGAAAATAAATTTACAAAATACACATAATATAACTAAAATTTGTATTAAAATATATACAAAAATACATAAAAATAATTTGAGTTTGTATGAAAATAGATATACAAAATACACATTAAACTAGGTAAATTTCTTTTGAAATATATAAACAAAATACCCATAAAATATTGTAAAATAATGTAAATTTTTATGAGAAAACATATACAAAATACACATAAAATAACGCAAATTTCTATAAAAATATATGTACAAAAATGCACATAAAATAAATTTGCATTAAAAAAATATATACAAAACACACATTACATAATGTAAATGCGTATAAAAAATGTATACAAAATACCTATGAAATAATCTAAATTCGTATCGAGTTAAATTGGGAAAATACCAATAAAATAATGTAATTTTGGATGAAAATATATATAGAAAATAGACATAAAATAACCTAAATACAAATACAAATATACATACAAAATAATTTAAAATTGAATGAAATAAATACACAAAATAAACATCAAATAAGGTAAATTTGTAATGAAATATATGTAAAAATGCACATAAAATAATATAAATTTGTATGAAAATATATATACAAATACACATAAAATAACATGAATTGGTATAAAATTTGTATCAAAATATATACGAATACACACAATAAAATAACGTAAATTTTTATGAAAATGTATATACAAAATACACATAAAATAATTTAAATACGTAGAAAAATATATATACAAAATACACATAAAATAATGTAAATTCGTATTAAAATAAATAAAGAAAATTACAGTAAAAGAATGTATATTTGTAGGAAAATATATATACAAAATACAAATAAAATAACTAAAATTTGTATAAAAATATATACAAAAATACACAAAAAATAATTTAAATTTGTTTGAAAATATATATGCAAAATACACATAAAATTAGGCAAATTAGTATTGAAATACATATACAAAATACACATAAAATAATGTAAATTTGTATAAAAATATTTAAACAAATACACATAAAATAACGTAAATTTGGATAAAATATATATATATATATATATATATATATATATATATATATCTATATATATATATATATATATATATATATATATATATATATATATATATATATATATATATATATATATATATATATATATATATATATAGAAAATAAAAATTAAATAATGTAAATATGTATAAAAAAATATATACAAAATGCACATAGAATAATGTTAAATCGTATCAGAATAAACAAACAGAATATCAATAAAATAATGTAAATTTGTATGAAAATAAAGACGCAAAATACCTATATAATAACGCATATTTCCATAAAAATATATATACAAAAATACACATAAAATAGTTTAATTTGTATTAAAATAAATATAAAAAATAACCATACAATAAAGTAAATTTGTATTGAAATAGATATGCAAAATACACATAAATAATGTAAATTTGTATCAAAATATATATACGAATACACATAAAATAGAGTTAATTTCTATGAAAATATACATACAAAATACATATAATATGTATAATATGTATAATATATATACCAAATACACCTAAAATAATGAAAATTCGTATCAAAATAAATAAACAAAATTCCGATAAAAGAACGTATATGTGTAGGAAAATAAATATAGAAAATACACATAAAATTACGAAAATTTGTATAAAAATATATACAAAAAAAAAACACAACAATAATTTCAATTAGTATCAAAATAGATATACAAAATACACAAATAATTAGTTAAATTTTTATTTAAATACATGTACAAAATTCACATAAAATAATGTAAATTTGTATGAAATGAAAACAAATACACCTAAAATAACGTACATTTGTATAAAATATATATACAAAATACACATAGAATAATGTAAAATCGCATCAAAATAAATACACAAAATATCAATAAAAGAATATAAATTTGTATGAAAATAAAGATGCAAAATAACCATAAAATAAACCATATTTTTATAAAAATACATATACAAAAATACACATAGAATAATTCAATTTGTCTTAAAATTAATATACAAAATGCAGATACAATAAGGTAAATTTGTATTTAAAAAATATGCAAAATGCACATAAAACAGTGTAAATTTGTTTCAAAATATATATACGAATACACATAAAATAACGTAGATTTCTATAGAAATATATATGCAAAATACACATGAAATGACATAAATACGTATAAAAATATATATACAAAATACACATTAAATAATGTAAATTCGTGTCAAAATAAATAAACAAAATATCATGAAAAGAATGTGGATTTGTATGAAAATAGATATACAAAATACACATAAAATAACCTAAATTTATATAAAACTATATACAAAAATACACAAAAATAATTTAAACTTGTATGAAAATAAATATACAAAATACACATAAAATTAGGTAAATTTGTATTGAAATACATTTACAAAATACACATAAAATAATGTAGATTTGAATGAAAATATATAAACATATACACTTAAAATAACGTAAATTTGTATCAAATATATATACAAAATACACATTAAATAATGTAAATATGTATAAAAAAATATATACAAAACACAAATAGAATAATGTAAAATCGTATCAAAATAAATACACAAAATATTAATAAAATAATGTAAATTTGTATGAAAATGAAGATGCAAAATACCCATAAAATAACGCATTTTTTATAAAAATATATATAACAAAATACATATAAAATATTTGAATTTGTATTAAAATAAATATACAAAATGCACATACAATAAGGTAAATTTGTATTTAAATAGATACGCAAAATACATATAAAACAATGTAAATTTGTTTCAAAATATATAAAGGAATACACATAAAATAACGTAGATTTCTATAAAAATATATATACAAAATACACATATAATTAAGTAAATACGAATAAAAAAATGTATACAAAATACACATAAAATAATGTAAACTCGTATCAAAAAAAATAAACAAAATACTAATAAAAGAATGTGTGTTTGTATAAATATAAATATACAAAATACACATAAAATAAATTAAATTTATATAAAACTATATGCAAAATTACATAGAAGTAATTAAATTTGTATGAAAATAGATACACAAAATACAGATAAAATAAGCTAAATTTGAATTGAAATATATATACAAAATACATAAAATTATGTAAACTTGTATCAAAATACTTATACAAATACACATATAATAACGAAAATTTGTATAAAAATATATAAACAAAATACATATTAAATAATGTAAATACGTATAAAAAAAATATGTACAAAATACACAAATAATCATGTAATTCGTATCAAAATAAATAGACAAAATACCAATAAAATAATGTAAATTTGTATGAGAAAATATATACAAAATACACATAAATAACGCAAATTTCAATAAAAATATATATAATATAATATATTTTTATACATATTTAAAATATTTAATGTATATTTTGTATATATATTTTAACCAAATTTACGTTATTTTATGTGTTTTTGTTTATATATTTTCATACAAATTTACATTATTTTATGTGAGTTTTGTATATGTATTTCAATACAAATCTGCCTAACTTTATGTGTATTTTGCATATCTATTTTCAAACAAACTAAAAAAAAAATTTTTTGTTTTTTGTATATATTTTTATACAAATTTTAGTTATTTTATTTGTATTTTGTATATATATTTTCCTACAAATTTACATTCTTTTATTGGAATTTTGTGTATTTATTTTGTTACGAATTTACATTATTTTATGTGTATTTTGTATATATATCTTTTTACTTTTTCAAATTATTTTATGTGTATTTTATATATACATTTTCGTAAAAATTTACGTTTTTTATTGCGTGTATTCGTATATATTTTGAAACAAATTTTATACAAAGTCATGTTACTTTATGAGTATATGTATATATATTTTCATACAAATTTATATTATTTTATGTGTATTTTTACATATATTTTATTACAAATTTACCTTATTTTATGTTTGTTTTGTATATTTATTTAATTCAATTTTAAATTATTTAATGTGTATATATTTATTTATATTTTGTTTAGTTTATGTGTGCTTTCTATATATATTTTCATCCAAAATTACATTATTTTATTGGTATTTTCTTAATCTAACTCGATACGAATTTAGATTATTTCATAGGTATTTTGTATACATATTTTTATACTCATTTACATTATCTAATGTGTGTTTTGTATATATTTTTTTATGCAAATTAATTTTATGTGCATTTTTGTACATATATTTTTATAGAAATTTGCGTTATTTTATGTGTATTTTGTATATGTTTTCTCATACAAATTTACATAATTTTTTTTGTTTTTTTGTTTATTCATTTTGATACGAATTACATGATTATATGTGTATTTTGTACATATTTTTTTTATACGTATTTACATTATTTAATGTGTATTTTGTTTATATATTTTTATACAAATTTACGTTATTATATGTGTATTTGTTAAAAATTATTTTATACAAATTTACTTTATTTTATGTATTTTGTATATATATTTCCATTCAAATTTAGTTTATTTTGTGTGTATTTTGTATATCTATTTTCATACAAATTTAATTACTTTTGTGTATTTTTGTATATAGTTTTATATAAATTTACGTTATTTTATGTGCATTTTGTATATTTATATTTATACAAATACACATTCTTTTATTGGTATTTTGTTTATTTTTATTTATACAAATTTACATTATTTAATGTGTATTTTGTATATATTTTTTTATACGTATTTACTTAATTATATGTTTATTTTGTATATATATATTTTTATAGAAATCTACGTTATTTTATGTGTATTCGTATATATATTTTGAAACAAATTTACATTGTTTTATATGTATTTTGCATATCTATTTCAATACAAATTTACCTTAGTGTATGTGCATTTTGTATATTTATTTTAATACAAATTCAAATATTTTGTGTATTTTGGTATATATAATTTTATAAATAAATGCGTTATTTTATAGGTATTCTGCATCTTAATTTTCATACAAATTTACATTATTCTATTAATATTCTGAGTATATATTTTGATACGATTTTATATTATTCTATTTGTGTTTTGTATATATTTTTCTTTACATATTTACATTATTTAATGTGTATTTTGTATATATATTTTATACAAATTTACGTTATTTTAAGTGTATTTGTTTATATATATTTTCATTCAAATTTACGTTATTTATGTGTATTTTGTATATATTTTTCATACAAAATTTACATTATTTTTATTGTATTTTGTATTTATTTTTGACAAATTTACATTATTTTTGTATTTTATATATATTTATATTATGTGTATTTATAATATTTATATATATATATATATATATATATATATATATATATATATATATATATATATATATATATATATATATATATATATATAAGACATATATATATATATATATATATATATATATATATATACATATATATATATATATATATATATATATATATATATATATATATATATGTTAATTTTAATACAAATTTAATTATTTTATGAGTATTTTGCATCTTTATTTCATACAAATTTACATATTACATATATATATATATTTTATATATATATATATATATATATATATATATATATATATATATATATATATATATATATATATATAAATATATATATATAAATATATATATATATATATATATATATATATATATATATATATATATATATTTCAAACAAATTTTCATTATTTTATGTGTATTTTGTATATGTATTTGAATGTGTATTTTGTATATTTATTTTCCAACAAATATGCGTTCTTTTATCTGAATTTTCTTTATCTATTTTGATACGAATTTACATTATTTGAGGTATATTTGGTATATATATTTTCATAGAAGTTTACTCTATTATATGAGTATTCGTATATATATTTTGATACAAATTTACTTTATTGATGTGTATTTTGCATATCTATTTCAATACAAATTTACTTTATTGTATGTGCATTTTGTATATTTATTTTAATAAAAATTTAATTATTTTATATGTATTTTTGTATATATATTTTTATACAAATATGCGTTATTATATGGGTATTTTGCATCTCTATTCTCATACAAATTTACATTATTTTATTGATATTCTGTTTATTTATTTTGATACGATTTTACTTTATTCTATGTGTATTTTGTATATATATTTTTATACATATTTAAATTATTAATTGTATATTTTGTATATATATTTTATTCAAATTTACGTTATTTTATGTGTATTTGTTTATATATTTTCATACAAATTTACATTATTTTATGTGGGTTTTGTATATGTATTTCAATACATATTTGCCTAATTTTATGTGTATTTTCCATATCTATTTTCAAACAAATTTAAACTATTTTTGTGTATCTTTGTATATATTTTTATACAAATTTTTGTTATTTCATTTGTATTTTGTATATATATTTTCCTACCGATATACATTCTTTTATTGGAATTTTGTTTATTTATTTTGATTCGAGTTTACATTATTTTATGTGTATTTTGTATATATATTCTCATAAAAATTTACATTATTTTATTGTGTGTATTCGTATATAATTTGCTAAAAATTTTAAACAAATTCATGTTATTTTATGTGTATTTGTATATATATTTTCATACAAATTTACATTATTTTATGTGCATTTTTACATATATTTCATTACAAGTTTACATTATTTTATGTTTATTTTGTATATTTATTTCATTCAATTTTAAATTATTTAATGTGTAAAATTAGGTAAATTTGTATTGAAATACATATACAAAAGACATATAAAATAATGTAAATTTGAATGAAAATAT
Source organism: Eriocheir sinensis (assembly GCF_024679095.1). Taxonomy (NCBI): domain Eukaryota; kingdom Metazoa; phylum Arthropoda; class Malacostraca; order Decapoda; family Varunidae; genus Eriocheir; species Eriocheir sinensis. Next base: position 395,259 of record NW_026111206.1, on the reverse strand, counting down.
ATAAACGAATACACTTAAATTAACGTAAATTTGTATAAAATACATATACAAAATACTCATTAAGTAATGTAAATATGTATAAAAAAATATATACAAAACATAATTAGAATTATGTAAAATCGTATCAAAATAAATATACAGAATGTTAATAAAATAATGTAAATTTGTATGAAAATTAAGATGCAAAATACCCATAAAATAACAATTTTTTTATTAAAATATATTACCAAAATACACATAAAATATTTGAATTTGTATTAAAATAAATATACAAAATGAACATACAATAAGGTAAATTTGTATTTAAATAGATATGCACAATACATATAAAACAATATAAATTTGTTTCAAAATATATATACGAATACACATAAAATAACGTAGATTTCTATAAAAATATATATACAAAATACACATAAAATGAAGGAAATACATATAAAAAATGTATACAAAATACACATAAAATAATGTAAATTCGTATCAAAATAAATCAACAAAATACCAATAAAAGAATGTGTATTTGTATAAATATAAATATACGAAATACACATAAAATAGCGTAAATTTATATAAAACTATATACAAAAATACACAAAAGTAATAATATTTGTATGAAAATAGATATACAAAATACACACAAAATAAGCTAAATTTGAATTGAAATATATATACAAAATACATAAAATAATATAAATTTGTATAAAAATATTTATACAAATACACATATAATAACGTAAATTTGTATAAAAATATATAAACAAAATAAAATTTAAATAATGTAAATACGTATAAAAAATAAACAAAATACCAATAAAATAATATAAATTTAAATGAAAAAACATCTACAAAATACACATAAAATAACGCAAATTTATATAAAAATATATGTACAAAAAAGCACATAAAATAAATTTGCATAAAAATATATATAGAAAACACACATTAGACAATGTAAATGAGTATAAAAATATGTATACAAAATACCTATGAAATAATCTAGATTCGTATCGAACTAAATTAAGAAAATACCAATAAAATAATGGAATTTTGGATGAAAATATATATAGAAAATACACATAAAATAACTTAAATAGAAATACAAATATACACATAAAATAATTTAAAATTGATTGAAATAAATATACAAAAAAAACATAAAATAAGGTAAATTCGTAATGAAATATATGTAAAAATAGACATAAAATAAGATAAATTTGTAAGAAAATATACATACAAATACATAAAATAACATGAATTTGTATAAAATTTGTATCAAAATATATATGAAAACACACAATAAAATAACGTAATTTTTTATGAAAATGTATATACAAAATACACATAAAATAATTTAAATACGTAGAAAAATATATATAGATAATACACATAAAATAATGAAAACTCGTATCAAAATAAATAAACAAAATTCCAATAAAAGAATGTATATTTGTAGGAAAATATATATACAAAATACAAATAAAATAACTAAAATTTGTATAAAAATATATACAAAAATACACAATAATTATTTAAATTTGTTTGAAAATAGATATGCAAAATACACATAAAATTAGGCAAATTTGTATTGAAATACATATACAAAATACACATAAAATAATATAAATTTGTGTGAAAATATATAAACAAATACACATAAAATAACGTAAATTTGGATAAAATATATATACAAAATAAACATTAAATAATGTAAATATGTATAAAAAAAATATATTCAAAATACTCACGGAATAATGTTAAATCGTATCAAAATAAATAAACAGAATATCAATAAAATAATGTAAATATGTATGAAAATAAAGATGCAAAATACCCATATAATAACGCAATTTGTTTAAAAATATATATACAAAACACACATTAGATAATGTAAATGAGTATAAAAATATGTATACAAAATACCTATGAAAAAATCTAAATTCGTATCGAGTTAAATTAAGAAAATACCAATAAAATAATGTAATTTTGGATGAAAATATATATAGAAAATACACATAAAATTACCTAAATACAAATACAAATATACACAAAATAATTTAAGATTGAATGAAATAAATATACAAAATAATCATAAAATAAAGTAAATTTGTAATGAAAAATGTGTAAAAATACACATAAAATAATATAAATTTGTATGAAAATATATATACAAATACACATAAAATAACATGAATTTGTAAAAAAATTGTATCAAAATAAATACGAATACACACTATAAAATAATGTAAATTTTTATTAAAATATATATACAAAATACACATAAAATAATGTAAATACGTAGAAAAATATATATACAAAATACACATAAAATAATGTAAACTCGTATCAAAATAAATAAACAAAATTCCAATAAAAGAATGTATATTTGTAGGAAAATATATATACAAAATACAAATAAAATAACTAAAATTTGTATAAAAATAAATACAAAAATACAAAAAAATAATTTAAATTTATTTGAAAATAGATATGCAAAATACACATAAAGTTAGGCAAATTTGCATTGAAATACATATACAAAATAATGTAAATTTGTATGAAAATATACAAACAAATACACATAAAATAACGTAAATTTGGAAAAATATCTATACAAAATATACATTAAATAATGTAAATATGTATAAAAATATATATACAAAATCCACATAGAATAATGTTAAATCGTATCAAAATAAATAAACAGAATATCAATAAAATAATGTAAATTTGTATGAAAATAAAGATGGAAAATACCCATATAATAACGCATATATGCATAAAAAAAAAAAATATATATATATATATATATATATATATATATATATATATATATATATATATATATATATATATATATATATATATATATATATATATATATATATATATAAATACACATGAAATAATTAAATTAGTATTGAAATAAATATACAAAATGCATATACAACAAAGTAAATTTGTATTGAAAGAGATATGCAAAATACACATCAATAATGTAAATCTGTATCAAAATGTATATACGAATACACATAAAATAGAGTAAATTTCTATGAAAATATACATACAAAATACATATAAAATTATGTAAATACTATAAAAATATGCATACCAAATACACCTAAAATAATGTAAATTCGTATCAAAATAAACAAACAAAATTCCGATAAAAGAACGTATATTTGTAGGAAAATAAATATACAAAATACACATAAAATAACGAAAATTTGTATAAAAATATATACAAAAAAAACACAAAAATAATTTCAATTTGTATGAAAATAGATATACAAAATACACATATAATTAGTTAAATTTGTCTTTAAATACATGTACAAAATACACATAAAATAATGTAAATTTGTATGAAATGAAAACAAATACACATAAAATAACGTGCATTTGAATAAAATATATCTACAAAATACACATAAAATAATGTAAAATCGTATCAAAATAAATACACAGAATATCAATAAAATAATGTAAATTTATATGAAAATAAAGATGCAAAATTCCCATAAAATAAAGCATATTTTATAAAAATACATATACAAAAATACACATAGAATAATTAAATTTGAATTAAGATTAATATACAAAATGCACATACATTAAGGAAAATTTGTATTGAAAAAATATGCAAAAAACACATAAAAGTGTAAATTTGTTTCAAAAAATATATACGAATACACATAAAATAACGTAGATTTCTTTAGAAATATATATACAAAATACACATGAAATGATGAAAATACGTATAAAAATATATATACAAAATACACATTAAATAATGTAAATTCGCGTCAATATAAATAAACAAAATATCAATAAAAGAATGTGTATTTGTATGAAAATAGATATACAATATACACATAAAATAACCTAAATTTGTATAAAACTATATACAAAAATAAACAAAAATAATTTAAATTTGTTTGAAAATAAATATACAAAATACACATAAAATTAGGTAAATTTGTATTGAAATACATTTACAAAATACACAAAAAATAATGTAAATTTGAATGAAAATACTTAAACAAATACACTTAAAATAACGTAAATTTGTATAAAATATATATATACAAAATACATATTAAGTAATGTAAATATGTATAAAAAAATATAAACAAAACCCAAATAGAATAATGTAAAATCGTATCAAAAATACACAGAATATTAATAAAATAATGTGAATTTGTTTGAAAATAAAGAAGCAAAATACCCATAAAATAACACATTTTCTTATAAAAATATATTTACCAAAATACATATAAAAAAATTAAATATGTATTAAAATAAATATACAAAATTCACATACAATAAGGTAAATTTAAATTGAAATAGATATGCAAAATACAAATAAAACAATGTAAATTTGTTTCAAAATATAAATACGAATACACATAAAATAACGTAGATTTCTAGAAAAATATATATACAAAATACACTTACAATGAAGTAAATACGTATAAAAAAATGTACACAAAATACACATAAAATAATGTAAATTCGTATCAAAATAAATAAACAAAATACCAATAAAAGAAAGTGTATTTGTATAAATATAAATATACAAAATACACATAAAATAACGTAGATTTATATAAAACTTTATACAAAAATACACAAAAGTAGTTAAATTTGTATGAAAATAGATATACAAAATACACATAAAATAAGCTAAATTTGAATTGAAATATTTACATCAAATTTACATCAAATAATGTAAATTTGTATCAAAATATTTATACAAATACACATATAATAACATAAATTTGTATAAAAACACATAAACAAAATACACATTAAATAATGTAAATACGTATAAAAATATTTGTACAAAATACACATATAATCATGTAATTCGTATCAAAATAAATAAACAAAATACCAATAATATAATGTAAATTTGTATGAGAAAACATATACACAGTTCACATAAAATAACGCTAATTTCTTTAGAAATATATGTACAAAAATGCACATAAAATAAAGTAAATTTGCATAAAAATATATATACAAAACTCACATTAAATGATGTAAATACGTATAAAAACATGTATACAAAATACCTTTGAAATAATCTAAATTCGTATCGAATTAAATTAACAAAATACCTATAAAATAATGTAATTTTGGATGAAAATATATATAAAGAATACACATAAAATAACCTAAATACAAATACAAATATACACATAAAATAATTTAAAATTGCATGAAATGAATATATAAAATAAGCATAAAATAAAGTAAATTTGTAATGAAATATTTGAAAAAATACACATAAAATAATGTAAATTTATATGAAAATATATATTCAAATACACATAAGATAACATGAATTTGTATAAAATTTGTATCAAAATATATACGAATATACACAATAAAATAACGTAAATTTTTATGAAAATATATATACAAAATACATATAAAATAATGTAAATACGTAGAAAAATATATATACAAAATACACATAAGGTAATGTAAATTCGTATCAAAATAAATCAACAAAATTCCAATAAAAGAATGTATATTTGTTAAAAAAAAATATATACAAAATACAAATAAAATAACTAAAATTTGTATAAAAATATATACAAAAATACACAAAAATAATTTAAATTTGTTTGAAAATAGATATGCAAAATACACATAAAATTAGGCAAATTTGTATTGAAATACATATACAAAACACACATAAAACAATGTAAATTTCTATGAAAAAATATAAACATATACACATAAAATAACGTACATTTGGATAAAATATATATACAAAATATACATTAAATGATGTAAATATGTATAAACATATATATACAAAATACACATAGAATAATGTTAAATCGTATCAAAATAAATAAAGAGAATATCAATAAAATAATGTAAATTTGTATGAAAATAAAGATGCAAAATACTCATATAATAACGCATATTTGTATAAAAAAATATATCCAAAAATACATATAAAATAATTAAATTTGTATTAAAATAAATATACGAAATGCACATAAAATAAAGTAAATTTGTATTGAAATAGATATGGAAATATATAAATAATATATATATATATATATATATATATATATATATATATATATATATATATATATATATATATATATATATATATATATATATATATATATATCTATATATATATATATATATATATATATATATATATATATATATATATATATATGTATAAATAATGTAAATTCGTGTTAAAATAAATAAACAAAATTCCGATAAAAGATCGTATATTTGTATTATAATAAATATACAAAATACACATAAAATAACGAAAACTTATATAAAAATATATAAAAAAATACACAAAAATAATTTCAATTTGTACGAAAATAGATATACAAAATATACATATAATTAGTTAAATTTGTATTTAAATACATGTACAAAATACACATAAAATAATGTAAATTTGTATGAAATGAAAACAAACACATATAAGTAACATACATTTGTATAAAATATATATACAAAATACACATGGAATAATGTAAAATCGTATCAAAATATATATAATATATAAAATATATATATATATATATATATATATATATATATATATATATATATATATATATATATATATATATATATTATTTATATATATATATATATATATATATATATATATATATATATATATATATATATATATATATATATAAAATACACATTAAATAATGTAAATTCGCGTCAAAATAAATAAACAAAATATCAATAAAAGAATGTGTATTTGTATGAAAATAGATATACAATATACAAATAAAATCACCTAAATTTGTATAAAACTATATACAAAAATACACAAAAATAGTTTAAATTTGTATGAAAATAAATATACAAAATACACATAAAGTTAGGTAAATTTGTATTGAAATACATTTACAAAATACACATAAAATAATGTAAATTTGAATGAAAATATATAAACAAATACACTTAAAATAACGTAAATTTGTATAAAATATATTTACAAAATACACATTAAATAATGTAAATATGTATAAAAAAATATATACAAAACACAAATAGAATAATGTAAAATCGTATCAAAATAAATACACAGAATATTAATAAAATAATGTAAATTTGTATGAAAATTATGATGCATAAAACCCATAAAATAACGCATTTTTCATAAAAATATATATTTCAAGACACACATAAAATATTTGAATTTGTATTAAAATAAATATACAAAATGCACATACAATAAATTAATTTGTATTAAAATAGAAATGCAAAATACATATAAAACAATGTAAATTTCTTTCAAAATAGATATACGAATACACATAAAATAACGTAGATTTCTATGAAAATATATATACAAAAGACACATAAAATGAAGTAAATACGTATTAAAAAAGGTATACAAAATACACATAAAATAATGTAAACGCGTATGAAAATAAATATACAAAATACTAATAAAAGAATGTGTATTTGTATAAATATAAATATACAAAATACACATAAAATAACGTAAATTTATATAAAACTATATGCAAAAATACACAAAAGTAATGAAATTTGTGTGAAAATAGATATACAAAATACACATAAATAAGCTAAATTTGAAATGAAATATATATACAAAATACATAAAACAATGTAAATTTGTATTAAAATATTTATACAAATACACATATAATAACGTAAATTTGTATTAAAATATATAAACAAAATACACATTAAATAATGTAAATACGTATAAAAAAATATGTACAAAATACACATATAATCATGTAATTCGTATCAAAATAAATGAATAAAATACCAATAAAATAATGTAAACTTGTATGAGAAAACATATACAAAATACTCATAAAATAACGCAAATTTCAAGAAAAATATATGTACAAAAATGCACATAAAATGAAGTAAATTTGCATAAAAAATATTTACACAAAACACACATTAGATAATGTAAATGAGTATAAAAATATGTATACAAAATACTTATGAAAAAATCTAAATTCGTATCGAATTAAATTAAGAAAATACCTATAAAATAATATAATTTTGGATGAAAATATATATAGAAAATACACATAAAATTACCTAAATACAAAAACAAATATACACATAAAATAATTTAAGATTGAATGAAATAAATATACAAAATAATCATAAAATAAGGTAAATTTGTAATGAAAACTATGTAAAAATACTCATAAAATAATATAAATTTGTATGAAAATATATATATAAATACACATAAAATATCATGAATTTATATAAAATTTGTATCAAAATAAATACGAATACACACAATAAAATAAAGTAACTTTTATTAAAATATATGTACAAAATACACATAAAATAATGTAAATACGTAGAAAAATATATATACAAAATACACATAAAATAATGTAAACTCGTATCAAAATACATAAACGAAATTCCAATAAAGGAATGTATATTTGTAGGAAAATAAATATACAAAATACAAAAAAAAAATAACTAAAATTTGAATAAAAATATATACAAAAATAATTTAAATTTGTTTGAAAATAGATTTGCAAAATACACATAAAACTAGGAAAATTTGTATTGAAATACATATACAAAATACACATAAAATAATGTAAATTTGTATGAAAATATATAAACAAATACTCATAAAATAACGTAAATTTTGATAAAATATATATACAAAATATACATTAAATAATGTAAATATGTATAAAAATATATATATACAAAATACACATAAAATAATATTAAATCGTATCAAAATAAATAAACAGAATATCAATAAAATAAGGTAAATTTGTATGAAAATAAAGATGCAAAATACCCATATAATAACGCTTATTTGCATATAAATATATATACAAAAATACACATGAAATAATTAAATTTGTATTGAAATAAATATACAAAATGCACATACAGTAAAGTAAATTTGTATTGAAATAGATATGCAAAATCCACATCAATAATGTAAATTTGTTTCAAAATATATATCCGAATACACATAAAATAGAGTAGATTTCTATGAAAATATACATACAAAATACATATAAATTTATGTAAATATTATAAAAATATATATACCAAATACACCTAAAATAATGTAAACTCGTATCAAAATAAATAAACAAAATTCCGATAAAAGAACGTATATTTGTAGGAAAATAAATATACAAAATACACATCAAATAACGAGAATTTATATAAAAATATATACAAAAAAAATACAAAAATAATTTCAATTTGTATAAAAATAGATATACAAAATACTCATATAATTAGTTAAATTTGTCGTCAAATACATGTACAAAATACATATAAAATAATGAAAATTTGTATGAAATGAAAACAAATACACATAAAATAACGTACATTTGTATAAAATATATATACAGAATACACATAGAATAATGTAAAATCGTATCAAAATAAATACACAGAATATCAATAAAATAATGTAAATTTGTATGAAAATAAAGATGCAAAATATCCATAAAAGAAAGCATATTTTAAAAAAATACATATACAAAAATACATATTCAATAATTAAATTTGTATTAAAATAATATACAAAATGCACATACAATAAGGTAAATTTGTATTGAAAAAATATGCAAAATACACATAAAACAATGTAAATTTGTTTCAAAATATATATACGAATACACATAAAATAACGTATATTTCTATAGAAATATATATACAAAATACACTTAGATAATGTAAATACGTATAAAAATATATATACAAAATACACATTAAATAATGTAAATTCGTGTTAAATTAAATAAATATAATATCAATAAAAGAATATGTATTTGTATGAAAATAGATAAACAAAATACACATAAAATAACCTAAATTTCTATAAAACTATATACAAAAATACACAAAAAATAGTTTAAATTTATTATTTTATGTGTATTTTGCATATGTTATCTCATACAAATTTACATTATTTTATTGGTATTTTGTTTTTTATTTATTTGGAATTTCGTTTATGTATTTTGATACGAATTACATTATTATATGTGTATTTTGTACAAATTTTTTATACGTATTTACATTATTTAATGAGTATTTTGTTTATATATTTTTTATACAAATTCTCTTTATTATATGTGTATTTTTATAAATATTTTGATACAAATTTACATTATTTTATGTACTTTGTATATATATTTCAATTCAAATTTAGCTTATTTTATGTGTATTTTGTATATCTATTTTTATACAATTTTATTACTTTTGTGTATTTTTGTGTATAGTTTTATACAAATTTACGTTATTTAATGTGTATTTTGTATATTTATATTTATAGAAAAATATATATATACAAAATTCACCTAAAATAAGGTAAATTCGTATCAAATTCAATAAACAAAATTCAGATAAAAGAACCTATATTTGTAGGAAAATAAATATACAAAATACACATAAAATAACGAAAATTTGTATGAAAATATATACAAAAATAAACAAAAATAGTTTCAATTTGTATAAAAATAGATATACAAAATACTCATATAATTAGTTAAATTTGTATTTAAATACGTGTACAAAATACACATAAAATAATATAAATTTGTATGAAATGAAAACAAATCCACATAAAATAACATACGTTTTTTTTAAATATATATACAAAATACACATAGAATAATGTAAAATCGTATCAAAATAAATACACAAAATATCAATAAAATAATGTAAATTTGTATGAAAATAAAGATGCAAAATACCCATAAAATACAGCATATTTTTTTAAAAATACATATACAAAAGTACACATAGAATAATTGAATTTGTATTAAAATTAATATACAAAATGCACATACAATAAGGTAAATTTGTATTGAAAAAATATGCAAAATACACATAAAACAATATAAGTTTGTTACAAAATATATATACGAATACAAATAAAATAACGTAGATTTTTATAGAAATATATATACAAAATACACATGAAATGACGTAAATAAGTATAAAAATATATATACAAAATACACATTAAATAATGTAAATTCGTGTCAAAACAAATAAACAAAATATTAATAAAAGAATGTGTATTTGTATGAAAATAGATATTCAAAATACACATAAAATAACCTAAATTTGTATAAAACTATATACAAAAATACACAAAAAATAATTTAAATTTGTATGAAAATAAATATACAAAATACACATAAAATTTGGTAAATTTGTATTGAAATACATATACAAAATACACATAAAATAATGTAAACTTGAATGAAAATATATAAACATATACACCTAAAATAACGTAAATTTGTATCAAATATATATACAAAATACACATTAAATAATGTAAATATGTATAAGAAAATATATACAAAATACACATAAAATGATGTAAATTCGAATCAAAATAAATAAACAAAATACCAATAAAAGAATGTGTATTTGTATAAACATAATTATACAAAATACACATACAAAATAAACATAAAATAAGGTAAATTTGTAATGAAAAATATATACAAAAAACACATAAAATAATGTAAATTTATATGAAAATATATATACAAATACACATAAAATACCATGAATTTGTATAAAAATATATATGTAATGAAAAATATATACAAAATACACATAAAATAACGTAAATTTATATGAAAATATATATACAAATACACATAAAATACCATGAATTTGTATAAAAATATTTATTCAAAGTAAATATTAAATAATGTAAACGCGTATAAAAATATATATACAAAGTACATATAAAATTAAGTAAATACGTATAAAAAAATGTATACAAAATACACATAAAATAATGTAAATTCGTATCAAAATAAATAAACAAAATACCAATAAAAGAATGTGTATTTGTATAAATATAAATATACAAAATACACATAAAATAACGTAAATTTGTATAAAACTATATACAAAAATACACAAAAGTAATTAAATTTGTATGAAAAAAGATACACAAAATTCATAAAATAAGCTAAATTTAAATTGAAATATATATATACAAAATACATAAAATAATGTAAATTTGTATCAAAATATTTATATAAATACACATATAATAAAGTAAATTTTTATAAAAATATATAAACAAAATACTCATTAAATAATGTAAATACGTATAAAAAATATGTACAAAATACACATAAAATAATACAATTTTATCAAAATAAATAAACAAAATACCAATAAAATAATGTATATTTGAATGTAAATAAATTTACAAAATACACATAACCTATCTAAAATTTGTATTAAAATATATACAAAAATACATAGAAGTAATTTGAGTTTGTATGAAAATAGATATACAAAATACACATAAAACTAGGTAAATTTCTTTTGAAATATATATATAAAATACCCATAAAATATTGTAAATTTGTGTCAAAATATATAAACAAATACACATAAAATAACGTAAATTTGTATGAAAAATATATACAACATACACATAGAATAATGTCAAATCGTATCAAAATGAATGAGCAGAATATCAATAAAATAATGTAAATTTGTATGAAAATAAAGATGCAAAATACCCATAAAATAAAGCATATTCTTATGAAGATACTTATACAAAAATAAACATCGAATAACTAATTTTGTATTAAAATTAATATACAAAATGCATATACAATAATGTAAATTTGTAATGAAAAAATATGCAAAATACACATAAAAGTGTAAATTTGTGTCAAAATCTATATACGAATACACAAAAAATAACGTAGATTTCTATAGAAATATATATGCAAAATACATATGAAATGATGTAAATACGTATAAAAATATATATACAAAATACACATTAAATAATGTAAATTCACGTCAAAATAAATAAATAAAATAGCAATAAAAGAATGTGTATTTGTCTGAAAATAGATATACAAAATACACCTAAAATAACCTAAATTTGTATAAAACTATATACAAAAATACACAAAAATAATTTAAATTTGTATGAAAATAAATATACAAAATACACATAAAATTAGGTAAATTTGTATTGAAATACATATACAAAATACACATAAAATAATGTAAACTTGAATGAAAATATATAAACATATACACCTAAAATAACGTAAATTTGTATCAAATATATATACAAAATACACATTAAATAATGTAAATATGTATAAAAAATATATATACAAAGCACAAATGGAATAATGTAAAATCGTATCAAAATATATACAAAGAATATTAATAAAATAATGTAAATTTGTATGAAAATAAAGATGCAAAATACCCATAAAATAACGCGTTTTTTTTTAATATATATACCAAAATACACATCAAATATTAAAATTTGTATTAATATATATATAAAAAATGCACATACAATAAGGTAAATTTGTATTGAAATAGATATGCAAAATACATATAAAACAATGTAAATTTGTTTCAAAATATATATACGAATACACATAAAATTACGTAGATTTCTATAAAAATATACACAAAATCCACATAAAATAATGTAAATTTGTATGAAAATAAAGATGCAAAACTCCCGTAAAATAGCGCATTTCTTATAAAAATATATATACCAAAATACACATAAAATATTTAAATTTGTATTGAAATAAATATACAAAATACACATACAATAAGGTAAATTTGTATTGAAAGAGATATGCAAAAATACATATAAAACAATGTAAATTTGTTTCAAAATATATATACGAATACACATAAAATAACGTAGATTTCTATAAAAATACATATACAAAATACACATAAAATTAAGTAAATACGTATAAAAAAATGTATACTAAATACACATAAAATAATGTAAATTGGAATCAAAATAAATTAACAAAGTACCAATAAAAGAATGTGTATTTGTATAAATATAAATATACAAAATACACATACAAAATAAACATAAAATATGGTAAATTTGCAATGAAATATATGTACAAAATACACATAAAATAATGAAAATTTGTATGAAAATATATATACAAATACACATAAAATACCATGAATTTGAATATAAATATATATTCAAAATAAATATTAAATAATGTAAATGCGTAAAAAAATATATATACAAAGTACATATAAAATAATGTAAATTCGTATCAATATAAATCAACAAAATACCAATAAAATGATATATATTTGAATGAAAATAAATCTACATACACATAACATAACAAAAATTTGTTTTAAAATATATACAAAAATACATAGTAATAATTTGAGTTTGTATGAAAATAGATACCCAAAATACACAAAAAACTAGGTAAATTTCTTTTGAAATATATATACAAAATACCCATAAAATATTGTAAATTTGTGTCAAAATATATAAACAAATACACATAAAATAAAGTAAATTTGTATGAAAAATATATGCAAAATACAGATAGAATAATGTCAAATCGTATCAAAATGAAAATGCAGAATATCAAGAAAATAATGTAAATTTGTATGAAAATAAAGATGCAAAATACCCATAAAATAAATCAAATTTTTATAAAAATACATATACAAAAATACACATAGAATAATTAAATTTCTATTAAGATTAATATAAAAAATGCATATACAATAAGGTAAATTTGTATTGAAAAAATATGCAACATACACATAAAAGTGCAAATTTGTTTCAAAATCTATATACGAGTACACATAAAATAACGTAGATTTCTATAGAAATATATATACAAAACACACATGAAATGATGTAAATACGTATAAAAATATATATACGAAAAACACATTAAATAATGTAAATTTTCGTCAAAATAAATAAACAAAAAATCAATAAAAGAATGTGTATTTGTATGAAAATAGATATACAAAATACACATAAAATAACCTAAATTTGTATAAAACTATATACAAAAATACACAAAAATAATTTAAATTTGTATGAAAATAAATATACAAAATACACATAAAATTAGGTAAATTTGTATTGAAATACATATACAAAATACACATAAAATAGTGTAAATTTGAATGAGAATATATAAACATATTCACTTAAAATAACGTAAATTTGTATCAAATATATATAAAATACACATTAAATAATGTAAATATGTATAAAAATATATATACAAAACACAAATAGTATAATGTTATCATATCAAAATAAATACACAGAATATTAATAAAATAATGTAAATTTGTATGAAAATAAAGATGCAAAATACCAATAAAATAACGCATTTTTTATAAAAATATATATACCAAAATACTCATAAAATTTCAAAATTTGTATTAAAATATATATAAAAAATACACATACAATAAGGTAAATTTGTATTGAAATAGATATGCAAAATACATATAAAACAATGTAAATTTGTTTCAAAATATATATACGAATACACATAAAATAACGTATATTTCTATAAAAATATATACAAAATACACATAAAATGAAGTAAATACGTATAAAAAAATGTATACAAAATACACATGAAATAATGTAAAATCGTATCAAAATAAATAAACAAAATACCAATAAAAGAATGTGTATTTGTATCAATATAAATATACAAAATACACATAAAATAACGTAAATTTGTATAAAACTATATACAAAAATACACAGAAGTAATTAAATTTGTATGTAAATAGATATAGAAAATACAGATAAAATAAGCTAAATTTGAATTGAAATGTATATACAAAATACATAAGATAATGTAACTTTGTATCAAAATTTTTATAAAAATATATATGATAACGTAGATTTGTTTAAAAATATATAAATAAAATACATATCAAGTAACGTAAATACGTATAAAAAATATGTACAAAATATATATATAATCATGTAATTCGTATCAAAATAAATAAACAAAATAGCAATAAAATAATGTAAATTTGTATGAGAAAACATATAAAAAATACACATAAAATAACGCAAATTTCTATAAAAATATATGTACAAAAATGCACATAAAATAAAGTAAATTTGCATAAAAATATGTATACAAAACACACATTAAATAATGTAAATGCGTACATAAAATAACCTAAATTTGTATGAAACTGTATACAAAAATACACAAAAATAATTTAAATTTCTATAAACAGAAATATACAAAATACACATAAAATTAGGTAAATTTGTATTGAAATACATATATAAAATACACATAAAATAATGTAAATTTGAATGAAAATATATAAACAAATACACTTAAAATAACGTAAATTTGTATAAAATATATATGCAAGATACACATTAAATAATGTAAATGTGTATGAAAAAATATATACAAAAAACAAATAACATAATATAAAATCGTATCAAAATAAATACACAGTAAATCAATAAAATAATGTAAATTTGTATAAAAATAAAGATGCAAAATTCCCATAAAATAGCGCATTTTTTTTAAATATATATACCAAAATACACATAAAATATTTGAATTTGAATTGAAATAAATATACAAAATGCACATACAGTAAGGTTAATTTGTATTGAAAGAGATATTCAAAAAAACATATTAAACAATGTAATTTTTTTTCAAAATATATATACGAAAACACATAAAATAACGTAGATTTCTAAAAAAATATATATACAAAATACACATAAAATTAAGTAAAAACGTATAAAAAAACCTATACAAAATACACATAAAATAATGTAAATTCGAATCAAAATAAATAAACAAAATACCAATAAAAGAATATGTATTTGTAAAAATATAAATATACAAAATATACATAAAATAACGTAAATTTGTAAAAACTATATTCAAAAATACACAAAAGTAGTTAAATTTGTATGAAAATAGATATACAAAATACACATAAACTAAGCTAAATTTGAATTGAAATATATATACAAAATACACATAAAATAATGTAAATTCGAATCAAAATAAATTAACAAAATACCAATAAAAGAATGTGTATTTGTATAAATATAAATATACAAAATACACATACAAAATAAACATAAAATAAGGTAAATTTGTAATGAAATATATGTACAAAATACACATAAAATAATGAAAATTTATATGAAAATATATATACAAATACACATAAAATACCACGAACTTGTATATAAATATATATTTAAAATAAATATTAAATAATGTAAATGCGGATAAAAATATATATACAAAGTACATATAAAATAATGTAAATTCGTATCAATATAAATCAACAAAATACCAATAAAATAATATATATATTTAAATGAAAATAAATTTACAAAAAACACATAACATAACTAAAATTTGCATTAAAATATATACAAAAATACATAGAAATAATTTGAGTTTGTATGAAAATAGATATACAAAATACACATAAAATTAGGTAAATTTCTTTTGAAATATATATACAAAATACCCATAAAATATTGTAAATTTGTGTCAAAATATATAAACAAATACACATAAAATAACGTAGATTTCTAAAAAAAATACATACAAAATACACATAAAATAATGTAAATTTGTATGAAAATAAAGATGCAAAATTCCCGAAAAATAGCGCATTTGTTATAAAAATATATATACCAAAATACACATAAAATATTTAAATTTGTATTGAAATAAATAAACAAAATACACATACAATAAGGTAAATTTGTATTGAAAGAGATATGCAAAAATACATATAAAACAATGTAAATTTGTTTCAAAATATATATACGAATACACATAAAATAACGTAGATTTCTATAAAAATACATATACAAAATACACATAAAATTAAGTAAATACGTATAAAAAAATGTATACTAAATACACATAAAATAATGTAAATTGGAATCAAAATAAATTAACAAAGTACCAATAAAAGAATGTGTATTTGTATAAATATAAATATACAAAATACACATACAAAATAAACATAAAATATGGTAAATTTCCAATGAAATATATGTACAAAATACACATAAAATAATGAAAATTTGTATAAAAATATATATACAAATACACATAAAATACCATGAATTTGAATATAAATATATATTCAAAATAAATATTAAATAATGTAAATGCGTAAAAAAATATATATACAAAGTACATATAAAATAATGTAAATTCGTATCAATATAAATCAACAAAATACCAATAAAATGATATATATTTGAATGAAAATAAATCTACATACACATAACATAACAAAAATTTGTTTTAAAATATATACAAAAATACATAGTAATAATTTGAGTTTGTATGAAAATAGATACCCAAAATACACAAAAAACTAGGTAAATTTCTTTTGAAATATATATACAAAATACCCATAAAATATTGTAAATTTGTGTCAAAATATATAAACAAATACACATAAAATAAAGTAAATTTGTATGAAAAATATATGCAAAATACAGATAGAATAATGTCAAATCGTATCAAAATGAAAATGCAGAATATCAAGAAAATAATGTAAATTTGTATGAAAATAAAGATGCAAAATACCCATAAAATAAATCAAATTTTTATAAAAATACATATACAAAAATACACATAGAATAATTAAATTTCTATTAAGATTAATATAAAAAATGCATATACAATAAGGTAAATTTGTATTGAAAAAATATGCAACATACACATAAAAGTGCAAATTTGTTTAAAAATCTATATACGAGTACACATAAAATAACGTAGATTTGTATAGAAATATATATACAAAACACACATGAAATGATGTAAATACGTATAAAAATATATATACGAAAAACACATTAAATAATGTAAATTTTCGTCAAAATAAATAAACAAAAAATCAATAAAAGAATGTGTATTTGTATGAAAATAGATATACAAAATACACATAAAATAACCTAAATTTGTATAAAACTATATACAAAAATACACAAAAATAATTTAAATTTGTATGAAAATAAATATACAAAATACACATAAAATTAGGTAAATTTGTATTGAAATACATATACAAAATACACATAAAATAGTGTAAATTTGAATGAGAATATATAAACATATTCACTTAAAATAACGTAAATTTGTATCAAATATATATAAAATACACATTAAATAATGTAAATATGTATAAAAATATATATACAAAACACAAATAGAATAATGTAAAATCATATCAAAATAAATACACAGAATATTAATAAAATAATGTAAATTTGTATGAAAATAAAGATGCAAAATACCAATAAAATAACGCATTTTTTATAAAAATATATATACCAATATACTCATAAAATTTCAAAATTTGTATTAAAATATATATAAAAAATGCACATACAATAAGGTAAATTTGTATTGAAATAGATATGCAAAATACATATAAAACAATGTAAATTTGTTTCAAAATATATATACGAATACACATAAAATAACGTATATTTCTATAAAAATATATACAAAATACACATAAAATGAAGTAAATACGTATAAAAAAATGTATACAAAATACACATGAAATAATGTAAAATCGTATCAAAATAAATAAACAAAATACCAATAAAAGAATGTGTATTTGTATCAATATAAATATACAAAATATACATAAAATAACGTAAATTTGTATAAAACTATATTAAAAAATTCACAAAAGTAATTAAATATGTATGTAAATAGATATAGAAAATACAGATAAAATAAGCTAAATTTGAATTGAAATGTATATACAAAATTGTTAAAATATTGTAACTTTGTATCAAAATTTTTATAAAAATATATATGATAACGTAGATTTGTTTAAAAATATATAAACAAAATACATATTAAGTAACGTAAATACGTATAAAAAATATGTACAAAATATATATATATATATAATCATATAATTCGTATCAAAATAAATAAACAAAATAGCAATAAAATAATGTAAATTTGTATGAGAAAACATATAAAAAATACACATAAAACAAATAACATAATATAAAATCGTATCAAAATAAATACACAGAATATCAATAAAATAATGTAAATTTGTATAAAAATAAAGATGCAAAATTCCCTTAAAATAGCGCTTTTTTTTTTAAATATATATACCAAAATACACATAAAATATTTGAATTTGAACTGAAATAAATATACAAAATGCACATACAGTAAGGTTAATTTGTATTGAAAGAGATATTCAAAAATACATATAAAACAATGTAAATTTTTTTCAAAATATATATACGAAAACACATAAAACAACGTAGATTTCTATAAAAATATATATACAAAATACACATAAAATTAAGTAAATACGTATAAAAAAATCTATACAAAATACACATAAAATAATGTAAATTCGAATCAAAATAAATAAACAAAATACCAATAAAAGAATATGTATTTGTAAAAATATAAATATACAAAATATACATAAAATAACGTAAATTTGTAAAAACT
Organism: Eriocheir sinensis; assembly: GCF_024679095.1. Taxonomy (NCBI): domain Eukaryota; kingdom Metazoa; phylum Arthropoda; class Malacostraca; order Decapoda; family Varunidae; genus Eriocheir; species Eriocheir sinensis. The sequence goes on along the minus strand of NW_026111206.1, from coordinate 374,896 downwards.
ATATTCAAAAATACACAAAAGTAGTTAAATTTGTATGAAAATAGATATACAAAATACACATAAACTAAGCTAAATTTGAATTGAAATATATATACAAAATACACATAAAATAATGTAAATTCGAATCAAAATAAATTAACAAAATACCAATAAAAGAATGTGTATTTGTATAAATATAAATATACAAAATACACATACAAAATAAACATAAAATAAATTAAATATGTAATGAAATATATCTACAAAATACACATAAAATAATGAAAAATTATATGAAAATATAATACAAATACACATAAAATTCCATGAACTTGTATAAAAATATATATTTAAAATAAATATTAAATAATGTAAATGCGTATAAAAATATATATACAAAGTACATATAAAATAATGTAAATTCGTATCAATATAAATCAACAAAATACCAATAAAATGATATGTATTTCAATGAAAATAAATTTACAAAAAAAACATAACATAACTAAAATTTGTATTAAAATATATACAAAAATACAGAGAAATAATTTGAGTTTGTATGAAAATAAGTATACAAAATACACATAAAACTAGGTAAATTTCTTTTGAAATATATATACAAAATACCCATAAAATATTGTAAATTTGTGTCAAAATATATAAACAAATACACATAAAATAACGTAAATTTGTATGAAAAATATATACAAAATACACATAGAATAATGAAAAAATATGCAAAATACACATAAAAGTGTAAATTTGTTTCAAAATCTATATACGAATACTCATAAAATAACTTAGATTTTTATAGAAACATATATACAAAATACATTTGAAATGATGTAAATACGTATAAAAATATATATACAAAATAAATATTAAATAATGTAAATTCGCGTCAAAATAAATAAACAAAATAGCAATAAAAGAATGTGTATTTGTATGAAAATCGATATACAAAATACACATAAAATAACCTAGATTTGTATAAAATTATATACAAAAATACACAAAAATAGTTTAAATTTGTATGAAAATAAATATACAAAATACACATTAAATTAGGTAAATTTGTATTGAAATACATATACAAAATACTCATAAAATAATGTAAATTTGAATAAAAATATATAAACATATACACTTAAAATAACGTAAATTTGTATCAAATATATATACAAAATACACATTAAATAATGTAAATATGTATAAAAAAATATATACAAAACACAAATAGAATAATGTAAAATCATATCAAAATAAATACACGAAATATTAATAAAACAATGTAAATTTGTATGAAAATAAAGATGCAAAATACCCATAAAATAACGCATTTTTTTTAAATATATATACCAAAATACATATAAAATATTAAAATTTGTATTAAAATAAATATAAAAAAATACACATACAATAAGGTAAATTTGTATTGAAATAGATATGCAAAATACATATAAAACAATGTAAATTTGTTTCAAAATATGTATACGAATACACATAAAACGTAGATCCCTATAAAAATATATATAAAATACACTTAAAATAATGTAATTTTGTATGAAAATAAAGATGCAAAATTCCAATAAAATAGCACATTTCTTATAAAAATATATATACCAAAATACACATAAAATATTTAAATTTGTATTGAAATAAATATACAAAATACACATACAATAAGGTAAATTTGTATTGAAAGAGATATGCAAAAATACATATAAAACAATGTAAATTTGTTTCAAAATATATATACGAATACACATTAAATAACGTAGATTTCTATAAAAATATATATACAAAATACACATAAAATTAAGTAAATACGTATAAAAAAAAGTATACAAAATACACATAAAATAATGTAAATTCGAAACAAAATAAATGAACAAAATACCAATAAAAGAAAGTATATTTGTATAAATATAAATATAAAAATACACATACAAAATAAACATAAAATAAGGTAGATTTGTAATGAAATATATGTACAAAATACACATAAAATAATGAAAATTTATATGAAAATATATATACAAATACACATAAAATACCATGAATTTGTATAAAAATATATATTCAAAATAAATATTAAATAATGTAAATGCGTATAAAAATATATATACAAAGTACATATAAAATAATGTAAATTCGTATCAATATAAATCAACAAAATACCAATAAAATAATATATATTTGAATGAAAATAAATTTACAAAATACACATAACATAACTAAAATTTGTATTAAAATATATACAAAAATACAGAGAAATAATTTAAGTTTGTATGAAAATAGATATAGAAAATACACATAAAACTAGGTAAATTTCTTTTGAAATATATATACAAAATACCCATAAAATATTGTAAATTTGTGTCAAAATATATACACAAATACACATAAAATAACGTAAATTTGTATGAAAAATATATACAAAATACACATAGAATAATGTCAAATCGTATCAAAATGAATGAGCAGAATATCAATAAAATAATGTAAATTTGTATAAAAATAAAGATGCAAAATACCCATAAAATAAAGCATATTTTTATTAAAATACATATACAAAAATACACATAGAATAATTAATTTGTATTAAAATTAATATACAAAATGCATATACAATAAGGTAAATTTGTATTGAAAAAATATGCAACATACACATAAAAGTGTAAATTTGTTTCAAAATCTATATATGAATACACATAAAATAACATAGATTTCTAAAGAAATATAAATACAAAACACACATGAAATGATGTAAATACGTATAAAAATATATGTACAAAATACACATTAAATAAAGTAAATTCGCGTCAAAATAAATAAACAAAATATCAATAAAAGAATGTGTATTAGTATGAAAATAGATATACAAAATACACATAAAATAACCTAAATTTTATAAAACTATATACAAAAATACACAAAAATAATTTAAATTTGTATGAAAATAAATATACAAAATACACATAAAATTAGGTAAATTTGAATGAAAATATAAAAACATATACACTTAAAATAACGTAAATTTGTATCAAATATATATACAAAATACACATTAAATAATGTAAATATGTATAAAAAAATATATACAAAACACAAATAGAATAATGTAAAATCATATCAAAATAAATACACAGAATATTAATAAAATAATGTAAATTTGTATGAAAATAAAGATGCAAAATACCCATAAAATAACGCATTTTTTATAAAAATATATATACCAAAATACACATAAAATATTAAAATTTGTATTAAAATAAATATAAAAAATGCACATACAATAAGGTGAATTTGTATTGAAATAGATATGCAAAATACATATAAAACAATGTAAATTTGTTTCAAAATATATATAAGAATACACATAAAATAACGTAGATTTCTAAAAAAATATATACAAAATACACCTAAAATGAAGTAAATACGAATAAAAAAATGCATACAAAATACACTTAAAATAGTGTAAAATCGTATAATAATAAATAAACAAAATACCAATAAAAAAATGTGTATTTGTATAAATATAAATATAGAAAATACACATAAAATAACGTAGATTTGTATAAAACTACATACAAAAATACACACAACTAATTAAATTTCTATGAAAATAGATAAACAACATACAGATAAAATAAGCTAAATTTGAATTGAAATGTATATACAAAATACATAAAATATTGTAAATTTGTATCAAAATATTTATACAAATACATATGATAACGTAGATTTGTTTAAAAATATATAAACAAAATACATATTAAGTAATGTAAATACGTATAAAAAATATGTACAAAATACATATATAATTATGTAATTCGTATCAAAATAAATAAACAAAATAGCAATAAAATAATGTAAATTTGTATGATAAAACATATACAAATACACATAAAATAACGCAAATTTCTATAAAAATATAGGTACAAAAATGCACATAAAATAAAGTAAATTTGCATAAAAATATGTATCGAAAACACACATTAAATAATGTAAATGCGTACATAAAATAACCTAAATTTGTATAAAACTATATACAAAAATACAGAAAAATAATTTAAATTTGTATGAAAAGAAATATACAAAATACACATAAAATTAGGTAAATTTGTATTGAAATACATATACAAAATACACATAAAATAATGTAAATATGAATGAAAATATATAAACAAATACACTTAAAATAACGTAAATTTGTATAAAATATATATGCAAGATACACATTAAATAATGTAAATGAATATAAAAAAAATGTATACATAAAACAAATAGAAAAATGTAAAATCGTATCAAAATAAATACACAGAATATCAAAAAAATAATGTAAATTTGTATTAAAATAAAGATGGAAAATTCCCATAAAATAGCGCATTTTTTATAAATATATATATATATATATATATATATATATATATATATATATATATATATATATATATATATATATATATATATATATATATATATATATATATATATATATATATATATATATATATATATATAAACACACATTAGATAATGAAAATGAGTATAAAAATATGTATACAAAATACTTATGAAAAAATCTAAATTCGTATCGAATTAAATTAAGAAAATACCTATAAAATAATATAATTTTGGATGCAAATATATATAGAAAATACACTTAAAATTACCTAAATACAAAAAGAAATATACACATAAAATAATTTAAGATTGAATGAAATGAATATACAAAATAATCATGAAATAAGGTAAATTTGTAATGAAAACTATGTAAAAATACTCATAAAATAATATAAATTTGTATGAAAATATATATATAAATACACATAAAATATCATGAATTTATATCAAATTTGTATCAAAATAAATACGAATACACACAATAAAATAAAGTAACTTTTTATTAAAATATATGTACAAAATACACATAAAATAATGTAAATACGTAGTAAAATATATATACAAAATACACATAAAATAATGTAAACTCGTATCAAAATACATAAACGAAATTCCAATAAAGGAATGTATATTTGTAGGAAAATAAATATACAAAATACAAAAAAAAATAACTAAAATTTGAATAAAAATATATACAAAAATATACAAAAATAATTTAAATTTGTTTGAAAATAGATTTGCAAAATACACATAAAACTAGGAAAATTTGTATTGAAATACATATACAAAATACACATAAAATAATGTAAATTTGTATGAAAATATATAAACAAATACTCATAAAATAACGTAAATTTTGATAAAATATATATACAAAATATACATTAAATAATGTAAATATGTATAAAAAAATATATATACAAAATGCACATAAAATAATATTACATCGTATCAAAATAAATAAACAGAATATCAATAAAATAATGTAAATTTGTATGAAAATAAAGATGCAAAATACCCATATAATAACGCTTATTTGCATATAAATATATATACAAAAATACACATGAAATAATTAAATTTGTGTTGAAATAAATATACAAAATGCACATACAGTAAAGTAAATTTGTATTGAAATAGATATGCAAAATACACATCAATAATGTAAATTTGTTTCAAAATATATATACGAATACACATAAAATAGAGTAGATTTCTATGAAAATATACATACAAAATACATATAAATTTATGTAAATATTATAAAAGTATATATTCCAAATACACCTAAAATAATGTAAACTCGTATCAAAATAAATAAACAAAATTCCGATAAAAGAACGTATATTTGTAGGAAAATAAATATACAAAATACACATCAAATAATGAGAATTTATATAAAAATATATACAAAAAAAGCACAAAAATAATTTCAATTTGTATAAAAATAGATATACAAAATACTCATATAATTAGTTAAATTTGTCGTCAAATACATGTACAAAATACATATAAAATAATGAAAATTTGTATGAAATGAAAACAAATACACATAAAATAACGTACATTTGTATAAAATATATATACAGAATACACATAGAATAATGTAAAATCGTATCAAAATAAATACACAGAATATCAATAAAATAATGTAAATTTGTATGAAAATAAAGATGCAAAATATCCATAAAAGAAAGCATATTTTTATAAAAATACATATACAAAAATACATATTCAATAATTAAATTTGTATTAAAATAATATACAAAATGCACATACAATAAGGTAAATTTGTATTGAAAAAATATGCAAAATACACATAAAACAATGTAAATTTGTTTCAAAATATATATACGAATACAAATAAAATAACGTATATTTCTATAGAAATATATATACAAAATACACTTAGATAATGTAAATACGTATAAAAATATATATACAAAATACACATTAAATAATGTAAATTCTTGTTAAATTAAATAAATATAATATCAATAAAAGAATATGTATTTGTATGAAAATAGATAAACAAAATACACATAAAATAACCTAAATTTCTATAAAACTATATACAAAAATACACAAAAAATAGTTTAAATTTATTATTTTATGTGTATTTTGCATATGTTATCTCATACAAATTTACATTATTTTATTGGTATTTTGTTTATTTATTTATTTGGAATTTCGTTTATGTATTTTGATACGAATTACATTATTATATGTGTATTTTGTACAAATTTTTTATACGTATTTTCATTATTTAATGAGTATTTTGTTTATATATTTTTTTATACAAATTCTCTTTATTATATGTGTATTTTTATAAATATTTTTATACAAATTTACATTATTTTATGTACTTTGTATATATATTTCAATTCAAATTTAGCTTATTTTATGTGTATTTTGTATATCTATTTTTATACAATTTTATTACTTTTGTGTATTTTTGTGCATAGTTTTATACAAATTTACGTTATTTAATGTGTATTTTGTATATTTATATTTATAGAAAAATATATATATACAAAATTCACCTAAAATAAGGTAAATTCGTATCAAATTCAATAAACAAAATTCAGATAAAAGAACCTATATTTGTAGGAAAATAAATATACAAAATACACATAAAATAACGAAAATTTCTATGAAAATATATACAAAAATAAACAAAAATAGTTTCAATTTGTATAAAAATAGATATACAAAATACTCATATAATTAATTGAATTTGTATTTAAATACGTGTACAAAATACACATAAAATAATATAAATTTGTATGAAATGAAAACAAATCCACATAAAATAACATACGTTTTTTTTTAAATATATATACAAAATACACATAGAATAATGTAAAATCGTATCAAAATAAATACACAAAATATCAATAAAATAATGTAAATTTGTATGAAAAAAAAATGCAAAATACCCATAAAATACAGCATATTTTTTTAAAAATACATATACAAAAGTACACATAGAATAATTGAACTTGTATTAAAATTAATATACAAAATGCACATACAATAAGGTAAATTTGTATTGAAAAAATATGCAAAATACACATAAAACAATATAAGTTTGTTACAAAATATATATACGAATACAAATAAAATAACTTAGATTTTTATAGAAATATATATACAAAATACACATAAAATGACGTAAATAAGTATAAAAATATATATACAAAATACACATTAAATAACGTAAATTCGTGTCAAAACAAATAAACAAAATATTAATAAAAGAATGTGTATTTGTATGAAAATAGATATTCAAAATACACATAAAATAACCTAAATTTGTATAAAACTATATACAAAAATACACAAAAATAATTTAAATTTGTATGAAAATAAATATACAAAATACACATAAAATTTGGTAAATTTGTATTGAAATACATATACAAAATACACATAAAATAATGTAAACTTGAATGAAAATATATAAACATATACACCTAAAATAACGTAAATTTGTATCAAATATATATACAAAATACACATTAAATAATGTAAATATGTATAAGAAAATATATACAAAATACACATAAAATGATGTAAATTCGAATCAAAATAAATAAACAAAATACCAATAAAAGAATGTGTATTTGTATTAACATAATTATACAAAATACACATACAAAATAAACATAAAATAAGGTAAATTTGTAATGAAAAATATATACAAAAAACACATAAAATAATGTAAATTTATATGAAAATATATATACAAATACACATAAAATACCATGAATTTGTATAAAAATATATATGTAATGAAAAATATATACAAAATACACATAAAATAACGTAAATTTATATGAAAATATATATACAAATACACATAAAATCCCATGAATTTGTATAAAAATATTCATTCAAAGTAAATATTAAATAATGTAAACGCGTATAAAAATATATAACAAAGTACATATAAAATTAAGTAAATACGTATAAAAAAATGTATACAAAATACACATAAAATACCAATAAAAGAATATGTATTTGTATAAATATAAATATACAAAATACACATAAAATAACGTAAATTTGTATAAAACTATATACAAAAATACACAAAAGTAATTAAATTTGTATGAAAATAGATACACAAAATACATAAAATAAGCTAAATTTAAATTGAAATATATATACAAAATACATAAAATAATGTAAATTTGTATCAAAATATTTATATAAATACACATATAATAAAGTAAATTTTTATAAAAATATATAAACAAAATACTCATTAAATAATGTAAATACATACAAAAAATATGTACAAAATACACATAAAATAATATAATTTTATCAAAATAAATAAACAAAATACCAATAAAATAATGTATATTTGAATGTAAATAAATTTACAAAATACACATAACCTATCTAAAATTTGTATTAAAATATATACAAAAATACATAGAAGTAATTTGAGTTTGTATGAAAAGAGATATACAAAATACACATAAAACTAGGTAAATTTCTTTTGAAATATATATACAAAATACCCATAAAATATTGTAAATTTGTGTCAAAATATATAAACAAATACACATAAAATAACGTAAATTTGTATGAAAAATATATACAACATACACATAGAATAATGTCAAATCGTATCAAAATGAATGAGCAGAATATCAATAAAATAATGTAAATTTGTATGAAAATAAAGATGCAAAATACCCATAAAATAAAGCATATTCTTATGAAGATACTTATACAAAAATAAACATCGAATAACTAATTTTGTATTAAAATTAATATACAAAATGCATATACAATAATGTAAATTTGTAATGAAAAAATAGGCAAAATACACATAAAAGTGTAAATTTGTGTCAAAATCTATATACGAATACACAAAAAAAAACGTAGATTTCTATAGAAATATATATGCAAAATACATATGAAATGATGTAAATACGTATAAAAATATATATATACAAAATACACATTAAATAATGTAAATTCACGTCAAAATAAATAAATAAAATAGCAATAAAAGAATGTGTATTTGTCTGAAAATACATATACAAAATACACCTAAAATAACCTAAATTTGTATAAAACTATATACAAAAATACACAAAAATAATTTAAATCTGTATGAAAATAAATATACAAAATACACATAAAATTAGGTAAATTTGTATTGAAATACATATACAAAATACACATAAAATAATGTAAACTTGAATGAAAATATATAAACATATACACCTAAAATAACGTAGCTTTGTATCAAATATATATACAAAATACACATTAAATAATGTAAATATGTATAAAAAAATATATACAAAACACAAATAGAATAATGTAAAATCGTATCAAAATATATACAAAGAATATTAATAAAATAATGTAAAATTGTATGAAAATAAAGATGCAAATACCCATAAAATAACGCGTTTTTTTTAAATATATATACCAAAATACACATCAAATATTAAAATTTGTATTAATATATATATAAAAAATGCACATACAATAAGGTAAATTTGTATTGAAATAGATATGCAAAATACATATAATACAATGTAAATTTGTTTCAAAATACGAATACACATAAAATTACGTAGATTTCTAAAAAAATACATACAAAATACACATAAAATAATGTAAATTTGTATGAAAATAAAGATGCAAAATTCCCGTAAAATATATATACCAAAATACACATAAAATATTTAAATATGTATTGAAATAAATATACAAAATACACATACAATAAGGTAAATTTGTATTGAAAGAGATATGCAAAAATACATATAAAACAATGTAAATTTGTTTCAAAATATATATACGAATACACATAAAATAACGTAGATTTCTATAAAAATACATATACAAAATACACATAAAATTAAGTAAATACGTATAAAAAAATGTATACTAAATACACATAAAATAATGTAAATTGGAATCAAAATAAATTAACAAAGTACCAATAAAAGAATGTGTATTTGTATAAATATAAATATACAAAATACACATACAAAATAAACATAAAATATGGTAAATTTGCAATGAAATATATGTACAAAATACACATAAAATAATGAAAATTTGTATGAAAATATATATACAAATACACATAAAATACCATGAATTTGAATATAAATATATATTCAAAATAAATATTAAATAATGTAAATGCGTAAAAAAATATATATACAAAGTACATATAAAATAATGTAAATTCGTATCAATATAAATCAACAAAATACCAATAAAATGATATATATTTGAATGAAAATAAATCTACATACACATAACATAACAAAAATTTGTTTTAAAATATATAGAAAAATACATAGTAATAATTTGAGTTTGTATGAAAATAGATACCCAAAATACACAAATAACTAGGTAAATTTCTTTTGAAATATATATACAAAATACCCATAAAATATTGTAAATTTGTGTCAAAATATATAAACAAATACACATAAAATAAAGTAAATTTGTATGAAAAATATATGCAAAATACAGATAGAATAATGTCAAATCGTATCAAAATGAAAATGCAGAATATCAAGAAAATAATGTAAATTTGTATGAAAATAAAGATGCAAAATACCCATAAAATAAATCAAATTTTTATAAAAATACATATACAAAAATACACATAGAATAATTAAATTTCTATTGAGATTAATATAAAAAATGCATATACAATAAGGTAAATTTGTATTGAAAAAATATGCAACATACACATAAAAGTGCAAATTTGTTTCAAAATCTATATACGAGTACAAATAAAATAACGTAGATTTCTATAGAAATATATATACAAAACACACATGAAATGATGTAAATACTTATAAAAATATATATACGAAAAACACATTAAATAATGTAAATTTTCGTCAAAATGAATAAACAAAAAATCAATAAAAGAATGTGTATTTGTATGAAAATAGATATACAAAATACACATAAAATAACCTAAATCTGTATAAAACTATATACAAAAATACACAAAAATAATTTAAATTTGTATGAAAATAAATATACAAAATACACATAAAATTAGGTAAATTTGTATTGAAATACATATACAAAATACACATAAAATAGTGTAAATTTGAATGAGAATATATAAACATATTCACTTAAAATAACGTAAATTTGTATCAAATATATATAAAATACACATTAAATAATGTAAATATGTATAAAAATATATATACAAAACACAAATAGAATAATATAAAATCATATCAAAATAAATACACAGAATATTAATAAAATAATGTAAATTTGTATGAAAATAAAGATGCAAAATACCAATAAAATAACGCATTTTTTATAAAAATATATATACCAATATACTCATAAAATTTCAAAATTTGTATTAAAATATATATAAAAAATGCACATACAATAAGGTAAATTTGTATTGAAATAGATATGCAAAATACATATAAAACAATGTAAATTTGTTTCAAAATATATATACGAATACACATAAAATAACGTATATTTCTATAAAAATATATACAAAATACACAGAAAATGAAGTAAATACGTATAAAAAAATGTATACAAAATACACATGAAATAATGTAAAATCGTATCAAAATAAATAAACAAAATACCAATAAAAGAATGTGTATTTGTATCAATATAAATATACAAAATACACATAAAATAACGTAAATTTGTATAAAACTATATAGAAAAATACACAGAGGTAATTAAATTTGTATGTAAATAGATATAGAAAATACAGATAAAATAAGCTAAATTTGAATTGAAATGTATATACAAAATACATAAAATAATGCAACTTTGTATCAAAATTTTTATAAAAATATATATGATAACGTAAATTTGTTTAAAAATATATAAATAAAATACATATCAAGTAACGTAAATACGTATAAAAAATATGTACAAAATATATATAAAATCATATAATTCGTATCAAAATAAATAAAAAAATAGCAATAAAATAATGTAAATTTGTATGAGAAAATATATAAAAAATGCACATAAAATAACGCAAATTTCTATAAAAATATATGTACAAAAATGCACATAAAATAAAGTAAATTTGCATAAAAATATGTATACAAAACACACATTAAATAATGTAAATGCGTACATAAAATAACCTAAATTTGTATGAAACTGTATACAAAAATACACAAAAATAATTTAAATTTCTATAAAAAGAAATATACAAAATACACATAAAATTTGGTAAATTTGTATTGAAATACATATATAAAATACACATAAAATAATGTAAATTTGAATGAAAATATATAAACAAATACACTTAAAATAACGTAAATTTGTATAAAATATAAATGCAAGATACACATTAAATAATGTAAATGGGTATAAAAAAAATATATACAAAAAACAAATAACATAATATAAAATCGTATCAAAATAAATACACAGAATATAAATAAAATAATGCAAATTTGTATAAAAATAAAGATGCAAAATTCCCATAAAATAGCGCATTTTTTTTAAATATATATACCAAAATATACATAAAATATTTGAATTTGAATTGAAATAAATATTCAAAATGCACATACAGTAAGGTTAATTTGTATTGAAAGAGATATTCAAAAATACATATAAAACAATGTAAATTTTTTTCAAAATATATATACGAAAACACATAAAACAACGAAGATTTCTATAAAAATATATATACAAAATACACATAAAATTAAGTAAATACGTATAAAAAAATCTATACAAAATACACATAAAATAATGTAAATTCGAATCAAAATAAATAAACAAAATACCAATAAAAGAATATGTATTTGTAAAAATATAAATATACAAAATATACATAAAATAACGTAAATTTGTAAAAACTATATTCAAAAATACACAAAAGTAGTTAAATTTGTATGAAAATAGATATACAAAATACACATAAACTAAGCTAAATTTGAATTGAAATATATATACAAAATACATAAAATAATGTAAATTCGAATCAAAATAAATTAACAAAAAATATATAAAAAAGAAAGAATGTGTATTTGTATAAATATAAATATACAAAATACACATACAAAATAAACATAAAATAAGGTAAATTTGTAATGAAATATATGTACAAAATACACATAAAATAATGAAAATTTATATGAAAATATATATACAAATACACATAAAACACCACGAACTTGTATATAAATATATATTTAAAATAAATATTAAATAATGTAAATGCGGATAAAAATATATATACAAAGTACATATAAAATAATGTAAATTCGTATCAATATAAATCAACAAAATACCAATAAAATAATATATATATTTAAATGAAAATAAATTTACAAAAAACACATGAAAATAAAGATGCAAAATACCCATAAAATAAATCAAATTTTTATAAAAATACATATACAAAAATACACATAGAATAATTAAATTTCTATTAAGATTAATATAAAAATGCATATACAATAAGGTAAATTTGTAATGAAAAAATATGCAACATACACATAAAAGTGCAAATTTGTTTCAAAATCTATATACGAGTACACATAAAATAACGTAGATTTCTATAGAAATATATATACAAAACACACATGAAATGATGTAAATACGTATAAAAATATATATACGAAAAACACATTAAATAATGTAAATTTTCGTCAAAATAAATAAACAAAAAATCAATAAAAGAATGTGTATTTGTATGAAAATAGACATACAAAATACACATAAAATAACCTAAATTTGTATAAAACTATATACAAAAATACACAAAAATAATTTAAATTTGTATGAAAATAAATATACAAAATACACATAAAATTAGGTAAATTTGTATTGAAATACATATACAAAATACACATAAAATAGTGTAAATTTAAATGAGAATATATAAACATATTCACTTAAAATAACGTAAATTTGTATCAAATATATATAAAATACACATTAAATAATGTAAATATGTATAAAAATATATATACAAAACACAAATAGAATAATGTTATCATATCAAAAAATAAATACACAGAATATTAATAAAATAATGTAAATTTGTATGTAAATAAAGATGCAAAATACCAATAAAATAACGCATATTTTATAAAAATATATATACCAAAATACTCATAAAATTTCAAAATTTGTATTAAAATATATATAAAAAATACACATACAATAAGGTAAATTTGTATTGAAATAGATATGCAAAATACATATAAAACAATGTAAATTTGTTTCAAAATATATATACGAATACACATAAAATAACGTATATATCTATAAAAATATATACAAAATACACATAAAATGAAGTCAATACGTATAAAAAAATGTATACAAAATACACATGAAATAATGTAAAATCGTAACAAAATAAATAAACAAAATACCAATAAAAGAATGTGTATTTGTATCAATATAAATATACAAAATACACATAAAATAACGTAAATTTGTATAAAACTATATACAAAAATACACAGAAGTAATTAAATTTGTATGTAAATAGATATAGAAAACACAGATAAAATAAGCTAAATTTGAATTGAAATGTATATACAAAATACATAAGATAATGTAACTTTGTATCAAAATTTTTATAAAAATATATATGATAACGTAGATTTGTTTAAAAATATATCAATAAAATACATATCAAGTAACGTAAATACGTATAAAAAATATGTACAAAATATATATATGATCATGTAATTCGTATCAAAATAAATAAACAAAATAGCAATAAAATAATGTAAATTTGTATGAGAAAACATATAAAAAATACACATAAAATAACGCAAATTTCTATAAAAATATATGTACAAAAATGCACATAAAATAAAGTAAATTTGCATAAAAATATGTATACAAAACACACATTAAATAATGTAAATGCGTACATAAAATAACCTAAATTTGTATGAAACTGTATACAAAAATACACAAAAATAATTTAAATTTCTATAAACAGAAATATACAAAATACACATAAAATTAGGTAAATTTGTATTGAAATACATATATAAAATACACATAAAATAATGTAAATTTGAATGAAAATATATAAACAAATACACTTAAAATAACGTAAATTTGTATAAAATATATATGCAAGATACACATTAAATAATGTAAATGTGTATAAAAAAAATATATACAAAAAACAAATAACATAATATAAAATCGTATCAAAATAAATACACAGAATATCAATAAAATAATGTAAATTTGTATAAAAATAAAGATGCAAAATTCCCATAAAATAGCGCATTTTTTTTTAAATATATATACCAAAATACACTAAATATTTGAATTTGAATTGAAATAAATATACAAAATGCACATACAGTAAGGTTAATTTGTATTGAAAGAGATATTCAAAAATACATATAAAACAATGTAAATTTTTTTCAAAATATATATACGAAAACACATAAAATAACGTAGATTTCTATAAAAACATATATACAAAATACACATAAAATTAAGTAAATACGTATAAAAAAATCTATACAAAATACACATAAAATAATGTAAATTCGAATCAAAATAAATAAACAAAATAATAACAAAAGAATATGTATTTGTAAAAATATAAATATACAAAATATACATAAAATAACGTAAATTTGTAAAAACTATATTCAAAAATACACAAAAGTAGTTAAATTTGTATGAAAATAGATATACAAAATACACATAAACTAAGCTAAATTTGAATTGAAATATATATACAAAATACACATAAAATAATGTAAATTCGAATCAAAATAAATTAAGAAAATACCAATAAAAGAATGTGTATTTGTATAAATATAAATATACAAAATACACATACAAAATAAACATAACATAAGGTAAATTTGTAATGAAATATATGTACAAAATACACATAAAATAAAGAAAATTTATATGAAAATATATATACAAATACACATAAAATACCACGAACTTGTATATAAATATATATTTAAAATAAATATTAAATAATGTAAATGCGGATAAAAATATATATACAAAGTACATATAAAATAATGTAAATTCGTATCAAGATAAATCAACAAAATACCAATAAAATAATATATATATTTAAATGAAAATAAATTTACAAAAAACACATAACATAACTAAAATTTGCATTAAAATATATACAAAAATACATAGAAATAATTTGAGTTTGTATGAAAAGAGATAAACAAAATACACATAAAATTAGGTAAGTTTCTTTTGAAATATATATACAAAATACCCATAAAATATTGTAAATTTGTGTCAAAATATATAAACAAATACACATAAAATAACGTAGATTTCTAAAAAAATACATACAAAATACACATAAAATAATGTAAATTTGTATGAAAATAAAGATGCAAAATTCCCGTAAAATAGCGCATTTCTTATAAAAATATATATACCAAAATACACATAAAATATTTAAATTTGTATTGAAATAAATAAACAAAATACACATACAATAAGGTAAATTTGTATTGAAAGAGATATGCAAAAATACATATAAAACAATGTAAATTTGTTTCAAAATATATATACGAATACACATAAAATAACGTAGATTTCTATAAAAAAACATATACAAAATACACATAAAATTAAGTAAATACGTATAAAAAAATGTATACTAAATACACATGAAATAATGTAAATTGGAATCAAAATAAATTAACAAAGTACCAATAAAAGAATGTGTATTTGTATAAATATAAATATACAAAATACACATACAAAATAAACATAAAATACGGTAAATTTGCAATGAAATATATGTACAAAATACACATAAAATAATGAAAATTTGTATGAAAATATATATACAAATACACATAAAATACCATGAATTTGAATATAAATATATATTCAAAATAAATATTAAATAATGTAAATGCGTAAAAAAATATATATACAAAGTACATATAAAATAATGTAAATTCGTATCAATATAAATCAACAAAATACCAATAAAATGATATATATTTGAATGAAAATAAATCTACATACACATAACATAACAAAAATTTGTTTTAAAATATATACAAAAATACATAGTAATAATTTGAGTTTGTATGAAAATAGATATATAAAATACACAAATAACTAGGTAAATTTCTTTTGAAATATATATACAAAATACCCATAAAATATTGTAAATTTGTGTCAAAATATATAAACAAATACACATAAAATAAAGTAAATTTGTATGAAAAATATATGCAAAATACAGATAGAATAATGTCAAATCGTATCAAAATGAAAATGCAGAATATCAAGAAAATAATGTAAATTTGTATGAAAATTAAGATGCAAAATACCCATAAAATAAATCAAATTTTTATAAAAATACATATACAAAAATACACATAGAATAATTAAATTTCTATTAAGATTAATATAAAAAATGCATATACAATAAGGTAAATTTGTATTGAAAAAATATGCAACATACACATAAAAGTGCAAATTTGTTTCAAAATCTATATACGAGTACACATAAAATAACGTAGATTTCTATAGAAATATATATACAAAACACACATGAAATGATGTAAATACGTATAAAAATATATATATACGAAAAACACATTAAATAATGTAAATTTTCGTCAAAATGAATAAACAAAAAATCAATAAAAGAATGTGTATTTGTATGAAAATAGATATACAAAATACACATAAAATAACCTAAATTTGTATAAAACTATATACAAAAATACACAAAAATAATTTAAATTTGTATGAAAATAAATATACAAAATACACATAAAATTAGGTAAATTTGTATTGAAATACATATACTATATATACATAAAATAGTGTAAATTTGAATGAGAATATATAAACATATTCACTTAAAATAACGTAAATTAGTATCAAATATATATAAAATACACATTATATAATGTAAATATGTATAAAAATATATATACAAAACACAAATAGAATAATGTAAAATCATATCAAAATAAATACACAGAATATTAATAAAATAATGTAAATTTGTATGAAAATAAAGATGCAAAATACCAATAAAATAACGCATTTTTTATAAAAATATATATACCAATATACTCATAAAATTTCAAAATTTGTATTAAAATATATATAAAAAATGCACATACAATAAGGTAAATTTGTATTGAAATAGATGTGCAAAATACATATAAAACAATGTAAATTTGTTTCAAAATATATATACGAATACACATAAAATAACGTATATTTCTATAAAAATATATACAAAATACACATAAAATGAAGTAAATACGTATAAAAAAATGTATACAAAATACACATGAAATAATGTAAAATCGTATCAAAATAAATAAACAAAATACCAATAAAAGAATGTGTTTTTGTATCAATATAAATATACAAAATACACATAAAATAACGTAAATTTGTATAAAACTATATACAAAAATACACAGAAGTAATTAAATTTGTATGTAAATAGATATAGAAAATACAGATAAAATAAGCTAAATTTGAATTGAAATGTATATACAAAATACATAAAATAATGCAACTTTGTATCAAAATTTTTATAAAAATATATATGATAACGTAGATTTGTTTAAAAATATATAAATAAAATACATATCAAGTAACGTAAATACGTATAAAAAATATGTACAAAATATATATATAATCATATAATTCGTATCAAAATAAATAAAAAAATAGCAATAAAATAATGTAAATTTGTATGAGAAAACATATAAAAAATACACATAAAACAAATAACATAATATAAAATCGTATCAAAATAAATACACAGAATATAAATAAAATAATGCAAATTTGTATAAAAATAAAGATGCAAAATTCCCATTAATAGCGCTTTTTTTTTTAAATATATATACCAAAATACACATGAAATATTTGAATTTGAATTGAAATAAATATACAAAATGCACATACAGTAAGGTTAATTTGTATTGAAAGAGATATTCAAAAATACATATAAAACAATGTAAATTTTTTTCAAAATATATATACGAAAACACATAAAACAACGAATATTTCTATAAAAATATATATACAAAATACACATAAAATTAAGTAAATACGTATAAAAAAATCTATACAAAATACACATAAAATAATGTAAATTCGAATCAAAATAAATAAACAAAATACCAATAAAAGAATATGTATTTGTAAAAATATAAATATACAAAATATACATAAAATAACGTAAATTTGTAAAAACTATATTCAAAAATACACAAAAGTAGTTAAATTTGTATGAAAATAGATATACAAAATACACATAAACTAAGCTAAATTTGAATTGAAATATATATACAAAATACACATAAAATAATGTAAATTCGAATCAAAATAAATTAACAAAATACCAATAAAAGAATGTGTATTTGTATAAATATAAATATACAAAATACACATACAAAATAAACATAAAATAAATTAAATATGTAATGAAATATATCTACAAAATACACATAAAATAATAAAAATTTATATGAATATATAATACAAATACACATAAAATTCCATGAACTTGTATAAAAATATATATTTAAAATAAATATTAAATAATGTAAATCCGTATAAAAATATATATACAAAGTACATATAAAATAATGTAAATTCGTATCAATATAAATCAACAAAATACCAATAAAATGATATATATTTCAATGAAAATAAATTTACAAAAAAAACATAACATAACTAAAATTTCTATTAAAATATATACAAAAATACAGAGAAATAATTTGAGTTTGTATGAAAATAAGTATACAAAATACACATAAAACTAGGTAAATTTCTTTTGAAATATATATACAAAATACACATAAAATATTGTAAATTTGTGTCAAAATATATAAACAAATACACATAAAATAACGTAAATTTGTATGAAAAATATATACAAAATACACATAGAATAATGTCAAGTCGTATCAACATACACATAGAAGTGTAAATTTCTTTCAAAATCTATATACGAATACTTATAAAATAACTTAGATTTTTATAGAAACATATATACAAAATACATTTGAAATGATGTAAATACGTATAAAAATATATGTACAAAATAAATATTAAATAATGTAAATTCGCGTCAAAATAAATAAACAAAATTGCAATAAAAGAATGTGTATTTGTATGAAAATCGATATACAAAATACACATAAAATAACCTAGATTTGTATAAAATTATATACAAAAATACACAAAAATAGTTTAAATTTGTATGAAAATAAATATACAAAATACACATTAAATTGGGTAAATTTGTATTGAAATACATATACAAAATACTCATAAAATAATGTAAATTTGAATAAAAATATATAAACATATACACTTAAAATAATGTAAATTTGTATCAAATATATATACAAAATACACATTAAATAATGTAAATATGTATAAAAAAAATATATACAAAACACAAATAGATTAATGTAAAATCATATCAAAATAAATACACGAAATATTAATAAAACAATGTAAATTTGTATGAAAATAAAGATGCAAAATACCCATAAAATAACGTATTTTTTTAAAATATATATGCCAAAATACATATAAAATATTAAAATTTGTATTAAAATAAATATAAAAAAATGCACATACAATAAGGTAAATTTGTATTGAAATAGATATGCAAAATACATATAAAACAATGTAAATTTGTTTCAAAATATATATACGAATACACATAAAATAACGTAGATCCCTATAAAAATATATATAAAATACACTTAAAATAATGTAAATTTGTATGAAAATAAAGATGCAAAATTCCAATAAAATAGCACATTTCTTATAAAAATATATATACCAAAATACACATAAAATATTTAAATTTGTATTGAAATAAATATACAAAATACACATACAATAAGGTAAATTTGTATTGAAAGAGATATGCAAAAATACATATAAAACAATGTAAATTTGTTTGAAAATATATATACGAATACACATTAAATAACATAGATTTCTATAAAAATATATATACAAAATACACATAAAATTAAGTAAATACGTATAAAAAAAAGTATACAAAATACACATAAAATAATGTAAATTCGAAACAAAATAAATGAACAAAATACCAATAAAAGAAAGTATATTTGTATAAATATAAATATAAAAATACACATACAAAATAAACATAAAATAAGGTAGATTTGTAATGAAATATATGTACAAAATACATATAAAATAATGAAAATTTATATGAAAATATATATACAAATACACATAAAATACCATGAATTTGTATAAAAATATATATTCAAAATAAATATTAAATAATGTAAATGCGTATAAAAATATATATACAAAGTACATATAAAATAATGTAAATTCGTATCAATATAAATCAACAAAATACCAATAAAATAATATATATTTGAATGAAAATAAATTTACAAAATACACATAACATAACTAAAATTTGTATTAAAATATATACAAAAATACAGAGAAATAATTTAAGTTTGTATGAAAATAGATATAGAAAATACACATAAAACTAGGTAAATTTCTTTTGAAATATATATACAAAATACCCATAAAATATTGTAAATTTGTGTCAAAATATATACACAAATACACATAAAATAACGTAAATTTGTATGAAAAATATATACAAAATACACATAGAATAATGTCAAATCGTATCAAAATGAATGAGCAGAATATCAATAAAATAATGTAAATTTGTATAAAAATAAAGATGCAAAATACCCATAAAATAAAGCATATTTTTATTAAAATACATATACAAAAATACACATAGAATAATTAATTTGTATTAAAATTAATAAACAAAATGCTTATACAATAAGGTAAATTTGTATTGAAAAAATATGCAACATACACATAAAAGTGTAAATTTGTTTCAAAATCTATATATGAATACACATAAAATAACATAGATTTCTAAAGAAATATAAATACAAAACACACATGAAATGATGTAAATACGTATAAAAATATATGTACAAAATACACATTAAATAAAGTAAATTCGCGTCAAAATAAATAAACAAAATATCAATAAAAGAATGTGTATTAGTATGAAAAAAGATATACAAAATACACATAAAATAACCTAAATTTTATAAAACTATATACAAAAATACACAAAAATAATTTAAATTTGTATGAAAATAAATATACAAAATACACATAAAATTAGGTAAATTTGAATGAAAATATAAAAACATATACACTTAAAATAACGTAAATTTGTATCAAATATATATACAAAATACACATTAAATAATGTAAATATGTATAAAAAAAATATATACAAAACACAAATAGAATAATGTAAAATCATATCAAAATAAATACACAGAATATTAATAAAATAATGTAAATTTGTATGAAAATAAAGATGCAAAATACCCATAAAATAACGCATTTTTTATAAAAATATATATACCAAAATACACATAAAATATTAAAATTTGTATTAAAATAAATATAAAAAATGCACATACAATAAGGTGAATTTGTATTGAAATAGATATGCAAAATACATATAAAACAATGTAAATTTGTTTCAAAATATATATACGAATACACATAAAATAACGTAGATTTCTATAAAAATATATACAAAATACACCTAAAATGAAGTAAATACGAATAAAAAAATGCATACAAAATACACTTAAAATAATGTAAAATCGTATCATAATAAATAAACAAAATACCAATAAAAGAATGTGTATTTGTATAAATATAAATATAGAAAATACACATAAAAAAACGTAAATTTGTATAAAACTACATACAAAAATACACACAACTAATTAAATTTCTATGAAAATAGATATACAAAATACAGATAAAATAAGCTAAATTTGAATTGAAATGTATATACAAAATACATAAAATAATGTAAATTTGTATCAAAATATTTATACAAATACATATGATAACGTAGATTTGTTTAAAAATATATAAACAAAATACATATTAAGTAATGTAAATACGTATAAAAAATATGTACAAAATACATATATAATTATGTAATTCGTATCAAAATAAATAAACAAAATAGCAATAAAATAATGTAAATTTGTATGATAAAACATATACAAATACACATAAAATAACGCAAATTTCTATAAAAATATATGTACAAAAATGCACATAAAATAAAGTAAATTTGCATAAAAATATGTATCGAAAACACACATTAAATAATGTAAATGCGTACATAAAATAACCTAAATTTGTATAAAACTATATACAAAAATACAGAAAAATAATTTAAATTTGTATGAAAAGAAATATACAAAATACACATAAAATTAGGTAAATTTGTATTGAAATACATATACAAAATACACATAAAATAATGTAAATATGAATGAAAATATATAAACAAATACACTTAAAATAACGTAAATTTGTATAAAATATATATGCAAGATACACATTAAATAATGTAAATGTATATAAAAAAATGTATACAAAAAACAAATAGAATAATGTAAAATCGTATCAAAATAAATACACAGAATATCAAAAAAATAATGTAAATTTGTATTAAAATAAAGATGGAAAATTCCCATAAAATAGCGCATTTTTTATAAAAATATATATATATATATATATATATATATATATATATATATATATATATATATATATATATATATATATATATATATATATATATAAAAATATATATATATATATATATATATATATATATACCAAAATACACATAAACTATTTAAATTTGTATTAAAATAAATATACAAAATGCACATACAGTAAGGTAAATTTGTATTGAAAGAGATATTCAAAAATATATATAAAACAATGCAAATTTGTTTTAAAATATATATACGAAAACACATAAAATAACGTAGATTTCTATAAAAATATATATACAAAATACACATAAAATTAAGTAAATACGTATAAAAAAAATCTATACAAAATACACATAAAATAATGTAAATTCGAATCAAAATAAATAAACAAAATACCATTAAAAGAATGTGTACTTGTATAAATATAAATATACAAAATACGCATAAAATAACGTAAATTTGTATAAAACTATATACAAAAATACACAAAAGTAATTAAATTTGTATGAAAATAGATATACAAAATACACATAAAATAAGCTAAATTTGAATGGAAATATATATACACAAAATACATAAAATAATGTAAATTTGTATCAAAATATTTACATAAAATGAAGTAAACACTTATAAAAAAATGTATACAAAATACACGTAAAATAATGTAAATTCGTATCAAAATAAATAAACAAAATACTAATAAAAGAATGTGTATTTGTATAAATATAAATATACAAAATACACATAAAATAACGTAAATTTATATAAAACTATATACAAAAATCCACAAAATTAATTGAATTTCTATGAAAATAGATATACAAAATACACATAATATAAGCTAAATTTGAATAAAATATATATACAACATACATAAAATAATGTAAATTTGTGTCAAAATATTTATACAAATTTGTCTAGAAATATATAAACAAAATACACATTAAATAATGTAAATACGTATAAAAAAATATGTACAAAATATACAAAAAATCATGTAATTCGTATCAAAATAGATAAACAAAATACCAATAAAATAATGTAAATTGGTATGAGAAAACATATACAAAATACACAAAAAATAACGCAGATTTATATAACAATATATGTACAAAAATGCATATTAAATAAAGTAAATTTGCATAAAAAATAAATATACAAAACACATATTAAATAATGTAAATGCGTATAAAAATATGTATACAAAATAATTATGAAATAATCTAAATTCGTATCGAATTAAATTAACAAAATACCAATAAAATAATGTCATTTTGGATGAAAATATATATAGAAAATACATATAAAATAACCTAATTACAAATACAAATATACACAAAATAATTTAAAATTAAATGAAATAAATATACAAAATAAACATAAAATAAGGTAAATTTGTAATGAAATATATGTAAAAATGCACATAAAATAATGTAAATTTGTATGAAAATATATATACAAATACACATAAAATAACATGAATTTGTATAAAATTTGAATCAAATTATATACGAATACACACAATAAAATGATGTAAATTTTTGGAAAATAGATATACAAAATACACATAAAATAATGTAAATACGTAGAAAAATAGATATACAAAATACACATAAAATAATGTAAATTCCTATCAAAATAAATAAACAAAATTCCAATAAAAGAATGTACATTTGTAGGAAAATATATATACAAAATACAAATAAAGTAACTAAAATTTGTATAAAAATATATACAATAATACACAAAAATAATTTAAATTTGTTTGAAAATAGATATGCAAAATACACATAAAATTAGGCAGATTTGTTTTGAAATACATATACAAAACACATATAAAATAATGTTAATTTGTATGAAAATATATAAACAAATACACTTAAAATAACGTAAATTTGGATAAAATATATATACAAAATATACATCAAATAATTTAAATATGTATAAAAAAAATATATACAAAATAAGCAGAATAATGTTAAATCGTATCAAAATAAATAAACAGAATATCAATAAAATAATGTAAATATGTATGAAAATAAAGATGCAAAATACCCATATCATAACACATATTTGTATAAAAATATATATACAAAAATTCATATAAAATAATTAAATTTGTATTAAAATAAATATACAAAATGCACATACAATAAAGAAACTTTGTATTGAAATAGATTTGCAAAATACACATAAATAATGAAAATTTGTTTTATAATTTATATACGAATACACATAAAATAGAGTAAATTTCTATGAAAATATATATTCAAAATACATATAAAATTATGTGAATAAGTAAAAAAATATATATATGAAACACACCTAAAATAATGAAAATTTGTATATTAATTTTAATACAAATTTAATTATTCTATGTGTATTTTTGTATATGTAATTTTATAAAAATATGCTTATTTTATGGGTATATTGCATCTTTATTTTCAAATAAATATACATTATTTTATTGATATTCTGTGTATTTATTTTGATACGATTTTACATTATTCTATGTATATTTTGTATATATATTTTATACAAATGTACGTTATTTTATGTGAATTTGTTTTTATTTCATACAAATTTACATTATCTTATGTGTATTTTTTACATGTATTTAAATACAAATTTAACTAATTATATGTGTACTTTGTATATCTATTTTCATAGAAATTGAAATTAATTTTGTGTATTTTTGTATATATTTTTATACAAAATTTCGTAATTTTATGTGTATTTTGTATATTTATTTTCCTACAAATATACGTTCTTTTATCGGAATTTTGTTTATTTATTTTGATACGAATTTACATTATTTTAGGTGTATTTGATATATATATTTTTATACTTATTTACATAATTTTATATGTATTTTGAATATATATTTTCATAGAAATTTACTATATTTTATGTGTATTCGTATTTATATTTGATACAAATTTACATTATTTATGTGTATTTTGCATATCTATTTCAATACAAATTTTCTTTATTGAATGTGCCTTTTGTATATTTATTTTGATACAAATTTAATTATTTTATATATATTTTTTTATATATATTTTTAAACAAATATGCGTTATTTTATGGGTATTTTGCATCTTTATTTTCATACAAATTTACATTATTTTATTGATATTCTGTTTATTTATTTTGATACGATTTTACATTATTCTGTGTATTTTCTCTATATATTTTTATACATATTTACATTATTTAATGTATATTTTGTATATATATTTTATAAATATTTACGTTATTTTATGTATTTTTTTATATATTTTCATACAAATTTACATTATTTTATGTGTATTTTGTATATGTATTTTAATAAAATTTAAATTATTTTATATTTTGCATATCTATTTTCATACAAATTTAAATTATTTTATGTTATTTTATATATATATATATATTTTTATATATATATATATATATATATATATATAAATATATATATATATATATATATATATATATATATATATATATTTTCATATATATATATATATTTATGTGTATTTTGTATATATATATATATATATATATATATATATATATATATATATATATATATATATATATATATATATATATATATATATATATATATATATATATATATATATATATATATATATATATATATATATATATATATATATTTTGTATTTATTTATTTTGATACAATTATTTTATATATTTTGTATATATATACATTTATATATTTTATTTTTGTTTTTTATATATATTTTTATATAAATATATAGATAATTTATTGTGTCTATATATATATATATATATATATATATATATATATATATATATATATATATATATATATATATATATATATATATATATATATATATATATATATATATATATATATATATATATATATTATATATATTGAAAAAATTTACATTGTTTTATATGTATTTTGCATATCTCTTTCAATACAAATTTATCTTATTGTATGAGCATTTTGTATGTTTATTGTAATACAAATTTAAATATTTTATGTGTATTTTGATATATATGTTTTTATAAAAAATGTGTTATTTAATGGGTATTTTGCATCTTTATTTACATACAAATTTACATTATTTTATTAATATTCTGTGTATTTATTTTGAAACGATTTTACATTATTCTATTTGTGTTTTGTATATTAACATATTTACATTATTCTATGAGTATTTTGTATATATTTTATACAAATTTACGTTAATTTAAGTGTATTTGTTTATATATTTTAATTAAAATTTACTTGTTTTTATGTGTATTTTGTTTATTTATTTCAATACAAATTTAAATAATTTTATGTGTATATTGTATATTTGTTTTCATACAAATTTAAAATATTTTTTGTGTATTTTTGTATATAGTTTTATACAAATTTACGTTATTTTATGTGTATTTTGTATATGTATTTTCATACAAGTACACATTCTTTTATTGATATTTTTTTTACATTATTTAATATGTATTTTGTATATATTTTTTTATACGTATTTACATCATTTCATGTGTATTTTGTATATATATTTCTATAGAAATCTACGCTATTTTATGTGTATTCGTATATATATTTTGAAACAAATCTACATTATTTTATGTGTATTTTGTATATATATTTCATTACAAATTTGCCTAATTTTATGTTTATTTTTATATCTATTTTCATTCAAATTCAAATTATTTTATGTGTATATATTTATTTGTATTTACGTTATTTTATATGTATTTTCTATATATATTTTCATTAAAAATTACATTATTTTATCGGTATTTTCTTTATTTATTTCGATACGAATTTAGATTATTTTATGTGTATTTTCTATACATATTTTTATACGCATTTACATTATTTAATATGTGTTTTGTATATATATTTTTTATACAATTTCTCTTCATTTTGTTTACATTTGTGTTGTTGTATTTATACAAATTTTCATTATTTTAAGTGTATTTTGTACTTTTTTTATTGTAAATTTGCCTTATTTGATGCGTATTTTGTTTATTTATTTTTATACAAATTTAAAGTATTTGATGTGCGTTTTTGTACATATATTTTTATAGAAATTTGCGTTATTTTATGTGTATTTTGTATATATTTTTTCATACAAATTTACATTTTTTTTATTATTATTTTGTTTATGTATTTTGATACGAATTTACATTATTATATGTGTATTTTGAATATATTTTGTATACGTATTTTCATAATTTAATGTGTATTTTGTTTATATATTTTAAAACAAATTTACATTATTTCATGCGTATTTGTTTAATTATTTTAATACAAATATACATTATTTTATGTATTTTTTTATATATATTTCAATACAAATTTAGTTTATTTATATATATTTTGTATATCTATTTTCATACAAATTTAAATTACTTGTGTGTATTTTTGTATAGAGTTTTATACAAATTTACGTTATTTTATTTGTATTTTGTATATTTATTTTCATACAAATTCACATTCTTCTATTGGTATTTTGATTATTTATATTGGTACGAATGTACATTATTTTATGTGTATTTTGTATATATATTTTTATACGTATTTACATCATTTTATGTGTATTTTTTATATATATTTTTCTAGAAATTTACATTTTTATGTTTATTCGTATATATATTTTGCAACAAATTTTCATTGTTTGATATGTGTTTTGCATATCTATTACAATACAAATTTACCATATTGTATGTGTATTTTGTATATTTATTTTATTTTACATATTTATATTATTTAATGTGCATTTTCTATATATATTTTATACTTATATACGTTACTTTAAGTCTATTTGTTTATATATTTTCATACAAATTTACATTATTTTATGTGTATTTTTTATATGTATTTCAATACAAATTTATCTGATTTTATATGTATTTTGTATTTGTATTTTCATACAAATTGAAATTATTTTTGTGTATTTTTGTATGTATTTTTATACAAATGTTAGTTATTTTACATATTATTTTGTATATCTATTTTCCTACATATATACATTCTTTTATTGAAATTTAGTTTATTGAATTTGATACGAATTTACATTATTTTAGGAGTATTTTGTATATCTATTTTTATTCGTATTTACATCATTTTATGAGTATTTTTTTATATATATTTTCATAGAAATTTACGCTATTTATTGTGTGTTCGTATACATATTTTAATACAAATTTACATTATTTGATGTGTATTTTGCATATCTATTTCAATACAAATTTATCTTATTGTATGTTCATTTTGTATATGTATTTTAATACAAATTTAATTATTTAATGTGTATTTTTGCATATATATTTTTATACAAATATGCGTTATGTTATGGGTATTTTGCATCTTTATTTTCATAGAAATTTATATTATTTTATTGATATTCTGTTCATTTACTTATGTTATGTGTATTTTGTAAATTTATTTTATTGGTATTTTGTTGATTTATTTTGATACGAATTTACATTATCTTATATGTACTTTGTATATATGTTTTTTTACGCATATTCATTATTTAATGTTTATTTTGAAAATATATTTTTATACAAATTCATGTTATTTTATGTGTATTTGTATATAAATTTTCATACAAATTTACATTATTTTTAAGTGTATTTTGTAAATATATTTCATTACAAATTTAAATTATTTTATGATTATTTTGTATATTAATTTCATTCAATTTTAAATTATTTTATGTGTATATTTGTATTTGTATTTAGGTTATTTTATATGTATTTTATTGGTGTTTTGTTAATTTAATTCGATACGAATTTATATTAATTGATAGGTATTTTGTATACATATTATATACGCATTTACATTATTTAATGTGTGTTTTGTATATATATTTTTATGCAAATTTACTTTATTTGATGTGCATTTTTGTATATATATTTTTAAAGAAATCTGCGTTATTTTATGTGTATTTTGAATATGTTTTCTCATACAAAATTATATTATTTCATTAGTATTTTGTTTATTTTTTTTGCTACGAATTATATTATTATATATGCATTTTGTACATATTTTTTTATACGTATTTACATTATTTAATGAGTATTTTACGTTATTATATGTGTATTTGTATAAATATTTTGATACAAATTTACATTATTTTATGTATTTTGTATATATATTTCAATCAAAATTTTGCTTATTTTATGTGTTTTTGTATATCTATTTTCATATGTACAAAATACACATGAAACTATGTATAAAAATGTATACACAAAATACACATTAAATAATGTAAATTCGTGTCAAAATAAATAAACAAAATATCAATAAAAGAATGTGTATTTGTATGAAAATACATATACAAAATACACATTAAATAACGTAAATTTGTATAAAGCTACATTCAAAAATACACAAAAATAATTTATATTTGTATGAAAAAAAAAAAATACATACATAAAATTAAATAAATTTATAGAAATACATATACAAAATACACATAAAATAATGTAAATTTGAATGAAAATATATAAACAAATACACTTAAATTAACGTAAATTTGTATAAAATATATATACAAAATACTCATTAAATAATGTAAATATGTATAAAAAAATATATACCCAAAAAACAAATAGAATAATGTAAAATCGTATCAAAATAAATACACAGAATATTAATAAAATAATGTAAATTTGTATATAAAAAATACACATAGAATAAGTTAAATCGTATCAAATTAAATAAACAGAATTTCAATAAAAAAATGTAAATTTCTATATAAATAAAGATGCAAAATACCAATATAATAACGCACATTTGTATAAAAATATATATACAAAAATACATATTAAAATAATTAAATTTGTATTAAAATAAATATACAAAATGCACATACAATAAAGTAAATTTGTATTGAAATAGATATGCAAAATAAACATCAATATTGTAAATTTGTATCAAAATATATATACGAATACTCATAAAATAGAGTAAATTTCTATGGAAATATACATACAAAATACATGTAAAATGATGTAAATAAGTATAAAAATATATATTCCAAATATACCTCAAATAATGTAAATTCGTATCAAAATAAATAAACAAAATTCCGAGAAAAAAGCGTATATTTGTAGGAAAATAAATATACAAAATACACACAAAGTAACGAAAATTTATATAAAAATATATACAAAAATACAATGTAAATTTGTTTCAAAATATATATACGATTACACATAAAATAACGTGGATTTTTATAAAAAAAAAAAATATATACATATATATATATATATATATATATATATATATATATATATATATATATATATATATATATATATATATATATATATATATATATATATATATATATATATATATATATATATATATATATATATATATATATATATATATATATATATATATATATATATATATATATATATATATATATATATATATATATATATATATATATATATATATATATATATATATATATATATATATATATATATATATATATATATATATATATATATATATATATAGATATATATATATATATATATATATATATATATATATATATATATATATATATATATATATATATATATATATATACATTAATTAAATAAATAAATAATAATAAATATTGAAAATTCGTATCAAAATAAATAAACAAAATATCAATAAAAGAATGTGTATTTGTATGAAAATAGATATACAATACACACATAAAATAACCTAAATTTGAAAAGAACTATATACAAAAATAAAAAATAAAAATTTAATTTTATATGAAAATAAATATACAAGATACACATAAAATTTGGTAAATTTGTATTGAAATACATATAAAAAATACACATAAAATAATAATTAAATTTGAATGAAAATATATAAACAAATACACCTAAAATAACGTAAATTTGTATAAAATATATATACAAAATACACTTTACATATTAAAAATATGTATACAAAAATATATACAAAACGCAAATAGAATAATGTATAATCGCATCAAAATAAATACACAGAATATAAATAAAATAATGTAAATTTGAATGAAAATTAAGATGCAAAATACCCATAAAATAGCGCACTTTTTTATAAAAATATATATACCAAAACACACATAAAATATTTGAATTTGTATTAAAATAAATATACGAAATGCACACACGATAAAGTAGATTTGTATTGAAAAAGATATGCAAAATACATATAAAACAATGTAAATTTGTTTCAAAATATATATACGAATACACATAAAAGAACGTAGATTTCTATAAAAATATATATACAAAATACACATAAAATGAAGTAAATACGTATAAAAAAATGTATACAAAATACACATAAAATAATGTAAACTTTGTATATATATTTTTATACGCATTTACATTATTTAATATTTATTTTGAATATATATTTTTATACAAATTCATGGTATTTTATGTGTACTTGTATATATATTTTCATATAAATTTACATAATTTTGTACATATATTTCATTACAAATTTACCTTATTTTATGTTTATTTTGTATGTGTATTTTGTATATTTATATTTATACAAATACATATTCTTTTATTGGTATTTTGTTTATTTATTTTGATTCGAATTCACATTATTTTATGTGTATTTTGTATACATTTTTTTATATATGTATTTACTTAATTTTATGTGTATTTTTTATATATATTTTAATAGAAATCTACGTTATTTTATATGTATTCGTATATGTATTTTGAAACAAATTTACATTATTTTATGTACTTTGTATATATATTTTTATACGCATTTACATTATTTAATATCTATTTTGAATATATATTTTTATACAAATTCATGGTATTTTACGTGTATTTGTATATATATTTTCATATAAATTTACATTATTTTGTACATATATTTCATTACAAATTTACCTTATTTTATGTTTATTTTTTATGTGTATTTTGTATATTTATATTTATACAAATACACTTTCTTTTATTGGTATTTTGTTTATTTATTTTGATTCGAATTCACATTATTTTATGTGTATTTTGTATACATTTTTTTAAATATGTATTTACTTAATTTTATGTGTATTTATTATATATATTTTTATAGAAATCTACGTTATTTTATGTGTATTCGTATATGTATTTTGAAACAAATTTACAATATTTTATGTATTTTGTATATACATTTCAATTCAAATTTAGCTTATTTTATCTGTATTTTGTATATCTATTTTCATACGAATTTAATTACTTATGTGTATTTTTGTATGTAGTTTTATATAAATTTACGTTATTTTATGTGTATTTTGTATATTTATATTTATACAAATACACATTCTTTTATTGGTATTTTTTTTTATTTTGATACGAATTTACATTATTTTATGTGTATTTTGTATACATTTTCTTATACGTATATACTTCATTTTATGTGTATTTTGTATATATATTTTTATAGAAATCTACGTTATTTTATGTGTATTCGTATATATATTTTGAAACAAATTTACATTGTTCTATATGTTTTTTGCAGATCTATTTCAATACAAATTTACTTTATTGTATGTGCATTTTGTATATTTATTGTAATACAAATTTAAATATCTTATGTGTAGTTTGGTACATATATTTTTATAAAAAAATGCGTTATTTATTGTGTATTTTGCATCTTTATTTTCATACAAATTTATATTGTTTTATTAACATTCTGTGTATTTATTTTGATACGATTTTACATTATTCTATTTGTGTTTTGTATATATTTTTTTATACATATTTACATTATTTAATGTGTATTTTGTATATTTTAAAACAAATTTACGTTATTTTATGCGCATCTGTTAAAATATTTTGATACAAACTTACAGTATTTTATGTATTTTGTATATATATTTCAATACAAATTTAGTTTACTTTATGTATATTTTGTATATCTATTTTCATACAAATTTAAATTACTTTTGTGTATTTTTGTATATAGTTTTATACAAATTTACATTATTTTATGTTTATTTTGTATATTTATTTTTATACAAATTCACATTCTTCTATTGGTATTTTGTTTATTTGTTTTGCTACGAATTTACATTATTTTATGTGTATTTTCTATATATATTTTTATACGTATTTACATCATTTTATGTGTATTTTTTATTTGTATTTTTATAGAAATTTACGTTTTTTTATGTGTATTCGTATATATATTTTGAAACAAATTTACATTGTTTGATGTGTGTCTTGCATATCTATTTCAATACAAATTTATCATATTCTATGTGCATTTTGTATATTTATTTTAATATAAATTTAATTATTTGAAGTGTATTTTTGTATATATGTTTTTATGATTTTTTTTTTTAATGGGTATTTTGCATCTTTATTTTCATACAAATTTACATTATTTTATTGATATTCTGTGTATTTATTTTGATTCGATTTTACATTATTCTCTGTGTATTTTGTATATATATATATATATATATATATATATATATATATATATATATATATATATATATATATATATATATATATATATATATATATATATATATATATATATATATATATATATATATATATATATATATATATATATATATATCTATATATATATATATATATATATATATATATATATATATATATATATATATATATATATATATTATACAAATGTACGTTACTTTATGTGTATTTGTTTTCATTTCATACAAATTTGCATTATTTTATATGAATTTTGTACATGTATTTAAATACAAATTTTACTAATTATATGTGTATTTTGTATATCTATTTGCATACAAATTGAAATTATTTTTGTATATTTTTGTATATATTTTTATATAAATTTTCGTTACTCAATGTGTATTTTGTATATTTATTTTCCTCAAATATACGTTCTTTTATCGGAATTTTGTTTATTTATTTTGATACGAATTTACATTATTTATGTGTATTTTGCATATCTATTTCAATACAAATTTACTTTATTGTATGTGCATTTTGTATATTTAATTTAATACAAATTTAATTATTTTTTATGTATTTTTGTATATATATTTTTATACAAATATGCGTTATTATATGGGTATTTTGCATCTTTATTTTCATACAAATTTATATTATCTTATTGATATTCTGTTTATTTATTTTGAAATGATTTAACATTATTTTATGAGTATTTTGTATATATATTTTTATACATATTTACAATGTTTAATGTATATTTTGTGTATATATTTTATTCAAATTTACGTTATTTTATGTGTATTTGTTTATATATTTTCATACAAATTTACATTATTTTATGTGTGTTTGTATATGTATTTCAATGCAAATTTGACGAAGTTTATTTGTATTTTGCATATCTATTTTCAAACAAATTTTAACTATTTTTGTGTATTTTTGTATACATTTTTATACAAAATTTAGTTATTTTATTTGTATTTTCTATATATATTTTCCTACAAATATACATTCTTTTATTGGAATTTTGTTGATTTATTTTGATACGAATTTACATTATTCTATGAGTATTTTGTATATATATTTTTCTACGTATTTACATTTTTTATGTTTATTTTGTTTATATATTTTCTTAAAAAATTACGTTATTTTATTGTGTGTATTCGTATATATTTTGATTCAAATTTTAAACAAATTCATGTTATTTTATGTGTATTTTGTACATATATTTCATTACAAATTTACCTTATTTCATGTTTATTTTGTATATTTATGTGTATATTTGTATTTGTGTTTAGGTTATTTTATGTGTATTTTAAATATATATTTTCATCCAGAATTACATTTTTTTATTGGTATTTTGTTAATTTAATTCGATACTAATTTAGTTTATTTCATAGGTATTTTGTATACATATTTTTATACGCATTTACATTATTTAATGTGTGCTTTGTATATATTTTTTATGCAAATCTATTTTACGTGCATTTTTGTACATATATTTTTATAGAAATTTGCTTTATTTTATATGTATTTTGTATATATTTTCTCATACAAATTTACATTAACTTATTGGTATTTTGTTTATTTATTTTGATACGAATTACATTATTATATGTGTATTTTGTACATATTTTTTTTACCTATTTAAAGTATTACATGAGTATTTTGTTTATATATTTTTATACAAATTTACGTTATTATGTGTCTATTTGTATAAATATTTTGATACAAATTTACATTATTTGATGTATTTTGTATATATATTTCAATTCAAATTTAGCTTATTTTATGTGTATTTTGTATATCTATTTTCATATAAATTTAATTACTTTTGTGTATTTCTGTATATGGTTTTATACAAATTTACGTTATTTTATGTGTATTTTGAATATTTATATTTATACAAATACAAATTCTTTTATTGGTATTTTGTTTATTTATTTTGATTCGAATTTACATTATTATATGTGTATTTTGTATACATTTTTTTAAACGTATTTACTTAGTTTTATGTGTATTTTGTATATATTTTTTTTATAGAAATCTACGTTATTTTATGTGTTTTCGTATATATATTTTGGAACAAATATACATTGTTTTATATGTATTTTTGAATATCTCTTTCAATACAAATTTACCTTACTGTATGTGCATTTTGTATATTTATTTCAATACAAATTTAAATATTTTATGTGTATTTTGGTATATATATTTTTATAAAATATGCGCTATTTTATGGGAATTTTGCAACTTTATTTTTTATACAAATTTACATTATTTTATTGATATTCTGTGTATTTATTTTGATGCGATTTTACATTATTCATTTGTTTTTTGTATATATATTTTTTATACACATTTACATTATTTAATGTGTATCTTGCATATATATTTTATACAAATTTACGTTATTTTAAGTGTATTTGTTTATATATTTTCATTCAAATTTACATTATTTTATGTGTATTTTGTATATGTATTTCAATACAAATTTACCTAATTTTATGTGTATTTACTATATTTCTTTTCATACAAATGTAAATTATTTTTGTGTATTTTTGTGTATAGTTTTATACAAATTTAGGTTATATTATGTACGCATTTACATTATTTAATGTGTGTTTTGTATACATATTTTTATGCAAATTTACTTTATTTTATGTGCATTTTTTAACATATATTTTTAAAGAAATTTGCGTTATTTTATGTGTATTTGTATATGTTTTCTCATACAAACTTACATTATTTTATAGCTATTTTGTTTATTTATTTTGATACGAATTACATGATTATATATGTATTTTGTACATATTTTTTATACGTATTTACATTACTTCATATGTATTTTGTTTATATATTTTTAAACAAATCTACGTTATTATATGTATATATTTGTATAAATATTTTGATACAAATTTACATTATTTTATGTATTTTGTATATACATTTTAATTCAAATTTAGCTTATTTTATCTGTATTTTGTATATCTATTTTTATACAAATTTAATTACTTTTGTGTATTTCTGTATATGGTTTTATACAAATTTACGTTATTTTATGTGTATTTTGTATATTTATATTTATACAAATACAAATTCTTTTATTGGTATTTTGTTTATTTATTTTGATTCGAATTTACATTATTTTATGTGTACTTTGTATACATTTTTTTAAACGTATTTACCTAGTTTTATGTGTATTTTGTATATATTTTTTTTATAGAAATCTAGGTTATTTTATGTGTTTTCGTATATATATTTTGAAACAAATATACATTGTTTTATAAGTATTTTTTAATATCTCTTTCAATACAAATTTACCTTACTTTAAGTGCATTTTGTATATTTATTTCAATACAAATTTAAATATTTTATGTGTATTTTGGTATATATATATTTATAAAATATGCGCTATTTTATGGGAATTTTGCAACTTTATTTTTATACAAATTTACATTATTTTATTGTTATTCTGTGTATTTATTTTGATACGATTTTACATTATTCTATTTGTTTTTTGTATATATATTTTTATACACATTTACATTATTTAATGTGTATCTTGAATATATTTTATACAAATTTACGTTATTTTAAGTGTATTTGTTTATATATTTTCATTCAAATTTACATTATTTTATGTGTATT
This sequence comes from Eriocheir sinensis, assembly GCF_024679095.1. Lineage (NCBI taxonomy): Eukaryota > Metazoa > Arthropoda > Malacostraca > Decapoda > Varunidae > Eriocheir > Eriocheir sinensis. The sequence continues at coordinate 335,738 of NW_026111206.1, read as the reverse complement.
TTGTATATGTATTTCAATACAAATTTACCTAATTTTATGTGTATTTACTATATTTCTTTTCATACAAATGTAAATTATTTTTGTGTATTTTTGTGTATAGTTTTATACAAATTTAGGTTATATTATGTACGCATTTACATTATTTAATGTGTGTTTTGTATACATATTTTTATGCAAATTTACTTTATTTTATGTGCATTTTTTAACATATATTTTTAAAGAAATTTGCTTTATTTTATGTGTATTTGTATATGTTTTCTCATACAAACTTACATTATTTTATAGCTATTTTGTTTATTTATTTTGATACGAATTACATGATTATATATGTATTTTGTACATATTTTTTATACGTATTTACATTACTTCATATGTATTTTGTTTATATATTTTTAAACAAATCTACGTTATTATATGTATTTGTATAAATATTTTGATACAAATTTACATTATTTTATGTATTTTGTATATACATTTTAATTCAAATTTAGGTTATTTTATCTGTATTTTGTATATCTATTTTTATACAAATTCAATTACTTCTCTGTATTTTTGTATATAGTTTTATACAAATTTACGTTATTTTATGTGTATTTTGTATATTTATATTTATACAAATACATATTCTTTTATTGGTATTTTGTTGATTTATTTTCATACGATTTTACATCATTTTATGTATATTTTGTATACATGTTTTTATACGTATTTACTTTATTTTATGTGTATTTTGTATATGTTTTTATAGAAATCTACGTTATTTTATGTGTATTCGTATATATATTTTGAAACAAATTTACATTGTTTTATATGTATTTTGCATATCTATTTCAATACAAATTTACCTTATTGTATGTGTATTTTTTATATTTATTTTAATACAAATTTTAATATTTTATGTGTATTTTGGTATAAATATTTTTATACAAAATGCGTTATTTTATGGGTATTTTGCATCTTTATTTTAATACAAATTTACATCATTTTATTAATATTCTGTGTTATTATTTTGATATGATTTTACATTATTCTATTTGTGTTTTGTATATATTTTTTTATACATATTTACATTATTTAATGTGTATTTTGTATATATATATATATATATATATATATATATATATATATATATATATATATATATATATATATATATATATATATATATATATATATATATATATATATATATATATATATGTTAGATATTTTGGTTGTTTTAAGTGTATATGTTTATATATTTTCATTCAAATTTACATTATTTTATGTGTATTTTGTATATGTAATTCAATACAAATTTACCTAATTTTATGTGTATTTTGTATATTTATTTTCATAAAAATTTAAATTATTTTTGTGTATTTTTGTATATAGTTTTATACAAATTTAGGTTATTTTATGTGTATTTTGTATATCTATTTTCATACAAATACACGTTCTTTTATTGATATTTTGTTTATTTATTTTGACGCGAATTTACATTATTTAATGTGTATTTTGTATATATATTTTTATACGTATTTACATCATTTCATGTGTATTTTGTATATATATTTATATAGAAATCTAAATTATTTTATGTGTATTCGTATATAGATTTTGAAACAAATATACATTGTTTTATATGTATTTTGCATATCTATTTCAATACAAATTTATCTTATTGTATGTGTATTTTTTATATTTATTTTAATACAAATTTTAATATTTTATGTGTATTTTGGTATATATATTTTTATAAAAAATGCGTTATTTTATGGGTATTTTGCATCTTTATTTTCATACAAATTTACATTATTTTATTAATATTCTGTGTTATTATTTTGATATGATTTTACATTATTCTATTTGTGTTTTGTATATATTTTTTTATACATATATACATTATTTAATGTGTATTTTGTATATATATTTGATACAAATTTACGTTATTTTAAGTGTATATGTTTATATATTTTCATTCAAATTTACATTATTTTATGTGTATTTTGTATATGTATTTCAATACAAATTTACCTAATTTTATGTGTATTTTCTATATTTCTTTTCATACAAATGTAAATTATTTTTGTGTATTTTTGTATATAGTTTTATACAAATTTATGTTTTTTTATGTACGCATTTACATTATTTAATGTGTGTTTTGTATATTTATTTTTATGCAAATTTAGTTTATTTTATGTGCATTTTTGAACATATATTTTTAAAGAAATTTGCGTTATTTTATGTGTATTTGTATATGTTTTCTCATACAAACTTACATTATTTTATAGCTATATTGTTTATTTATTTTGATACGAATTACATGATTATATATGTATTTTGTACATATTTTTTATACGTATTTACATTACTTAATATGTATTTTTTTATATATATTTTTATACAAATCTACGTTATTATATGTATTTGTATAAATATTTTGATACAAATTTACATTATTTTATGTATTTTGTATATACATTTTAACTCAAATTTAGCTTATTTTATCTGTATTTTGTATATCTATTTTTATACAAATTTAATTACTTCTCTGTATTTTTGTATATAGTTTTATACAAATTTACGTTATTTTATGTGTATTTTGTATATTTATATTTATACAAATACATATTCTTTTATTGGTATTTTGTTGATTTATTTTGATACGATTTTATATTATTTTATGTGTATTTTGTATACATTTTTTTATACGTATTTACTTTATTTTATGTGTATTTTGTATATATTTTTATAGAAATCTACATTATTTTATGTGTATTCGTATATATATTTTGAAGCAAATTTACATTGTTTCATATGTATTTTGCATATCTATTTCAATACAAATTTACCTTATTGTATGTGTATTTTTTATATTTATTTTAATACAAATTTTAATATTTTATGTGTATTTTGGTATATATATATCTTTATAAAAAATGCGTTATTTTATGGGTATTTTGCATCTTTATTTTCATACAAATTTACATCATTTTATTAATATTCTGTGTTATTATTTTGATATGATTTTGCATTATTCTATTTGTGTTTTGTATATATTTTTTTATACATATTTACATTATTTAATGTGTATTTTGTATATATATTTGATACAAATTTACGTTATTTTAAGTGTATATGTTTATATATTTTCATTCAAATTTACATTTTTTTATGTGTATTTAGTATATGTAATTCAATACAAATTTACCTAGTTTTGTGTGTATTTTGTATATTTATTTTCATACAAATTTAAATTATTTTTGTGTATTTTTGTATATAGTTTTATACAAATTTAGGTTATTTTATGTGTATTTTGTATATCTATTTTCATACAAATACACATTCTTTTACTGATATTTTGTTTATTTATTTTGACCCGAATTTACATTATTTAATGTGTATTTTGTATATATATTTTTATACGTATTTACATAATTTCATGTGTATTTTGTATATATATTTATATAAAAATCTAAGTTATTTAATGTGTATTCGTATATAGATTTTGAAACAAATTTACATTGTTTTATATGTATTTTGCATATCTATTTCAATACAAATTTTCCTTATTGTATGTGTATTTTTTATATTTATTTTAATACAAATTTTAATATATTATGTATATTTTGATATATATATTTTTTTAAAAAAATGCGTTATTTTATGGGTATTTTGCATCTTTATTTTCATACAAATTTACATTATTTTATTAATATTCTGTGTTATTATTTTGATATGATTTTACATTATTCTATTTGTGTTTTGTATATATTTTTTTATACATATTTACATTATTTAATGTGTATTTTGTATATATATACGATACAAATTTACGTTATTTTAAGTGTATATGTTTATATATTTTCATTGAAATTTACAATATTTTACGTGTATTTTGTATATGTATTTCAATATAAATTTACCTAATTTTATGTGTATTTTGTATATTTATTTTCATAAAAATTTAAATTATTTGTGTGTATTTTTGTATATAGTTTTATACAAATTTAGGTTATTTTATGTGTATTTTGTATATCTATTTTCATACAAATACACATTCTTTTATTGATATTTTGTTTATTTATTTTGACGCGAATTTACATTATTTAATGTGTATTTTGTATATATATTTTTATACGTATTTACATCATTTCATGTGTATTTTGTATATATATTTATATAGAAATCTAAATTATTTTATGTGTATTCGTATATAGATTTTGAAACAAATATACATTGTTTTATATGTATTTTGCATATCTATTTCAATACCAATTTATCTTATTGTATGTGTATTTTTTATATTTATTTTAATACAAATTTTAATATTTTATGTGTATTTTGGTATATATATTTTTATAAAAAATGCGTTATTTGATGGGTATTTTGCATCTTTATTTTCATACAAATTTACATTATTTTATTAATATTCTGTGTTATTATTTTGATATGATTTTACATTATTCTATTTGTGTTTTGTATATATTTTTTTATACATATATACATTATTTAATGTGTATTTTGTATATATATTTGATACAAATTTACGTTATTTTAAGTGTATATGTTTATATATTTTCATTCAAATTTACATTATTTCATGTGTATTTTGTATATGTATTTCAATACAAATTTACCTAATTTTATGTGTATTTTCTATATTTCTTTTCATACAAATGTAAATTATTTTTGTGTATTTTTGTATATAGTTTTATACAAATTTATGTTTTTTTATGTACGCATTTACATTATTTAATGAGTTTTTTGTATATTTTTTTATGCAAATTTAGTTTATTTTATGTGCATTTTGAACATATATTTTTAAAGAAATTTGCGTTATTTTATGTGTATTTGTATATGTTTTCTCATACAAACTTACATTATTTTATAGCTATATTGTTTATTTATTTTGATACGAATTACATGATTATATATGTATTTTGTACATATTTTTTATACGTATTTACATTACTTAATATGTATTTTTTATATATTTTTATACAAATCTACGTTATTATATGTATTTGTATAAATATTTTGATACAAATTTACATTATTTTATGTATTTTGTATATACATTTTAATTCAAATTTAGCTTATTTTATCTGTATTTTGTATATCTATTTTTATACAAATTTAATTACTTCTTTGTATTTTTGTATATAGTTTTATACAAATTTACGTTATTTTATGTGTATTTTGTATATTTATATTTATACAAATACATATTCTTTTATTGGTATTTTGTTGATTTATTTTGATACGATTTTACATTATTTTATGTGTATTTTGTATACATTTTTTTATACGTATTTACTTTATTTTATGTGTATTTTGTATATATTTTTATAGAAATCTACATTATTTTATGTGTATTCGTATATATATTTTGAAGCAAATTTACATTGTTTCATATGTATTTTGCATATCTATTTCAATACAAATTTACCTTATTGTATGTGTATTTTTTATATTTATTTTAATACAAATTTTAATATTTTATGTGTATTTTGGTATATATATCTTTATAAAAAATGCGTTATTTTATGGGTATTTTGCATCTTTATTTTCATACAAATTTACATCATTTTATTAATATTCTGTGTTATTATTTTGATATGATTTTGCATTATTCTATTTGTGTTTTGTATATATTTTTTTTATACATATTTACATTATTTAATGTGTATTTTGTATATATATTTGATACAAATTTACGTTATTTTAAGTGTATATGTTTATATATTTTCATTCAAATTTACATTATTTTATGTGTATTTAGTATATGTAATTCAATACAAATTTACCTAATTTTGTGTGTATTTTGTATATTTATTTTCATACAAATTTAAATTATTTTTGTGTATTTTTGTATATAGTTTTATACAAATTTAGGTTATTTTATGTGTATTTTGTATATCTATTTTCATACAAATACACATTCTTTTACTGATATTTTGTTTATTTATTTTGACCCGAATTTACATTATTTAATGTGTATTTTGTATATATATTTTTATACGTATTTACATAATTTCATGTGTATTTTGTATATATATTTATATAAAAATCTAAGTTATTTAATGTGTATTCGTATATAGATTTTGAAACAAATTTACATTGTTTTATATGTATTTTGCATATCTATTTCAATACAAATTTTCCTTATTGTATGTGTATTTTTTATATTTATTTTAATACAAATTTTAATATATTATGTATTTTTTGATATATATATTTTTTTAAAAAATGCGTTATTTTATGGGTATTTTGCATCTTTATTTTCATACAAATTTACATTATTTTATTAATATTCTGTGTTATTATTTTGATATGATTTTACATTATTCTATTTGTGTTTTGTATATATTTTTTTATACATATTTACATTATTTAATGTGTATTTTGTATATATATACGATACAAATTTACGTTATTTTAAGTGTATATGTTTATATATTTTCATTGAAATTTACAATATTTTACGTGTATTTTGTATATGTATTTCAATATAAATTTACCTAATTTTATGTGTATTTTGTATATTTATTTTCATAAAAATTTAAATTATTTTTGTGTATTTTTGTATATAGTTTTATACAAATTTAGGTTATTTTATGTGTATTTTGTATATCTATTTTCATACAAATACACATTCTTTTATTGATATTTTGTTTATTTATTTTGACGCGAATTTACATTATTTAATGTGTATTTTGTATATATATTTTTATACGTATTTACATCATTTCTTGTGTATTTTGTATATATATTTCTATAGAAATCTAAGATATTTTATGTGATTCGTATATAGATTTTGAAACAAATTTACACTTTTATGTGTACGTTGCATATTTTTTTTAAACATATTTACCTTATTGTATATGCATTTTGTATATTAATTTTAAAACAAATTCAATTATTCTATCTGTATTTTTGTATATGTATTTTTAAAAAAATATGCTTTATTTTATGGGTATTTTGCATCTTTATTTTCATACAAATTCACATTATTTTATTGATATTCTGCTCATTCATTTTGATAAGATTTTTTGTATATTTTTTGTATTTTGTATATATTTTTCATACAAATCTACGTTATTTTATGTGTATTTGTTTATATATTTTGATACAAATTTACAATATTTTATGGGTATTTTGTATATATATTTCAAAAAAATTTACCTAGTTTATGTGTATTTTGTATATCTATTTTCATACAAACAAATTATTTCTATGTATTTTTGTATTTATTTTAATTCAAATTTTAGTTATGTTATGTGTATTTTGTAAATTTATTTTCATTCAAATATATATTATTTTATTGGTATTTTGTTGATTTATATTAATACGAATGTATATTAATTTATATGTACTTTGTATATATATTTTTATACGCATTTACATTATTTAATATTTATTTTGAATATATATTTTTTATACAAATTCATGGTATTTTATGTGTATTTGAATATATATTTTCATGTAATTTTTCATTATTTTATGTGTATTTTGTACATATATTTCATTACAAATTTACCTTATTTTATGTTTATTTTGTATGTGTATTTTGTATATTTATATTTATACAAATACACATTCTTTTATTGGTATTTTGTTAATTTATTTTGATTCGAATTTACATTATTTTATGTGTATTTTGTATACATTTTTTTATACGTATTTATTTAATTTTATATGTATTTTGTATATATATTTTTATAGAAATATACGTTATTTTATGTGTATTCGTATATATATTTTGAAACAAATTTATTGTTTTATATGTATTTTTTCATATCTCTTTCAATACAAATTTACCTTATTGTATTTGCATTTTGTATATTTATTTCAATACAAATTTAAATATTTTATGTGTATTTTGGTATATATATTTTTATAATAAATGCGGTATTTTATGGGAATTTTGCATCTTTATTTTCATACAAATTTACATTATTTTATTGATATTCTGTCTATTTATTTTGATACGATTTTACATTATTCTATTCGTTTTTTGTATATATTTTTTTATACCCATTTACATTATTTAATGTGTATCTTGTATATATATTTTATACAAATTTACGTTATTTTAAGTGTATTTGCTTATATATTTTCATTCAAATTTACATTATTTTATGTGTATTTTGTATATGTATTTTAATACAGATTTACCTAATTTTATGTGTATTTTGTATATTTATTTTCATACAAATTTAAATTATTTTTGTGTAATTTTGTATATAGTTTTATACAAATTTAGGTTATTTTATGTGTATTTTGTATATCTATTTTCATACAAATACATATTCTTTTATTGATATTTTGTTTATTTATTTTGACGCGAATTTACATTATTTAATGTGTATTTTGTATATATTTATTTTTATACGTATTTACATGTGCCGAGCCTATGGAAAGTAGCTAATGTGACGCCGATTTTTAAAAAGGGGGACAGGTCAGTTGCTTCAAACTATCGCCCAATTAGCTTAACATCGGTTATAGGGAAGATGCTGGAGTCCATAATAGCCAGGAACATTCGGGAGCATTTAGAGAAACATAGCTTAATTCACGACTCGCAGCATGGGTTCACAAAAGGTAGGTCATGCCTCACCAATCTCTTGTCCTTCTACAATAAAGTATTTGAGGCGGTTGACAGAGATGAAAATTATGATGTAATCTATCTTGATTTTAGTAAAGCGTTTGACAAAGTTCCTCACCAACGACTGTTGCTTAAATTACAGGCTCACGGAGTAGAGGGTAAAGTTTTGAACTGGGTCAAGGCGTGGCTTAGCCATAGGAAGCAAAGAGTGCAAATCAATGGTAAAAGATCTGACTGGGGACGTGTTACGAGTGGGGTCCCACAAGGTTCGGTATTAGGTCCACTTTTGTTTATTATTTATATCAATGACTTAGACACAGGAATTAGTAGTGATGTTAGTAAATTTGCAGATGATACCAAGATCGGTAGAGTAATTGAGTCGGATCAGGACGCTAGTATTCTCCAAGGTGAACTCAACAGATTATATGACTGGGCGGATAAATGGCAGATGGAGTTCAATGTAGGGAAGTGCAGTATTCTGAGTGTAGGTAGGAACAACCCCTCACATAACTATTGCTTAAATGACACTCTCATAAGTAGGTCTGGGTGCGAGAGGGATTTAGGGGTCTTAGTGAGCTCTGATCTCCGTCCAAGGGCACAATGCATTCAAGCTAGAAATCGAGCTAATAGGGTACTGGGATTTATTTCAAGGAGCGTAAGCAACAGAAGCCCCGAAGTCTTTCTCAAACTATATTTAGCATTAGTTAGACCTCATCTTGACTATGCGGTTCAGTTCTGGTCACCCTACTATAGAATGGATATCAAAATGTTAGAATCGGTGCAGAGGAGGATGACTAAGATGATTCAGGGGTTGAGAAACTTGCCATACGAGGAAAGACTCAAACAGTTAAACTTGCATTCTCTAGAAAGGCGAAGGGTGCGTGGAGACATGATCGAGGTTTATAAATGGATGAAGGGCTTTAATAAGGGAGACATTCATAAGGTTTTGTTGGTAAGAGAACCGGGTAGGACACGAAGTAACGGGTTTAAACTGGATAAATTCAGATTCAACAGGGACATAGGCAAAAATTGGTTTACTAACAGGGTGGTGGATGAGTGGAATAGGCTTAGCAGTCATGTGGTGAGTGCCAATACAATTGTCACATTCAAAAATAGACTAGATAAATTCATGGACAGCGATATTAGGTGGGGTTAGATACACGGGAGCTTAGGGTCAAAGGAGCTGCCTCGTACAGGCCTACCGGCCTCTTGCAGACTCCTGCGTTCTTATGTTCTTATGTTCTTATGTGTATTTTATATACGTATTTACTTCATTTTATGTGTTTTGTGTACATATATTTTTATAGAAATCTACGTTATTTTATGTGTATTCGTATATATATTTTGAAACAAATTAATATTGTTTTATATGTATTTTGCATATCTATTTCAATACAAATTTACCTTATTGTATGTGAATTTTGTATATCTATTTTAATACAAATTAAATTTTTTATGTGTATATTTGTATATATATTTTTATAAAAAAAGGCGTTATTTATTGGGTATTTTGCTTCTTTATTTTCATACAAATTTACCTTATTTTATTAATATTCTGTGTATTTATTTTGATACGATTTTACATTATTCTATTTGTGTTTTGTATATATTTTTTTAAACATATTTACATTATTTAAATTGTATTTTGTATATATATTTTATACAGATTTACGTTATTTTAAGTGTATTTGTTTATGTATTTTTATTCAATTTTACATTATTTTATGTGTATTTTGTATATGTATCTCAATACAAATTTACCTAATTTTATGTGTATTTTGTATATTTATTTTCATACAAATTTAAATTATTTTTCTGTATTTTTGTATATAGTTTTATACAATTTTAGGTTATTTTATGTGTATTTTTTATATCTATTTTCATACAAATACACATTCTTTTATTGATATTTTGTTTATTTATTTTGACGCGAATTTACATTATTTAATGCGTATTTTGTATATATATTTTTTATACGTATTTACATCATTTCACGTGTATTTTGTATCTATATTTCTATAGAAATCTACGATATTTTATGTATATTCGTATATAGATTTTGAAACAAATTTACACTTTTACTTGTATGTTGCATATTTTTTCAATACATTTTTACCTTAATGTATATGCATTTTGTATATTAATTTTAATACAAATTTAATTATTTTTATGTGTATTTTTGTATATGTATTTTTATAAAAATATGGTTTATTTTATGATTATTTTGCATTTTCATTTTCATACAAATTTATTTTGTTTTATTGACATTCTGTGTATTTATTTTGATGCGATTTTACATTATTCTATGTGTATTTTATATATATATTTTATACAAATGTACGTTATTTTATGTGTATTTGTTTTCATTTCATACAAATTTACATTATTTTATGTGTATTTTGTACATGTATTTAAAGACAAATTTAACTAATTATATGTGTACTTTGTATATCTATTTTCATAAAAATTGAAATTATTGTTCTTGTTTTTTTGGTATATATTTTTATACAAATTCTCGTTATTTTATGTGTATTTTCTATATTTATTTTCTTAAACATATACGTTCTTTTATCGGAATTTTGTTTATTTATTTTGATACGAATTTACATTATTTTAGGTGTATTTGGTATATATACTTTTATACTTTTTTACATCATTTTATATGTATTTTGTATGAATATTTTCATAGAAATTTACTCTATTTTATGTGTATTCGTATATATATTTTGAAACAAATTTACATTGTTTTATATGTATTTTGCATATCTATTTCAATACACATTTACCTTATTGCATGTGGATTTTGTATATTTATTGTAATACAAATTTGAATATTTTATGTGTATACATTTTTATAAAAAATGCGTTATTTAATGGGTATTTTGCATCTTTATTTTCATACAAATTTACATTGTTTTATTAATATTCTCTGTATTTATTTTGATACGATTTTTCATTATTCTATTTGTGTTTTGTATATATTTTTTTATACATATTTATATTATTTAATGTGTATTTTGTATATTTTAAAACAAATTTACGTTATTTTATGCGCATCTTTTAAAATATTTTGATTCAAATTTACATTATTTTATGTACTTATGTTATGTGTATTTTGTAAATCTATTTTCATTCAAATATATATTATTTTATTGGTATTTTGTTGATTTATATTGATACGAATTTACATTATTTTATATGTACTTTGTATATATATTTTTATACGCATTTACATTATTTAATATTTATTTTGAATATATAATTTTATACAAATTCATGGTATTTTATGTGTATCTGTATATATATATTTTCATATAAATTTACATTATTTGATGTGTATTTTGTACATATATTTCATTACAAATTTACCTTATTTTATGTTTATTTTGTATGTGTATTTTGTACATTTATATTTATACAAATACACATTCTTTTATTGGTATTTTGTTTATTTATTTTGTTTCGAATTTACATTATTTTATGATAAATATTTTGATACAAATTTACATTATTTTATGTATTTTGTACAAACATTTCAATTCAAATTCAGTTTATTTTAGCTGTATTTTATATATCTATTTTCCTACAAATTTAATTACTTCTGTGTATTTTTGTATATAGTTTTATACAAATTTACGATATTTTATTTGTTTTTTGTATATTTATATTTATACAAATACACATTCTTTTATTGGTATTTTGTTTATTTATTTTGATACGATTTTACATTATTTTATGTGTATTTTGTATTCATTTTTTTATACGTGTTTATTTCATTTTATGTGTATTTTGTATATATTTTTATAGAAATCTACGTTATTTTATGTGTATTCGTTATATATTTTGAAACAAATTTACATTGTTTTATATGTATTTTGCATATCTATTTCAATACAAACTTACAAAAATGCACATAAAATAAAGTAAATTTGCATAAAAATATATATACAAAACACACATTAAATAATATAAATGCGTACATAAAATAACCTAAATTTGTATAAAACTATACACAAAAATACATAAAAATAATTAAAATTTGTATAAAAAGAAATATACAAAATACACATAAAATTAGGTAAATTTGTATTGAAATACATATACAAAATACACATAAAATAATGTAAATTTGAATGAAAATATATAAACAAATACACTTAAATAACGTAAATTTGTATAAAATATATATGCAAGATACACATTAAATAATGTAAATGTGTATAAAAAAAATATATGCAAAAAAGAAATAGAATAATGTAAAATCGTATCAAAATAAATACAGAGAATATCAACAAAATAATGTAAATTTGTTTGAAAAGAAAGATGCAAAATTCCTATAAAATAGCGCATTTTTTCTAAAAAATATATATACCAAAATACACATAAAATATTTGAATTTGTATTGAAATAAATATACAAAATGCATATACAGTAAGGTAAATTTGTATTGAAAGAAATATTCAAAAATACATATAAAACAAAGTAAATTTGTTTCAAAATATATATACGAATACACATAAAATAACGTAGATTTCTATAGAAATATATATACAAAATACACATGAAATTATGTAAATACGTATAAAAAAATATATACAAAATACATATTAAGTAATGTAAATTCGTGTCAAAATAAATAAACAAAATATCATGAAAAGAATGTGTATTTGTATGAAAATAAATAATACATAATAAATTTGTATGAAATATATATGCAACATACATATTAAATAATGTAAATATGTATAAAAAAAATATAAACAAAAAATAAATAGAATAATGTAAAATATTATCAAAATAAATACACCGTATATTATTAAAAAAATGTAAATTTGTATGAAAATAAAGAAGCAAAATTCCCATCAAATAGCGCATTTCTTATAAAAATATATATACCAAAATACACATAAAATATTTAAATTTGTATTGAAATAAATATACAAAATGCACATACAATAAGGTAAACTTCTATTGAAAGAGATATGCAAAAATACATATAAAACAATGTAAATTTGTTTCAAAATATATATACGAATACACATAAAATAACGTAGATTTCTATGAAAATAAATATACAAAACACACATAAAATGAAGGAAATACGTATAAAAAAAGGTAGACAAAATACACATAAAATAATGTAAACTCGTATGAAAATAAATAAAGAAAATACTAATAAAAGAATGTGTATTGTATAAATATACATATAAAATAACGTAGATTTCTATAAAAATATATATACAAAATACACATAAATTGAAGTAAATTTGTATTGAAAGAGATATCCAAAAATACATATAAAAAAATGTAAATTTGTTTCAAAATATATATACTAATACACATAAAATAACGTAGATTTCTATAAATATATATACAAAATACAAATAAAATGAATTAAATACGTATAAAAAAATGAATACAAAATACACATAAAAATCGTATCAAAATAAATAAAGAAAATACCAGTAAAAGAATGTGTATTTGTATAATTATAAAAATACAGAATACACAAAAAAATAGCGTAAATTTATATAAAACTATATACAAAAATACACAAAAGTAATTAAATTTGTATTGAAAATATATATACAAAATACAGCTAAAATAAGCTAAATTTGAATTGAAATGTACATACAATATATATAAAATAATGTAAATCTGTATCAAAATATTTATACAAATACATATAATAACGTAGATTTGTTTAAAAATATATAAACAAAATACACATTAAATAATGTAAATACGTATAAAAATTATGTACAAAATACACATATAATCATGTAATTCATATCAAAATAAATAAACAAAATAGCAATAAAATAATGTAAATTTGTAGGAGAAAACAAATACAAATAACGAAAAAATCAAAAAAAATATATGTACAAAAATGCACATAAAATAAAGTAAATTTGCATAAAAAATATATATACAAAAATAAATCACATAAATAATGTAAATCATACATAAAACCTAAATTTGTATAAAACTATATACAAAATACACAAAATAATTTATATTTTTTTGATAAGAAATATATAAAATACACATAAATTTGGTAAATTTGTATTGAAATACATATACAAATACACATCAAATAATGTAAATTTGAATGAAAATATATAAACAAATACACTTAAAATTTGTATGAAAATATATATGCAGATACACATTAAATAATGTAAATATGTATAAAAAAATATATACAAAACACAAATAGAATAATGTAAAATCGTATCAAAATAAATACACAGAATATTAATAAAATAATGTAAATTTGTATGATAAAAATATATATACAAAACACACCTTAAATAATGTAAATGCGTACATAAAATAACCTAAATTTGTATAAAACTATATACAAAAATACACAAAAATACACAAAAATATTTAAAATTTGTATGAAAAGAAATATACAAAATACTCATAAAATTAGGTAAATTTGTATTGAAATACATATACAAAATACACATAAAATAATGTAAATTTGAATGAAAATATATAAACAAATACACTTAAAATAACGTAAATGTTTATAAAATATATATGCAAGATACCCATTAAATAATGTAAATGTGTATAAAAAAATATATACAAAAAAGAAATAGAATAATGTAAAATCCTATCAATATAAATACACAGAATATCAATAAAATAATGTAAATTTTTAAATTTGCATTTTTAAAAAAAATATATATACCAAAATACACATAAAATATTTAAATTTGTATTGAAATAAATATACAAAATGCATATACAGTAAGGTAAATTTGTATTGAAAGAGATATTAAAAAATACATATAAAACAATGTAAATTTGTTTCAAAATATATATACGAATACATATAAAATAAAGTAGATTTCTATAGAAATATATATACAAAATACATATGAAATTATTTAAATACGTATAAAAATATATATTCAAAATACATATCAAATAATGTAAATTCGTGTCAAAATAAATAAACAAAATATCATGAAAAGAATGTGTATTTGTATGAAAATAGATAGTAGATAATAAATTTGTATAAAATATATATGCAAGATACAGATTAAATAATGTAAATATGTATAAAAAAGTATATACAAAAAACAAATAGAATAATGTAAAATCGTATCAAAATAAATACACCGAGTATTAATAAAATAATGTAATTTTGTATGAAAATAAAGATGCAAAATTCTCATAAATAGCGCATTTCTTATAAAAATATATATACCAAAATAAACATAAAATATTTAAATTTGTATTGAAATAAATATACAAAATGGACATACAATAAGGTAAATTTGTATTGAAAGAGATATGCAAAAATACACATAAAACAATGTAAATTTTTTTCAAAATATATATACGAATACAAATAAAAAAACGTAGATTTCTATAAAAATATATATACAAAATACACATAAAATTAAGTAAATACGTATAAAAAATGTATACAAAATACACATAAAATATTGTAAATTCGAATTAAAATAAATAAACAAAATACCAATAAAAGAACGTGTATTTGGATAAATATAAATATACTAAATACACATACAAAATAACCATAAAATAAGGTAGATTTGTAATAGAATATATGTACAAAATACACATAAAATAATGTAAATTTCTATGAAAATATATATACAAATACACATAAACTACCATGAATTTGTATAAAAATATATATTCAAAATAAATATTAAATAATGTAAAAGCGTATAAAAATATATATACAAAGTACATATAAAATGAAAATTAAGATGCAAAATACCTACAAAATAACGCATTTTTTATAAAATTATTGATACCAAAATACACATAGAATAATATGAACTTGTATTAAAATAAATATACAAAATGAACATACAATAAGGTAAATTTGTATTGAAATAGATATGCAAAATACATATAAAATAATGTAAATTTGTTTCAAAATATATATACGAATACACATAAAATAACGTAGATTTCTATAAAAATACATATACAAAATACACATAAAATTAAGTAAATACGTATAAAAAAATGTATACAAAATACACATAAAATAATATAAATTCGTATAAATGTAAATAAACAATATACCAATAAAAGAATGTGTATTTGTATAAATATAAATATACAAAATGCACATAAAATAATGTAAATTTATATAAAACAATAACATAAAATAACGGAAATTTCTATAAAAATATATGTACAAAAATGAACATTAAATAAATTTGCATAAAAATATATATACAAAACACACATTAGATAATGTAAATGAGTATAAAAATATGTATACAAAATACCTATGAAATAATCTAAATTCGTATCGAATTAAATTAAGAAATGCCAATAAAATAATGTAATTTTGGATGAAAATATATATACAAAATACACATAAAATAACCTAAATACAAATACAAATATACACATAAAATAATTTAAAACTGAATGAAATAAATATACAAAATAAACATAAAATTAGGTAAATTTGTAATTAAATATATGAAAAAATACACATAAAATAATATATTTTTTTATGAAAATATATATACAAAATACACATAAAATAATTTAAATACATAGAAAAATATATATACAAAAAACACATCAAATAATGTAAATATGTATGAAAATATATAAACAAATACACATAAAATAATGTAAATTTGGATAAAATATATATGCAAAATGAGCATTAAATAATGTAAATATGTATAAAAAAAATATATATGCAAAAAACACATAAAATAATGTTAAATCGTATGAAAATAAATAAAGAGAATATCAATAAAATAATGTAAATTTGTATGAAAATTAAGATGCAAAATATCCATATAATAACGCATATTTGCATAAAAATATATATACAAAAATACATATAAAATAATTAAATTTGTATTAAAATAAATATACAAAATGCACGTACAATAAAGTAAATTTGTATTGAAATAGATATGCAAAATACACATTAATAATGTAAATTTGTACCAAAATATATATACGATTACTCATAAAATAGAGTAAATTTTTATGAAAATATACATACAAAATAGATATACAAAATACACATATAACTAGTTAAATTTGTATTTAAATACATGTACAAAAAACACATAAAATAATATAGATTTGTATGAAATGAAAACAAATACATTTTATATAAAATATATATACAAAATACACATAGAATAATGTAAAAACATATCAAAATAAATACACAGAATATCAATAAAATAATGTAAATTTGTATGAAAATAAAGATGCAAAATACCCATAAAATAAAGCATATTTTTATAAAAATACATATACAAAAATACACTTAGATTAATCAAATTTGTATTAAAATAATATACAAAATGCACATACAATAAGATAAATTTGTATTGAAAAAATATGCAAAATACACATAAAACAATGTAAATTTGTTTCAAAATATATATACGAATACACATAAAATAACGCAGATTTCTATATATATATATATATATATATATATATATATATATATATATATATATATATATATATATATATATATATATATATATATATATATATATATATACAAAATACACTTGAAATAATGTAAATACGTATAAAAATATATATACAAAATACACATTAAATAATGTTAATTCGTGTCAAAATAAATAAACAAAATATCATGAAAAGAATGTGTATTTGTATGAAAACAGATATACAAAATACACATAAAATAGCCTAAGTTTGTAAAAACTATATACCAAAATACACAAAAATAATTTAAAATTGTATGACAATAAATATATGTATTGATATACATATACAATTGTATATGTATTGAAATACATATACAAAATACACATAAAATAATTTAAATTTGAATGAAAATATATAAACATATAGACTTAAAATAACGTTAATTTGTATGAAATATATATATACAAAAAAAACATTAAATAATGTAAATATGTATAAAAAAAATATATACAAAACACAAATAAAATAATGTAAAATCGTATCAAAATAAATACAGAAAATATTAATAAAATAATGTAAATTTGTATGAAAATTAAGATGCAAAATACCTATAAAATACCTCATTTTTTATAAAAATATATATACGAAAAAACATAAAATATTTGATTTTGTATTAAAATAAATAGATATACAAAATACACATAAAATAAGCTAAATTTGAATCGAAATATACTATATACAAAATACACAAAATAATGTAAATTTGTATCAAAATACCTATACAAATACACATATAATAACGTAAATTTGTATAAAAATATATAAACAAAATACACATTAAATAATGTAAATACGTATAAAAAGTGTAAAAATACACAAATAATCATGTAATTCGTATCAAAATAAATAGACAAAATACCAATAAAATAATGTAAATTTCTATGAGAAAACATATACAAAATACACATAAATAACGCAAATATCAATAAAAATATATATAATATAATATATTTTTTACATATTTAAAATATTTAATGTATATTTTGTATATATATATATATATATATATATATATATATATATATATCTATATATATATATATATATATATATATATATATATATATATATATATATATATATATATATATATATATATATATATATATATATATATATATATATATATATATATATATTTTTATTTTTTTTTTTTTTTATTTTTTATTAATTTACATTATTTTATGTGAGTTTTGTATATGTATTTCAATACAAATTTGCCTAACTTTATGTGTATTTTGCATATCTATTTTCAAACAAATTTAAATTATTTTTGTGTATTTTTGTATATATTTTTATACAAATTTTAGTTATTTGATTTGTTTTTTGTATATATATTTTCCAACAAATATACATTCTTTTATTGGAATTTTGTGTATTAAATTGTTTATGAATTTACATTATTTTATGTGTATTTTGTATATATATTTTTCTACGTATTTAAACTATTTTATCTATTTTATGTGTATTTTATATATACATTTTAATAAAAATTTACGTTATTTTATTGTATGTATTCGTATATATTTTGAAACAAATTTTATACAAATTCATGTTAATTTATGTGTATTTGTATATATATTTTCATACAAATTTATATTATCTTATGTGTATTCTTACATATATTTTATTACAAATTTACCCTATTTTATGTTTATTTTGTATATTTATTTCATTCAATTTTAAATTATTTAATGTGTATATTAGTATTTGTATTTAGGTTATTTTATGTGTGTTTTCTATATATATTTTCATCCAAAATTACATTATTTTATTGTTATTTTCATAATTTAACTCGATACGAATTTAGATTATTTCATAGGTATTTTGTATACATATTTTTACTCTCATTTACATTATCTAATGTGTGTTTTGTATATATTTTTTTTATGCAAACTAATTTTATGTGCATTTTTGTACATATATTTTTATAGAAACTTAAAACGTTATTTTATGTGTATTTTGTATATGTTTTCTCACAAATTTACATTATTTAATTA
Source organism: Eriocheir sinensis (assembly GCF_024679095.1). NCBI lineage: Eukaryota > Metazoa > Arthropoda > Malacostraca > Decapoda > Varunidae > Eriocheir > Eriocheir sinensis. Next base: position 315,641 of record NW_026111206.1, on the reverse strand, counting down.
GTTTTTGTTTATTTATTTTGATACGAATGACTTGATTATTTGTGTATTTTGTAAATATTTTTATACGTATTTACATTACTTAATGTGTATTTTGTTTATATATTTTTTACAAATTTAGTTATAATATGTATATTTGTTAAAATATTTTGAAACAATTTACATATATATATATATATATATATATATATATATATATATATATATATATATATATATATATATATATATATATATATATATATATATATATATATATATATATATATATATATATATATATATATATATATATATATATATATATATATATATATATATATATATATATATATATATATATATATATATATATATATATATATATATATATATATATATATATATATATATATATATATATTATATGTATTTTGTATAGTTTTGTACAATTTACGTTTTTTATGTGTATTTTGTATATTTATATTTATACAAATACACATTCTTTTATTGGTATTTTGTTTATTTATTTTGATACGAATTTACATTATTTTATGTGTATTTTGTATACATTTTCTTATACGTATTTACTTCATTTTATGTGTATTTTGTATATATATTTTTATACAAATCTACGTTATTTTATGTGTATTCGTAAATATATTTTGAAACAAACTTACATTGTTTTATATGTATTTTGCATATCTATTTCAATACAGATTTACCTTATTGTATGTGTATTTTGTATATTTATTTTAATAAAAAAAAAATTTTCATGTGTATTTTGGTATATATATTTTTTTAAAAAATGCGTTATTTAATGGGTATTTTGCATCTTTATTTTCATACAAATTTACATTGTTTTATTAATATTCTGTGTATTTATTTTGATACGATTTTACATTATTCTATTTGTGTTTTGTATATATTTTTTTATACATATGTACATTATTTAATGTGTAATTTGAATATTTTAAAACAAATTTACGTTATTTTATGCGCATCTGTTAACATATTTTGATACAAATTTACATTATTTTATGTATTTTGTATATATATTTCAATACAAATTTTGTTTATTTTATACATATTTTGTATATCTATTTTCATTCGTATCAAAATAAATAAACAAAATAGCAACAAAATAATGTAAATTTGTATGAGAAAACATAAATTAACGCAAATTTCTAAAAAAATATATGTACAAAAATGCACATAAAATAAAGTAAATTTGCATAAAAACATATATACAAAACACATATTAAATAATGTAAATGCGTACATAAAATTACCTAAATTTGTATAAAACTATATACAAAAATACACAAAAATATTTAGAATTTGTATGAAAAGAAATATACAAAATACACATAAAATTAGGTAAATTTGTATTGAAATACATATACAAAATACACATAGAATAATGTAAATTTGAATGAAAATATATAAACAAATACACTTAAAATAACGTAAATTTGTATAAAATATATATGCAAGATACACATTAAATAATGTAAATGTGTATAAAAATATATACAAAAAAGAAATAGAATAATGTAAAATCCTATCAATATAAATACACAGAATATCAATAAAATAATGTAAATTTGAATGTATGTATGTATATACCAAAATACACATAAAATATTTAAATTTGTATTGAAATAAATATACAAAATGCATATACAGTAAGGTAAATATGTATTGAAAGAGATATTCAAAAATGCATATAAAACAAAGTTAATTTGTTTCAAAATATATATACGAATACATATAAAATAACGTAGACTTCTATAAAAGTATATATACAAAATACACATGAAATTATGTAAATACGTATAAGAATATATATACAAAATACATATCTAGGTAAATTCGTGTCAAAATAAATAAACAAAATATCATGAAAAGAATAGTGTATTTGTATGAAAATAAATAATAGATAATAAATTTGTATGAAATATATATGCAAGATACTCATTAAATAATGTAAATATATATAAAAAAGTATATACAAAAAACAAATAGAATAATGTGAAATCGTATCAAAATAAATACACCGAATATTAATAAAATAATGTAAATTTGTATGAAAATAAAGATGCGAAATTCCCATAAAAAAGCGCATTTCTTATAAAAAAATATATACCAAAATACACATAAAATATTTAAATTTGTATTAAAATAAATATACAAAATGCACATACAAAAAGGTAAATTTGTATTGAAAGAGATATGCAAAAATGCATATAAAACAATGTAAATTTGTTTCAAAATATATATATGAATACACATAAAAAAACGTAGATTTCTATAAAAATATAAATACAAAATACACATAAAATTAATTAAATACGTATAAAAATAGATATACAAAATACACATAGAATAATGTAAAATTGTTAAAAAAAAAACAGAATATAAAAAAAATAATGTAAATTTATATGAAAAATACATATACAAAATACAAATAGCATAATTAAATTTGTATCAAAATTAATATACAAAATATATATATATATATATATATATATATATATATATATATATATATCTATATATATATATATATATATATATATATATATATATATATATATATATATATATATATATATATATATATATATATATATATATATATATATATATATATATATATATATATATATATATATATATATATATATATATATATATAAATACACATTAAATAATATAAATTCGCGTCAAAATAAATAAACAAAATATCAATGAAAGAATGTGTATTTGTATTAAAATAAATATACAATATACACATAAAATCACCTAAATTTGTATAAAACTATATACAAAAATACACAAAAATAATTTTAATTTGTATGAAAATAAATATACAAAATACACATAAAATTAGGTAAATTTGTATTGAAATACATTTACAAAATACATATAAAATAATGTAAAATTGAATGAATATATATAGAAATACACTTAAAATAACGTAAATTTGTATAAAATATATATAAAAAATATACATTAAATAATGTAAATATGTATAAAAAAATATATACAAAACACAAATAGAATAATATAAAATCGTATCAAAATAAATACACAGAATATTAATAAAATAATGTAAATTTGTATGAAAATTAAGATGCAAAATACACATAAAATAACGCATTTTTTATAAAAATATTTATACCAAGACACACATAAAATATTTGAATTTGTATTAAAATAAATATACAAAATGCACATACAAGAAGGTAAATTTGTATTGAAATAGATATGCAAAATACATATAAAACCATGTAAATTTTTTTCAAAATATATATACGAACACACATAAAATAACGTAGATTTCTATGAAAATAAATATACAAAATACACATAAAATGAAGTAAATACGTATAAAAAAATGTATTCAAAATACACATAAAATAATGTAAACTCGTATCAAAATAAATAAACAAAATACTTATAAAAGAATGTGTATTGTATAAATATAAATATACAAAATACAAATAAAATAACGTAAATTTTTATAAAACTATATGCAAAAATACACAAAAGTAATTAAATTTGTGTGAAAATAGATATACAAAATAAGTGTATTTTGTATATTTATTTTCATACAAATTGAAATTATTTTTGTTTATTTTTTTATATATTTTCATACAATTTTCGTAAAATACACATTAAATAATTTAAATTCTCGTCAAAATAAATAAACAAAATATCAATAAAAGAATGTGTATTTGTATGAAAATAGATATACAAAATACTCATAAAATAACCTAAGTTTGTATAAAACTATATACAACAATACACAAAAATAATTTAAATTTGTATGAAAATAAATATACAAAATACACATAAAATTAGGTAAATTTGTATTGAAATACATATACAAAATACACATAAAATAATGGAAGTTTGAATGAAAATATATAAACATATACACTTAAAATAACGTAAATTTGTATCAAATATTTATACAAAATACAAATTAAATAATGTAAATATGTATAAAAAAATATATACAAAACACAAATAGTGTATTTTTATAAATATTTTGATACAAATTTACATTATTTTATGTACTTTGTATATATATCTCAATTCAAATTTAGCTTATTTTATGTGTATTTTGTATATCCATTTTCATATAAATTTAGTTACTTTTGTGTATTTTTGTGTATAGTTTTATACAAATTTACGTTATTTAATGTGTATTTTGTATTTTTATATTAATACAAAGACACATTCTTGTATTGGTATTTTGTTTATTTATTTTGATACGAATTTTCATTATTTTATGTGTATTTTGTATACATTTTCTTATACGTATTTACTTAATTTTATGTGTATTATGTATATATATTTTTATAGAAATCTACCTTATTTTATGTGTATTCGTATATATATTTTGAAACAAATTTACATTGTTTAATTGTATTTTGCATATCTATTTAAATACAGATTTACCTTATTGTATGTGCATTTTGTAAATTTATTTTAATACAAATTCAATTATTTTATGTGTATTTTGGTATGTATATTTATATAAAAAATGCGTTTTTTATGTGTATTTTGCATCTTAATTTTTATACAAATTTACATTATTTTATTAACATTCTGTGTATTCATTTTGATACGATTTTACATTATTCTATTTGTGTTTTGTATATATTTTTTTATATATATATTTACATTATTTAATGTGTATTTTGTATATATATTTTATACAATTTTACGTTATTTTAAGTGTATTTGTTTATATATTTTCATTCAAATTTACATTATTTTAAGTGTATTTTGTATATGTATTTAAATACAAATTTACCTAATTTTATGTGTATTTTGTATATTTATTTTCATACAAATTTAAATTATTTATGTGTATTTTTGTATATAGTTTTATACAAATTTGTTATTTCATGTGAATTTTGTATATCTATTTTCATATAAATACACATTCTTTTATTGATATTTTGTTTATTTATTTTGACGCGAGTTTACATTATTTAATTGTGTATATGTATTTTTATAAAAATATGCTTTATTTCATGGGTATTTTGCATCTTTATTTTCATACAAATTTACATTATTTTATTGATATTCTGCTCATTCATTTTGATACGATTTGACTTTATTCTATGTGTATTTTGTATATTTTCATAGAAATTTACATTATTTTATGTGTATTTGTTTATATTTTGACACAAATTTACAATATTTTATGGGTATTTTGTATATATATTTCAAAAGAAATTTACCTAGTTTTACGCGTATCTTGTATATCTATTTTTATAGAAATTCAAATTATTTCTATGTATTTTTGTGGATATTTTAATACAAATTTTAGTTATGTTTTGTTTATTTTGTAAATTTCTTTTTATTCAAATATATATTATTTTATTGGTATTTTGTTGATTTATTTTTATACGAATCTACATTATTTTATATGTACTTTGTATATATATTTTTATACGCATTTACATTATTTAATATTTATTTTGAATATATATATATATATATATATATATATATATATATATATATATATATATATATATATATATATATATATATATATATATATATATATATATATATATATATATATATATATATATATACAAATTCATGATATTTTATGTTTATTTGTATACATGTTTCATTACAAATTTACCTTATTTTATGTTTATTTTGTATATTTATTTCATTTAATATTAAATTATTTTATGTGTATAAAATACACATATAATTAAGTAAATACGTATAAAAAAATGTATACAAAATACACATAAAATAATGTAAACTCGTATCAAAATAAATAAACAAAATACTAATAAAAGAATGTGTTTGTATAAATATAAATATACAAAATACACATAAAATAACGTAAATTTATATAAAACTATATACAAAAACGCATAAAAGTAATTAAATTTGTATGAAAATAGATATACAAAATACACATAAAATAAGCTAAATTTGAATTGAAATATATATGCAAAATACATAAATTAATGTAAATTTGTATCAAAATACTTATAGAAATACACATATAATAACGTAAATTTGTATGAAAATATATAAACAAAATACACATTAAATAATGTAAATACGTATAAAAATATGTTCAAAATGCACAAATAATCATGTAATTCGTATCAAATAAATAGACAAAACACTAATAAAATACTGTAAATTTGTATGAAAAATATATAAATACACATAAATAACGCAAATGTCAATAAAAATATATATAATATAATATATTTTTATATATATTTAAAATATCTAATGTATATTTTGTATATATATTTAATCCAAATTTACGTTATTTTATGTGTATTTGTTTATATATTTTCATACAAATTTACTTTATTTTATATGAGTTTTGTATATGTATTTCTATAAAAATTTAACTTATTGTATGTGTATTTTGCATATCTATTTTCAAACAAATTTAAATAATTTTTGTGTATTTTGGTATATATTTTTATACAAATTTTAGTTATTTTATTTGTTTTTTGTATATATATTTTCCTACAAATATACATTCTTTTATTGGAATTTTGTGTATTCATTTTTTTACGAATTTACATTATTTTATGTGTATTTTGTATATATACTTTTCTACGTATTTAAATTATTTTATATGTATTTTATATATACATTTTCATAAAAATTTACGTTATTTTATTGTGTGTATTCGTATATATTTTGATACAAATTTTATACAAATTCATGTTATTTTATGTGTGTTTATATATATATTTTCATACAAATTTAAATTATTTTATGTGTATTCTTACATATATTTCATTACAAATTTACCATATTTTATGTTTATTTTGTATATTTATTTTATTCAATTTTAAATTATTTAATGTGTATATTTGTATTTGTATTTAGGTTATTTTTGTGTGTTTTCTATATATATTTTCATCCAAAACTATATTATTTTATTGGTATTTTCTTAATTTAACTCGATACGAGTTTAGATTATTACATAGGTATTTTGTATACATATTTTTATAGTCATGTACATTATCTAATGTGTGTTTTGTATATATTTTTTTATGCAAATTAATTTTATGTGCATTTTTGTACATATATTTTTATAGAAATTTGCGTTATTTTATGTGTATTTTGTATGTTTTCCCATACAAATTTACATTATTTAATTAGTTTTTTGTTTATTTATTTTGATACGAATGACATGATTATTTGTGTATTTTGTACATATTTTTTTATACGTATTTACATTACTTAATGTGTATTTTGATTATATATTTTTATACAAATTTACATTATTATATGTGTATTTGTTAAAAATATTTTGAAACAAATTTACTTTATTTTATGTATTTTGTATATATATTTCAATTCAATTTTAGCTTATTTTGTGTGTATTTTGTATATCTATTTTCATACAAATTTAATTATTTCTGTGTATTTTGTATATAGTTTTATACAAATTTACGTTATTTTATGTGCATTTTGTATATTTATATTTATACAAATACACATTCTTTTATTGGTATTCTGTTTATTTATATTTATACGAATTTACATTATTTTATGTGTATTTTGTATACATTTTCTATTCGTATTTACTTAATTTTATGTGTATTTTGTATATATATTTTTATAGAAATCTACGTTATTTTATGTGTATTCGTATATATATTTTGAAACAAATTTACATTGTTTTATATGTATTTTGCATGTCTATTTCAATACAAATTTACCTTATTGTATGTGCATTTTGTATATTTATTTTAATACAAATTCAAATATTTTATGTGTATTTTGGTATATATAATTTTATAAAAAATGCGTTATTTTATAGGTATTTTGCATCTTAGTTTTCATACAAATTTACATTATTTTATTAATATTCTGTGTATATATTTTGATACGATTTTATATTATACTATTTGTGTTTTGTATATATTTTTTATACATATTTTCATTATTTAATGTGTATTTTTTATATATATTTTATACAAATTTACGTTATTTTAAATGTATTTGTTTATATAATTTCATTCAAATTTACATTATTTTAAGAGTAATTTGTATATGTATTTCAATACAAATTTACCTAGTTTTATGTGTATTTTGTATATTTATTTTCATACAAATTTAAATTATTTTTGTGTGTTTTTGTATATAGTTTTATACATATTTAGGTTATTTTATGCGTATTTTCTATATTTATTTTCATACAAATACACATTCTTTTATTGATAATTTGTTTATTTATTTTGACGCGAGTTTACATTATTTATTGGCTTCCTACAAATGAATAGACCATTTATTATTATTATTATTATTATTATTATTATTATTATTATTTTATTGCTATTTTGTTTATTTATTTTGATACGAATTACATGATTATATGTGTATTTTGTACATGTTTTTTATACGTGTTTACATTATTTAATGTGTATTTTGTTTATATATTTCTAAACAAATTAACGTTATGAAATGTGTATTTGTGTAAATATTTTGATACAAATTTACATTATTTTATGGATTTTGTATATACATTTCAATTCAAATTTAGCTTATTTTATTTTTTTGTATATATATTTTCATACAAGTTTAAATACTTCTGTGTTTTTTTGTATATAGTTTTATACAAATTTACGTTATTTTATGTGTATTTTGTATATTTATATTTATACAAATACACATTCTTTTATTGGTGTTTTGTTTATTTATTTTGATACGAATTTACATTATTTTATGTGTATTTTGTATACATTTGCTTATAAACATAAAATAATGTAAATACGTAGAAAAATATATATACAAAATACACATAAAAAATTGTAAATATGTAAGGAAAATATATATAAAATACACCTAGAATAATGAAAATTGGGTCAATATAAAACTACAGAATATCAATAAAGTTATGTAAAAATGAAAACAAAGGTGTAAAATACCCATAAAATTACTCATATTTAAAAAATATATATATATATATATATATATATATATATATATATATATATATATATATATATATATATATATATATATATATATATATATATATATATATATATATATATATATATATATACAATACACATTAAATTATGTAAATATGTCTACAAAAATATATACAAAACACAAATAGAATAATGTAAAATCGTATCAAAATCTTTACGCAGAATATTAATAAAATAATGTAAATTTGTATGAAAATTAAGATGCAAAATACCTATAAAATGACGCATTTTTTTTATAAAGCTATAAATACCAAAATACACATAAAATGTTTGAATTTGTATTAAAATAAATATACAAAAAGCACATACAATAAGGTGAATTTGTATTGAAATAGATATGCAAAATACATATAAAATAATGTAAATTTGTTTAAAAATGTATATACGAATACACATAAAATAACGTAGATTTCTATAAAAATACATATACAGAATACACATAAAATTAAGTAAATACGTATAAAAAAATGTATACAAAATACACATAAAATAATGTAAACTCGTATAAATATAAATAAACATAATACCAATAAAAGAATGTGTATTTGTATAAATATAAATATACAAAATGCTCATAAAATAACGTAAATTTATATAAAACTATATACAATAATACACAGAAGTAATTAAATTTTTATGAAAATAGATATATAAAATACTCACAAAATAAGCTGAATTTGAGTTGAAATATATGTATAATACACATAAAATAAAGTAAATTTGTATCAAAATATTTTTACAAATACACATATATTTACGTAAACTTTATATAAAAATATATAAACAAAATACACATTAAATAATGTAAACACGTATAAAAAAATATGTACAAAATATAAAAATAATCATATAATTCGTATCAAAATAAATAAAAAAATACCAATAAAATAATGTAAATTTATATGAGAAAACATATAAAAATACACATAAAATAACGAAAATTTCAAAAAAAAATATATGTACAAAAATGCACATAAATTAAATTAAATTTGCATAAAAATAAATATACAAAACACACATTAAATAATGTAAATGCGTATAAAAATATGTATACAAAAAACCTATGAAATAATCTAAAATCGTATCGAATTAAATTAACAAAATACCTATAAAATAATGTAATTTTGGATGTAAATATATATAGAAAATACACATAAAATAACTTAAATACAAATACAAATATACACATTAAATAATTTGAAATTGAATGAAATAAATATTTAAAAAAAACATAAAATAAGGTAAATTTCTAATGAAATATATGTAAAAATGCACATAAAGTAATGTAAAATTGTATGAAATTATATATACAAATACACATAAAATTATATGAATTTGTATAAAATTTGTAACAAATTATATACGAATACACACAATAAAATAAGGTAAATTTTTATGAGAATATATTTACAAAATACACATAAAATAATGTAAATACGTAGAAAAATATATATACAAAATACACATAAAATAATGTAAATTCGTATCAAAATAAATAAACAAAATTCCAATAAAAGAATGTATATCTGTAGGAAAATATATATACAAAATACAAATGAAATAACTAAAATTTGTATAAAAAATATATACAAATATACACAAAAATAATTTTAATTTTTTTAAAAATAGATATGGAAAATACACATAAAATTAGGCAAATTTGTATTGAAATACATATAAAAAAACCCACATAAAATAATATAAATTTGTATGAAAATATATAAACATATACACATAAAATAACGTAAATTTGGAAAAAATATAGATACAAAATATACATTAAATAATTTAAATATGTATAAAAATATATATACAAAATACACATAGAATAAAGTAAAATCGTATCAAAATAAATAAACAGAATATCAATAAAATAATGTAAATTTGTATGAGAATAAAGATTCAAAATACTCATATAATAACGGATATTTGTATAAAAATATATATAAAAAAATACATATAAAATAATTATTTTTTTATTAAAATAAATATACAAAATGCATATACAATAAAGTAAATTTCTATTGAAATAGATATGCAAAATACACATCAATAAAGTAAATTTGTATCAAAATATATATACGAATACTCATAAAATAGAGTAAATTTCTATGAAAATATACATACAAAATACACATAAAATGATGAAAATAAGTATAAAAACATATATACCAAATATACCTCAAATAATGTAATTTCGTATGAAAATAAATAAAGAAAATTCCGATAAAAGAACGTATATTTGTAGGAAAATAAATATACAAAATACACATTTAAATACATGTACAAAATACACATAAAATAATGAAAATTTGTATGAAATAAAACAAATACACATAAAATAACGTATATTTGTATAAAATATATATACAAAATACACATAGAATAATGTAAAATCGAATTAAAATAAATAAACAGAATATCAATAAAATAATATAAATTTGTTTGAAAATAAAGATGCAAAATACTCATAAAATAATTAAATTTGTGTATTTTGTATATTTATTTTATTACAAATTCAATTGTTTTATGTGTTTTTTGCTATATATATATATATATTTTTTTTTTAAATGCGTTATTTTATTGGTATTTTGCTTCTATATTTTCATACAAATTTACATTATTTTATTAATATTCTGTGTATTTATTTTGATACGATTTTACATTATTCTATTTGTGTTTTGTATATATTTTTTTATACAAATTTACGTTATTTTAAGTGTATTTGTTTATGTATTTTCATTCAAATTTACATTATTTTATGTGTATTTTGTAGATGTATTTAAATACAAATTTACCTAATTTTATGTGTATTTTGTATATATATTTTCATACAAATTTAAATTATTTTTATGTATTTTGTATATAGTTTTATACAAATTTAGGTTATCTTATGTGTATTTTGTATTTCTATTTTCATACATATACACATTCTTTTATTGATATTTTTTTTATTTATTTTGACGCGAATTTTCATTATTTACTGTGTATTTTGTATATATATTTTTATACGTATTTACATAATTTCATGTGTATTTTGTATATATATTCCTATAGAAATCTACGTTATTTTATATGTATTCGTTTATATATTTTGAAACAAATTTAATTTTTTTTTCAATACAAATTTACCTTATTGTATGTGCATTTTGTATATTAATTTCAATACAAATTTAATTATTCTATGTGTATTTTTGTATATATATTTTTAAAAAAAATATGCTTTATTTTATGGGTATTTTGCATCTTTATTTTCATACAAATTTAAATTATTTTATTGATATTCTGTGTACATATTTTGATACGATTTTACATTATTCTATGTGTATTTTGTATATATATTTTATACAAATGTACCTTATTTTATGTGTATTAGTTTCCATTTCATACAAATTTACATTATTTTATGTGTATTTTGTACATGTATTTAAATACAAATTTAACTAATTATATGTGTATTTTGTATATTTATTTTCATATAAATTGATATTATTTTTTTTTGTATATATTTTTATACAAATTTTCGTTATTTTATGTGTATTTTGTATATTTATTTTCCTACATATATACGATTTTTATGGGAATTTTGTTTATTTTGATACGAATTTACATTATTTAGGTGTATTTGATATATATATGTTTATACTTATTTACATCATTTTATATGTATTGTGTATGTATATTTTCATAGAAATTTACTCTATTTTATGTGTATTCGTATGCATATTTTGATACAAATTTACATTATTTATATGTATTTTGCATATCTATTTCAATACAAATTTACTTTATTGTATGTGCATTTTCTATATTTATTTTAATACAAATTAAATTATTTTATATGCATTTTTGTATACATATTTTATGCAAATATGCGTATAATATGGGTATTTTGCATCTTTATTCTCATACAAATTTACATTATTTTATTGATATTTTGTTTATTTATTTTGAAACGATTTAACATTATTCTATGTGTATTTTGTATATATATATTTTTTATACATATTTACATTATTTAATGTTTATTTTGTTTATATATTTTATCCAAATTTACGTTATTTTATGTGGATTTGTTTATATATTTTCATACAAATTTACATTACTTTAAGTGAATTTTTTATATGAATTTCAATACAAATTTCCCTAATTTTATGTGTATTTTGCATATATATTTTCAAACAAATTTAAATTATTCTTGTGTATTTTTGTATATATTTTTATACAAATTTTAGTTATTTTATTTATTTTTTGTATATATATTTTCCTACAAATATACATTCTTTTATTGGAGTTTTGTATCAAAATAAATAAACAAAATTGCGATAAAAGAACGTATATTTGTAGGAAAATAAATATACAAAACACACATAAAGTAACGAGAATATATATAAAAATATATACAAAAATACACAAAAAAATTTCAATTTATATGAAAATAGATATACAAAATATTAGTTAAATAATAAAATAACCTAAATACAAATACAAATATACAAATAAAATAACTTAAAATTGAATGAAATAAATATACAAAATAAACATAAAACAAGGTAAATTTGTAATGAAATTTATGTAAAAATACACATAAAATAATATAAATTTGTTAAATCGTATCAAAATAAATAAACAGAATATCAATAAAATAATGTAAATTTGTATGAAAATAAAGATGCAAAATACCCATATAATAACGCATATTTGTGTAAAAATATATATACTAAAATACATATAAATAATTAAATTTGTATTAAAATAAATATACAAAATGCACATACAATAAAGTAAATTTGTATTGAAATAGATATGCAAAATACACATCAATAATTTAAATTTGAATATAAATATATATTCATTCAAAATTACATTATTTTATCGGTATTTTGTTTATTTCTATTCAAATTTAGATTATTTCACGTGTAGTTTCTATACATATATTTATTCGCATTTACATTATTTAATGTGTGTTTTGTATATATATTTTTTATACAATTTTGCTTAATTTTATGTGCATTTGTTTTTTTTATATAAATTAACATTATTTTAAGTGTATTTTGTACTTATTTTACAACAAATTTGACTTATTTATGTGTATTTTGTTTATTTATTTTCATACAAATTTAAATTATTTTATGTGCATTTTTGTACAAATATTTTTATAGATTTTTGCGTCAAAATAAATAAAAAAAAATATCAATAAAAGAATGTGTATTTGTATGAAAATAGAAATATAAAATACACATAAGATAACCTAATTTTGTATAAAACTATATACAAATATACATAAAAATAATTTATATTTGTATGAAAATAAATATACAAAATACACATAAAATTAGGTAAATTTGTATTTAAATACATCTACAAAATACACATAAAATAATGTAAATTTGAATGAAAATACATAAACAAATACACTTAAAATAACGTAAATTTGTATAAAAAAATATATACAAAACACAAATAGAATAATGTAAAATCATATCAAAATAAATACACAGAATATTAATAAAATAATGTAAATTTGTATGAAAATATAGAAGCAAAATACCAATAAAATAACGCATTTTTTTTTATAAAAATATATATACCTACATAAAAAAATTAAATTTGTAATAAAATAAATATACAAAATACACAAATTTAATTATTTTATGAGTATTTTGCATCTTTATTTTCATACAAATTTACATTATTTTATTGATATTCTGTGTATTTATTTTAATTCGATTTTACATTATTCTATGTGTATTTTGTATATATATTTTATACAAATATACGTTATTTTATGTGTATTTGTTTTCATTTCATACAAATTTTCATTATTTTATGTGTATTTTGTACATGTATTTAAATGTGTATTTTGTATATTTATTTTCCTACAAATATACGTTCTTTTATCGGAATTTTCTTTATTTATTTTGATACGAATTTACATTATATGAGGTATATTTGGTATATATATTTTTATACTTATTTACATCATTTTATATGTATTTTGTATGAATATTTTCATAGAAATTTACTTTATTTTATGAGCATTCGTATATATATTTTGATACAAATTTACTTTATTGATGTGTATTTTGCATATCTATTTCAATACAAATTTACTTTATTTATATGCATTTTGTGTATTTATTTTAATAAAAAAATAATTATTTTATATGTATTTTTGTATATATATTTTTATACAAATATCCGTTATTATATGAGTATTTTGAATCTTTATTCTCATGCAAATTTACATTACTTTATTGATATTCTGTTTATTTATTTTGATACGATTTTACTTTATTCTATGTGTATTTTGTATATATATTTTTATACATATTTAAATTATTTAACGTATATTTTGTATCTATATTTTTTCCAAATTTACGTTATTTTATGTGTATTTGTTTATATATTTTCATACAAATTTATATTATTTTTTGAGGGTTTTGTATATGTATTTCAATACAAATATGCCTAATTTTATGTGTATTTTCTATATCTATTTTCAAAAAAAATTAAAATATTTTTGTGTATATTTGTATATATTTTTTATACAAATTTTAGTTATTTCATTTGTATTTTGTATATATATTTTCCTACAGATATACATTCTTTTATTGGAATTTTGTTTATTTATTTTGATACGAATTTACATTATTTTATGTGTATTTTGTATATATATTTTTCTACGTATTTACATTATTTTATGTGTATTTTGTAAATATATTCTCATAAAAATTTACCTTATTTTATTGTGTGTATTCGTATATAATTTGTTACAAATTTTATACAAATTCGGGTTATTTTATGAGTATTTGTAAATATATTTTCATACAAATTTACATTATTTTATGTGCATTTTTACATATATTTCATTAGAAATTTACCTTATTTTATGTTATTTTTAATATTTATTTCATTCAACTTCAAATTATTTAATGTGTATATTTGTATTTGTATTTAAGTTATTTTATGTGTATTTTCTATATATATTTACATCCAAAATTACATTATTTTATAGGTATTTTGTTAATTTAATTCGATACGATTTTAGATCATTTCATAGGTATTTTGTATACATATTTTTATACGCATTTACATTATTTAATGTGTGTTTTGTATAATTATTTTTATGCAAATTTAATTTAATTTATGAGCATTTTTGTACATATATTTTTTTTTTTAATTTGCGTTATTTTATGTGTATTTTTATATGTTTTCTCATATAAATTTACATTATTTTATTGGTATTTTGTTTATTTATTTTGATGCGAATTATATGATTATTTTTTATATTTTGTACATATTTTTTTATACGTATTTAAATTATTTAATGTGTATTTTGTTTATATATTTTTATATAAATTTTAAGTAATTATATGTGTATTTGTAAAAATATTTTGATACAAATTTACTTTATTTTATGTGTTTTGTATATATATTTCAATTCAAATTAAGCTTATTTTGTGTGTATTATATATATCTATTTTCACACAAATTTAATTACTTCTGTGTATTTTTGTATATAGTGTTATATAAATTTACGTTATTTTATGAGCATTTTGTTTATTCATATTTATACAAATACACATTCTTTTATTGGTATTTTGTTTATTTATATTTATACGAGTTTACATTATTTTATGTGTATTTTGTATACATTTTTTTATACGTATTTACTTAATTTTATGTGTATAATGTATATGTATTTTTATAGAAATCTACGTTATTTTATGTGTATTCGTATATATATTTCAATACAAATTTACCTTATTGTATGTGCTTTTTGTATATTTATTTTAATACAAATTCAAATATTTTATGTGTATTTTGGTATTTATAGCTTTATAAAAAATGCGTCATTTTATACGTATTTTGCATCTTAATTTTCATACAAATTTACATTATTTTATTAATATTCTGTGTAAATATTTTGATACGATTTTACATTATTCTATTTGTGTTTTGTATATATTTTTTTATACATATTTATATTATTTAATATGTTTTATATATATATATATATATATATATATATATATATATATATATATATATATATATATATATAGATATATATATATATATATATATATTTTAAATATGAATAATTTGATGGGTATTTTACATCTTTGTTTTCATTTTTACATTACTTTATTGATATTCTGTACATTTATATTGATACAATTTTACATTATTCTAGGTGTATTTTGTATATATTTTCCTTACATATTTACATTATTTTATGTGTATTTTGTATATATATATTTCTTCGTATTTACATTATTTTATGTGTATAAACAAATGTATACAAAATACACATAAAATAATGTAAATTCGTATCAAAATAAATAAACAAAATACCAATAAAAGAATGTGTATTTGTATCAATATAAATATACAAAATACACATAAAATAACGTAAATTTGTATAAAACTATATACAAAAATGAACAGAAGAAATTATATTTGTATGAAAATATATATTCAAAATAAAAATAAAATAAGCTAAATTTGAATTGAAATGTATATACAAAATACATAAAATAATGTAAATTTGTATCAAAATATTTGCACAAATACACATTTAATAACGTTAATTTGTTTAAAAATATATAAACAAAATACACATAAAATAATGTAAACACGTATAAAAAAACATGTACAAAATACACATATAATCATGTAATTCGTATCAAAATAAATAAACAAAATAGCAATAAAATAATAATAATAATAATAAATGGTCTATTCATTTGTAGGAAGCCATTAAATAATGTAAACTCGCGTCAAAATGAATAAACAAAATATCAATAAAAGAATGTGTATTTGTATGAAAATAGATATAGAAAATACACATAAAATAACCTAAATTTGTATAAAACTATATACAAAAAAACACAAAAATGATTTAAATTTGTATGAAAATAAATATACAAAATACACTAAAAATAATGTAAATTTGAATGAAATTATATTTTTTATAAAAATATATATACAAAAATACACATAAAATATTTGAATTTGTATTAAAATAAATATACAAAATGCACATACAATAAGGTAAATTTGTATTGAAATAGATATGCAAAATACATATAAAACAATGTAAATTTGTTTCAAAATATATATACGAATACTCATAAAATAACGTAGATTTCTATAAAAATATATATACAAAATACACATAAAATTAAGTAAATACGAATAGAAAATGTATACAAAATACACATAAAATAATGTAAATTCGTATAAATATAAATAACCAGAATTCCAATAGAAGAATGTGTATTTGTATAAATATAAATATACAAAATGCACATCAAATTACGTAAATTTGTATAAAACTATATACAAAAATACACAGAAGTCATTAAATTTGTATGAAAATAGATATACAAAATACACACAAAATAAGCTAAATTTGAATTGAACTATATATACAAAATACATAAAATAAAGTAAATTTGTTTCAAAATATTTTTAACAAATACACATATAATAACGTAAATTTGTATAAAAAATATATAACCAAAATACACATTAAGTAATGTAAATACACAAAAATAATTTAAATTTGTATGAAAATAAATATACAAAATACACATAAAATTAGGTAAATTTGTATTGAAATACATATACAAAATACACATAAAATAATGTAAATTTCAATGAAAATACATAAACAAATACACTTAAAATAACGTAAATTTGTATAAAAAAATGTATACAAAACACAAATAGAATAATGTAAAATCGTATCAAAATAAATACACAGAATATTAATAAAATAATGTAAATTTGTATGAAAATAAAGAAGCAAAATACCCATAAAATAACGCATTTTTTTAAAATATATATATAAAAATACACATCAAAATTTTTATTTGTATTAAAATAAATATACAAAATACACATACAATAAGGTAAATATGTATTGAAATAGATATGCAAATTACATATAAAACGATGTAAATATTTTTCAAAATATATATACGAATACACATAAAATAACGTAGATTTGTATAAAAATATATATACAAAATACACGTAAAATGAAGTAAATACGTATAAAAAAATGTATACAAAATTCACATAAAATAATGTAAATTCGTATCAAAATAAATAAACAAAATACCAATAAAAGAATGTGTATTTGTATAAATATAAATATACAAAATACACATAAAATAACGTAAACTTGTATAAAACTATATACAAAAATACACAGAAGTAATTAAATTCGTATGAAAATAGATATACAAAATACAGATAAAATAAGCTAAATTTGAATTGAAATGTATATACAAAATACATAAAATAATGTAAATTTGTATCAAAATATTTATAAAAATACATATAATAACGTAAATTTGTTTAAAAATATATAAACAAAATACACATTAAGTAATGTAAATACGTATAAAAAATATGTAAAAAATACACATATAATCATGTAATTCGTATCAAACTAAATAAACAAAATAGCAATAAAATAATGTAAATTTGTATGAGAAAACATATACAAATACATATAAAATAACGCTAATTTCTATAAAAATATATGTCCAAAAATTAACGTAAAATAAATTAACTTTGGATAAAAATATATACCCAAAACACACATTAAATAATGTAAATGCGTACATAAAATAACCTAAATTTGTATAAAACTATATACAAAAATACACAAAAATAATTTAAATTTGTATGAAAAGAAATATACAAAATACACATAAAATTAGGTTAATTTCTATTGAAATACATATACAAAATACACATAAAATAATGTAAATTTGATAGAAAATACATAAACAAATACACATATTATAACGTAAATTTGTATGAAATATATATACAAAATACACATTAAATAAAGTAAATATGTATAAAAAAATATATACAAAACACAAATAGAATAATGTAAAATCGTATCAAAATATATACACAGAATATTAATAAAATAATGTAAATTTGTATGAAAATTAAGATGCAAAATACCTATAAAATAACCCATTTTTTATAAAATTATTGATACCAAAATACACATAAAATATTTGAATTTGTATCAAAATAAATATACAAAATGCACATACAATAAGGTAAATTTGTATTGAAATTGATATGCAAAATACATATAAAATAATGTAAATTTGTTTCAAAATATATATGCGAATACACATAAAATAACGTAGATTTCTATAATATACAATATATATATATATATATATATATATATATATATATATATATATATATATATATATATATATATATATATATATATATATATATATATATATATATATATATACATATAAAATAATATAAATCTGTTTCAAAATATATATACAAAATATACATAAAATTAAGTAAATACGTATAAAAAAATGTATACAAAATACACATAAAATAATGTAAATTCGTTTAAATATAAATAAACAATATAGCAATAAAAGAATGTGTATTTGTATAAATATAAATATACAAAATGCATATAAAATAACGTAAATTTATATAAAACTATACACATAAAATAACGCATATTTCTATAAAAATATATGTACAAAAATGAACATAAAATAAATTAGCATAAAAATATATATACAAAACACACATTAGATAATGTAAATGAGTATAAAAATATGTATACAAAATACCTATGAAATAATCTAAATTCGTATCGAATTAAATTAAGAAAATACCAATATAATAATGTAATTTTGGATGAAAATATATATACAAAATACACATAAAATAACGTAAATACAAATACAAATATACACATAAAATAATTTAAAATTGAATGAAATAAATATACAAAATAAACATAAAATAAGGTAAATTTGTAATGAAATATATGAAAAAATACACATAAAATAATATAAATTTGTATGAAAATATATATACAAATACACATTAAATAACATGAATTTGTATAAAATTTGTATCAAAACATATACGAATACACACAATAAAATAACGTAATTTTTTTATGAAAATGTATATACAAAATACACATAAAATAATGTAAATTTGTATAAAAATATATAAACAAATACACATAAAATAATGTAAATTTGGATAAAATATATATACAAAATAAACCTTAAATAATGTAAATATGTATAAAAAAATATTTACAAAATATACATAGAATAATGTTCAATCGTATCAAAATAAATAAAGAGAATATCAATAAAATAATGTAAATTTGTATGAAAATAAAGCTGCAAAATATCCATATAATAACGCATATTTGCATAAAAATATATATACAAAAATACATATAAAATAATTAAATTTGTATTAAAAAGCACGTACAATAAAGTAAATTTGTATTGAAATAGATATGCAAAATACACATCAATAATGTAAATTTGTATCAAAATATATATACGAATACTCATAAAATAGAGTAAATTTCTATGAAAATACACATAAAATAGATATACAAAATACACATATAACTAGTTAAATTTGTATTTAAATACATGTACAAAAAATACATAAAATAATGTAGATTTGTATGAAATGAAAACAAATACATTTTATATAAAATATATATACAAAATACACATAGAATAATGTAAAATCATACCAAATAAATACACAGAATATCAATAAAATAATGTAAATTTGTATGAAAATAAAGATGCAAAATACCCATTAAATAAAGAATATTTTTATAAAAATACATACACAAAAATAAACATAGATTAATCAAATTTGTGTTGAAATAAATATACAAAATGCATATACAATAATGTAAATTTGTATTGAAAAAATATGCAAAATACAGATAAAACAATGTAAATTTTTTTCAAAATATATATACGAATTCACATAAAATAACGTAGATTTCTATAGAAATATATATACAAAATACACTTGAAATAATGTAAATACGTATAAAAATATATATACAAAATACACATTAAATAATGTTAATTCGTGTCAAAATAAAAATAAAAATATCATGAAAAGAATGTGTATTTGTATGAAAATAGATATACAAAATACACATAAAATAACCTAAATTTGTATAAAACTATATACAAAAATAAACAAAAATAATTTAAACTTGTATGAAAATAAATATACAAAAAACATAAAATTAGGTAAATTTGTATTGAAATACATATACAAAATACACATAAAATAATGTAAATTTGAATGAAAATATATAAACATATAGACTTAAAATAACGTAAATTTGTATCAAATATATATACAAAAAACACATTAAATAATGTAAATATGTATAAAAAATATATACAAAACACAAATAAAATAATGTAAAATCGTATCAAAATAAATACAGAAAATATTAATGAAATAATGTAAATTTTTATGAAAATTAAGATTCAAAATACCCATAAAATAGCGCATTTTTTATAAAAATATATATACGAAAAAACAAAAAATATTTGATTTTGTATTAAAATAAATAGATATACAAAATACACATAAAATAAGCTAAATTTGAATTGAAATATATATACAAAATACATAAAATATTGTAAATTTGTATCAAAATACTTTTACAAATACACATATAATAACGTAAATTTATATAAAGATATATAAACAAAATACACATTAAATAATGTTAATACGTATAGAAAAAATGTACAAAATACACAAATAATTATGTAATTCGTATCAAAATAAATAGACAAAATACCAATAAAATAAAGTAAATTTCTATGAGAAAACATATACAAAATACACATAAATAACGCAAATTTCAATAAAAATATATATAATATAATATATTTTTATACATATTTAAAATATTTAATGTATATTTTGTATATATATTTTATCCAAATTTACGTTATTTTATGTGTATTTGTTTATATATTTTCATACAAATTTACATTATTTCATGTGAGTTTTGTATATGTATTTCAATACAAATATGCCTAACTTTATGTGTATTTTGCATATCTATTTTCAAACAAATGTAAATTATTTTTTTGTATTTTTGTATATATTTTTATACATATTTTAGTTATTTTATTTGTTTTTTGTATATATATTTTCCTACAAATATAGATTCTTTTATTGGAGTTTTGTGTATTTAATTTTTTACGAATTTACATAATTTTATGTGTATTTTGTATATATATTTTTCTACGTATTTAAATTATTTTAAGTGTATTTTATATATACATTTTCATAAAAATTTACGTTATTTTATTGTGTGTATTCGTATATATTTTGAAACAAATTTTATTCAAATTCATGTTATTTTATGTGTATTTGTATATATATTTTCATACAAATTTATATTATTTTATGTGTATTCTTACATATATTTTATTACAATTTTACCTTATTTTATGTTTATTTTGTATTTTTATTTAATTCAGTTTTAAATTATTTAATGTGTATATTTGTATTTGTATTTAGGTTATTTTATAAGTGTTTTCTATACATATTTTCATATAAAATTACATTATTTTATTGTTATTTTCTTAATTTAACTCGATACGAATTTAGATTATTTCATAGGTATTTTGTATACATATTTTTATACTCATTTACATTATCTAATGTGTGTTTTGTATATAGTTTTTTATGCAAACTAATTTTATGTGCATTTTTGTACATATATTTTTATAGAAACTTGCGTTATTTTATGTGTATTTTGTATATGTCTTCTCATACAAATTTACATTATTTAATTAGTCTTTTTTTTATTTATTTTGATACGAATGACTTCATTATTTGTGTATTTTGTAATAATTTTTTTGTACGTATTTACATTACTTAATGTGTATTTCGTTTATATATTTTTATATAAATTTACGTTATTAAATGTGTATTTGTTAGAAATATTTTGAAACAAATTTACTTTATTTTATGTATTTTGTATATATATTTCAATTCAAATTTAGCTTATTTTATATGTATTTTGTATATCTATTTTCATACAAATTTAATTACTTTTGTAAATTTTTGTATATAGTTTTATACAATTTTACGTTATTTTATGTGCATTTTGTATATTTATATTTATACAAATACATATTCTCTTATTGGTATTTTGTTTATTTATATTTATACGAATTTACATTATTTCGTGTGTATTTTGTATACATTTTTGATTCGTTTTTACTTAATTTTATGTGTATTTTGTATATATATTTTTATAGAAATCTACGTTATTTTATGTGTATTCGTATATATATTTTGAAACAAATTTACATTGTTTTATATGTATTTTGCATATCTATTTCAATACAAATTTACCTTATTGTATGTGTTTTTAAAATATTTATTTTAATACAAATTTAATTTTTTATGTGTATTTTGGTATATATGGTAAAGTAAATTTGTATTGAAAGAGATATTCAAAAATACATATAAAACAATGTAAATTTGTTTCAAAATATATATACGAATACACATAAAATAACGTAGATTTCTATAAAAATATATACAAAATACACATAAAATGAAGTAAATACGTATAAAAAAATGAATACAAAATACACATAAAAATCGTATCAAAATAAATAAACAAAATACCAGTAAAAGAATGTGTATTTGTATAAATATAAATATTCAAAATACACAAAAAATATCGTAAATTTGTATCAAACTATATACAAAAATACACAGAATATATATACAAAATACAGCTAAAATAAGCTAAATTTGAATTGAAGTGTACATACAAAATACATAAAATAATGTAAATCTGTATCAAAATATTTATACAAATACATATAATAACGTAGATTTGTTTAAAAATATATAAACAAAATACACATTAAGTAATGTAAATACGTATAAAAAATATGTACAAAATACACATATAATCATGTAACTCGTATCAAAATAAACAAAATAGCAATAAAATAATGTAAATTTGTATGAGAAAACATATACAAATAACGCAAATTTCTATAAAAATATATGTACAAAAATGCACATAAAATAAAGTAAATTTGCATAAAAATATATATACAAAACACACACTAAATAATGTAAATGCGCACATAAAATAACCTAAATTTGTATAAAACTATATACAAAAATACACAAAAATAATTTAAATTCGTTTGAAAAGAAATATACAAAATACACATAAAATTAGGTAAATTTGTATTGAAATACATATACAAAATACACATCAAATAATGTAAATTTGAATGAAAATACATAAACAAATACACTTAAAATAACGTAAATTTGTATAAAATATACATGCAAGATACACATTAAATAATGTAAATGTGTAAAAAAAAATATATACAAAAAACAAATAGAATAATGTAAAATCGTATCAAAATAAAAACACAGAATATCAATAAAATAATGTAAATTTGTATGAAAATAAAGATGCAAAATTCCCCAAAATTATCGCATTTTTAAAAAAAATATATTTACCAAAATACACATAAAATATTTAAATTTGTATTGAAATAAATATACAAAATGCATATACAGTAAGGTAAATTTGTATTGAAAGAGATATTCAAAAATACATATAAAACAATGTAAATTTGTTTCAAAATATATATACGAATAAATAAAATAAAGTTGATTTCTATAGAAATATATATACAAAATACATATGAAATTATGTAAATACGTATAAAAATATATATACAAAATACATATCAAATAATGTAAATTCGTGCCAAAATAAATAAACAAAATATCATGAAAAGAATGTGTATTTGTATGAAAATAGATAATAGATAATAAAATTGTATAAAATATATATGCAAGATACACATTAAATAATGTAAATATGTATAAAAAAGTATATACAAAAAACAAGTAGAATAATGTAACATCGTATCAAAATAAATACTCCCAATATTAATAAAATAATGTAAATTTGTATGAAAATAAAGATGCAAAATTCATATAAAATAGCGCATTTCTTATAAAAATATATATACCAAAATACACATAAAATATTTAAATTTGCATTGAAATAAATATACAAAATGCACATACAATAAGGTAAATTTGTATTGAAAGAGATATGCAAAAATCCATATAAAACAATGTAAATTTGTCTCAAAATATATATACGAATACAAATAAAAAAAACTTAGATTTCTATAAAAATATATATACAAAATACACATAAAATTAAGTAAATACGTATAAAAAAAATGTATACAAAATACACATAAAATAATGTAAATATCTATTTTCATACGAATTTAATTACTTCTGTGTATTTTTGTATATATTTATATTTATACAAATACACATTCTTTTATTGGTATTTTGTTTATTTATATTATACGAATTTACATTATTTTATGTGTATTTTGTGTACTTTTTCTATTCGTATTTACTTAATTTTATGTGTATTTAGTATTTATATTTTTATAGAAATCTACGTTATTATATGTGTATTCGTATATATATTTTGAAACAAATTTACATTGTTTTATATG
The DNA here is from genome assembly GCF_024679095.1 of Eriocheir sinensis. Taxonomy (NCBI): domain Eukaryota; kingdom Metazoa; phylum Arthropoda; class Malacostraca; order Decapoda; family Varunidae; genus Eriocheir; species Eriocheir sinensis. The sequence goes on along the minus strand of NW_026111206.1, from coordinate 289,204 downwards.
TATTTTGCATATTTACTTCAATACAAATTTACCTTATTGTATGTGCATTTTGTATATTTATTTTTAAAACAAATTCAAATATTTTATGTGTATTTTGATATGTATAATTTTAAAAAAAATGCGTTATTTTATAGGTATTTTGCATCTTAGTTTTCATTCAAATTTACATTATTTTATTAATATTCTGTGTATATATTTTGATACGATTTTATATTATACTATTTGTGTTTTGTATATATTTTTTTATACATATTTTCATTATTTAATGTGTATTTTTTATATATATTTTATTCAAATTTACGTTATTTTAAGCGTATTTCTTTATATAATTTCATTCAAATTTACTTTATTTTAAATGTATTTTGTATATGTATTTCAATACAAATTTACCTAATTTTATGTGTATTTTGTATATTTATTTTCATACAAATTTAAATTATTTTTGTGTTTTTTTGTATATAGTTTTATACAAATTTAGGTTATTTTATGTGTATTTTCTATATCTAATTTCATACATATTCACATTATTTTATTGATTTTTTGTTTATTTATTTTGACGCGAGTTTACATTATTTAATGGCTTCCTACAATTGAATAGACCATTTATAATTATTATTATTTTATTGCTATTTTGTTTATTTATTTTGATACGAATTACATGATTATATGTGTATTTTGTACATGTTTTTTATACGTGTTTACATTATTTAATGTGTATTTTGTTTATATATTTTTAAACAAATTAACGTTATTAAATGTGTATTTGTGTAAATATTTTGATACAAATTTACATTATTTTATGTATTTTGTATATACATTTCAATTCAAATTTAGCTTATTTTATTTTCATTTTGTATATATATTTTCATACAAATTTAATTACTTCTGGTTATTTTTGTATATAGTTTAATACAAATTTACGTTATTTTATGTGTATTTTGTATATTTATATTTATACAAATACACATTCTTTTATTGGTATTTTGTTTATTTATTTTGATACGAATTTACATTATTTTGTGTGTATTTTGTATACATTTGTTTATACGTATTTACTTCTTTTTATGTGTATTTTATATATATTTTTATAGAAATCTACGTTATTTTGTGTGTATTCGTATATATATTTTGAAACAAATTTACATTGTTTTATATGTATTTTGCATATCTATTTCAATACAAATTTACCTTATTGTATGTGCATTTTGTATATTTATTTTAATACAAATTCAAATATTTTATGTGTATTTTGGTATATATATTTTTATAAAAAAATGCGTTTCTTTATGGGTATTTTGCATCTTAATTTACATACAAATTTACATTATTTTATTAAGATTCTGTGTATTTATTTTGATACTATTTTACATTATTCTATTTGTGTTTTGTATATATATTTTTTTATACATATTTACATAATTTAATGTGTATTTTTTATAAATATTTTATACAAATTTACGTAATTTTAGGTGTATTTTTTATATATTTTCATTCAAATTTAAATATTATTTTATGTGAATTTTGTATATGTATTTCAATACAAATCTACCTAATTTTATGTATATTTTGTACATGTATTTAAATACAAATTTATTTAATTATATGAGTATTTTGTATATCTATTTTCATACAAATTGAAATTAATTCTGTATATTTTTGTATATATTTTTATACAAATATATTTTGTATATTTTTTTTCCTACATATATCCGTTCTTTTATCGTAGTTTTGTTTATTTATTTTTATACGAATTTACATTATTTTAGGTGTATTTGATATGTATATTTTTATACTTATTTATATCATTTTATTTGTGTTTTGAATATATATTTTCATAGAAATTTACTCTATTTTATGGGTATTCGTATATATATTTTGATACAAATTTACATTATTTATGTTTATTTTGCATATCTATTTCAACACAAATTTACCATATTGTATGTGTATTTTGTATATTTATTTTAATACAAATTTAATTATTTTATGTGTATTTTTGTAAAAATATGCGTTATTATTTGGGTATTTTGCATCTTTATTTTCATACAAATTTACATTATATTATTGATATTCTGTTTATTTATTTTGATACGATTTTACATTATTCTATGTGTATTTTGTATATATTTTTTTACACATTTACATTACTTAATGTATATTTTGTATATATATTTTATATAAATTTACGCTATTTTATGTGTATTTGTTTATATATTTTCATACAAATTTACAATATTTTATGTGTAATTTGTATATGTATTTCAATACAGATTTGCCTAATTTTATGTTTATTTTGCATATCTATTTTCAAATAAATTTAAATTATTTTTATGTATTTTTTATATATTTTTATACAAATTTTAGTTATTTTATTTGTATTTTGTATTTATATTTTCCTACAAATATACATTCTTTTAGTGGAATTTTGTTCATTTATTTTCATAAGAATTTACATAATTTTATGTGTATTTTGTATATATATTTTTCTACGTATTTACATTATTTTATGTGTATTTTTTATATATATTTTCATAAAAATTTACGTTATTTTATTGTGTGTATTCGTATATGTTTTGATACAAATTTACATTATTTTATGTTTATTTTGCATATCTATTTCAATATAGATTTACCTTATTGTATGTGTATTTTGTATATTTATTTTAATACAAATTTAATTATTTTATGTGTACTTTGTATACATTTTCTTATACGTATTTACTTCATTTAATGTGTATTTTGTATATATATTTTTATAGTAATCTACGTTATTTTATGTGTATTGGTATATATATTTTGAAGCAAATTTACATTGTTTTATATGTATTTAGTATATCTATTTCTATATAAATCTACCTTATTGTATGTGCATTTTGTATATTTATTGTAATACAAATTTAAATATTTTATTATTTTGGTATATATATTTTTATAAAAAGTTTTATATAAATTTAAAATATTTTATGTGTATTTTGTATATCTATTTTCATACAAATTTACCTTATTTTATTGATATTCTGTGTATTTATTTTGATAGGATTTTACATTATTCTATGTATATTTTGTATATATATTTCATACACATGAACGTTATTTTATGTGAATTTGTTTTCATTTCATACAAATTTACATTATTTTATGTGTATTTTGTACATGTATTTAAATACAAATTTAACTAATTATATGTGTATTATGTATATCTATTTTCATACAAATTGAAATTAATTTTGTGTATTTTAGTATATATTTTTATTCAAATTTTCGTAATTTTATGTGAATTTTGTATATTTATTTTCCTACAAATATACGTTCTTTTATCGGAATTTTGTTTATTTATTTTGATATGAATTTTCATTATTTTAGGTGTATTTGATATAAATATTTTTATACTTATTTCATAATTTTATATGTATTTTGAATATATATTTTCATAGAAATTTACTCTATTTTATGTGTATTCGTATATATATTTTGATACAAATTTACATTATTTATGTGTATTTCGCATATGTATTTCAATACAAATTTTCTTTATTGTATGTGCCTTTTGTGTATTTATTTTGATGCAAATTTAAATATATTATGTGTATTTTTGTATATATATTTTTAAACAAATATGCGTTATTATATGGGTATTTTGCATCTTTATTTTCATACAAATTTACATTATTTTATTGATTGTCTGTTTATTTATTTTGATACGATTTTACGTTATTCTGTGTATTTTGTATATATATTTTTAGAAATATTTACATTATTTAATGTATATTTTGTACATATAATTTATGGAAATTTACGTTATCTTATGTGTATTTGTTTATATATTTTCATACAAATTTGCATTATTTTATGTGTATTTTGTATATGTATTTCAATAAAAGTTTGCCTAATTTCACTTGTATTTTGCATATCTATTTTCAAACATTTTTGTATTATTTTTATACAATTTTTTTTTATTTGTATTTTGTATATATATTTTAATACACATACATTCTTTTAGAGAAAATTTTGTTTATTTATTTTGATACGAATTTACATTATTTTATGTGTATTTTGTATATATATTTTTCTATGTATTTACATTATTTTATGTGTATTTTGTATATATATTTTCATAAAAATTTACGTTATTTTATTGTGTGTATTCGTATATATTTTGATAAAATTTTCATTGTTTTATGTGTTTTTGCATATTTATTTCAATAAAATCTACCTTATTGTATGTGTATTTTGTATATTTATTTTAATACAAATTTAATTATTTTATGTGTATTTTTGTATATATTTTTTTTAAATATGAGATATTTTATGGGTATTTTGCATCTTTAATTTTATAAATTTTTATATTACGTATATATCTTTTATACGTATTTACATTATTTAATGTGTATTTTGTTTATATATTTTTATACAAATTTACGTTATTATATGTGTATTTGAATATATATTTTGATACAAATTTACATTATTTTATGTATTTTATATATTTATTTCAATTCAAATTTAGCTTATTTTATGTGTCTTTTGTATATCTATTTTCATACAAATTTAATTATTTTTGTTTATTTTTGTATATAGTTTTATACAATTTTACGTTAATTTATGTGTATTTTGTATATTTATATTTATACAAGTAAACATTCTTTTATTGGCATTTAGTTAATTTATTTTGATACGAATTTACATTATTATATGTGTATTTTGTATACATTTTCTTATACATATTTACTTCATTTTATGTGTATTTTGTATATATATTTTATAGAAATCTACGTTATTTTATGTGTATTCGTATGTATATTTTGAAACAAATTTACATTGTTTATATGTATTTTGCATATCTATTTTAATACAAATTTACCTTATTGTATGTGCATTTTGTATATTTATTGTAATACAAATTTAAATATCTTATGTGCATTTTGGTATATAAATTTTCATAAAAAATGCGTTGTTTTATGGGTATTTTGCATCGTTATTTTCATACAAATTTACATTATTTTATTAATATTCTGTGTATTTATTTTGATACTATTTTACATTATTCTATTTGTGTTTTGTATATATTTTTTTATACACATTGACATTATTTAATGTGTATTTTCTATATATATTTCATACAAATTTTCGTTATTTTAAGTGTATTTGTTTATATATTTTTATTCAAATTTACATTATTTTATGTGTATTTTGTATATGTATTTCAATAGAAATTTACCTAATTTCATGTGTATTTTGTATATATATTTTATACAAATTTAAATTATTTTTTGTGTATTTTTGTATAGAGTTTTATACAAATTTTCAATATTTTATGTGTATTTTGTGTATCTATTTTCATTCAAATACACATTCTTTTATTGATATTTTGTTTATTTCTTTTGATGCGAATTTACATTATTTCATGTGTATTGTGTATATATATTTTTATACGTATTTGCGTCATTTCATGTGTATTTTGTATATATATTTCTATCGAAATATACGTTATTTTATGTGTATTCGTATATATATTTTGAAACAAATATACATTGTTTTATGTGCATTTTGCATATTTTTTCAATACAAATTTACGTTATTGTACGTGCATTTTTTATATTAATTTTAATACAAATTTAGCTATTCTATGTGTATTTTTGTATATGTATTTTTATAAAAATATGCTTTATTTTATGGGTATTTTGCATCTTTATTTTCATACAAAATTACATTATTTTATTGATATTCTGTGTATTTATTTTGATACGATTTTACATTATTCTATGTATATTTTGTATATCTATTTTATACCAATGTACGTTATTTTATGTGAATTTGTTTTCATTTCATACAAATTTGCATTATTTTATGTGAATTTTGTACATGTATTTAAATACAAATTTAACTAATTATATGTGTATTTTGTATATCTATTTTCATACAAATTGAAATTAATTTTGTGTATTTTTGTATATATTTTTATTCAAATTTTCGTAATTTTATGTGTATTTTGTATATTTATATTCCTACAAATATACGTTCTTTTATCGGAATTTTATTTATTTATTTTCATACGAATTTTCATTTTTTTTTGGTGTATTTGATATATATATTTTTATACTTATTTACATAATTTTATATGTATTTTGAATATATATTTTCATAGAAATTTACTCTATATGTATATGTATAGAAAATACACATGATATAATCTAAATTCGTATCGAAATAAATGAACAAAATACCGATAAAATAATGTAATTTTGAGTGAAAATATATATAGAAAATACACATAAAATAACGTAAATACAAATAAATATATACACATAAAATGATTTGAATTTGAATGAAAATAGATATAAAAATAAACTTAAAATAAGGCAAATTTATAATGAAATATATATACAAAATACACATAAAATAATGTAGGTTTGTTTCAAAATATATATACGAATACGCATAAAATAACGTAGGTTTCTATAGAAATATATATTCAAAATACACATGAAATGTTGTAAATACGTATAAAAATATATATACAAAATACACATTAAATAATGTAAATTCTTGTCAAAATAAATAATTAAAATGTCAATAAAAGAATGTGTATTTGTATGAAAATACATATACAAAATACACATAAAATAACGTAAATTTGTATAAAACTATATATAAAAATACACAAACATAAGTTAAATTTGTATGAAAATAAATATACAAAATACACATAAAATTAGGTAAATTTGTAAAGAAATACATATACAAAATACACATAAAATAATGTAAATTTGAATGAAAATATATAAGCAAATACACTTAAATTAACATAAATTTGTATAAAATATATATAAAAAATACTCATTAAATAATGTAAATATGTATAAAAAATATATATACAAAACACAAATAGAATAATGTAGAATCGTATTAAAATAAATACACAGAATGTAAATAAAATAATGTAAATTTGTATGCAAATAAAGATGCAAAATACCCATCAAATAACGCATTTTTTATAAATATACAAAATACACCTGAAAGGATGTAAATACGTATAAAAATATATATACAAAATACACATTAAATAATGTAAATTCGCGTCAAAATAAATAAACAAAATGTCAATAAAAGAATGTGTATCTGTATGAAAATAAATATACAAAATACACATAAGATAACATAAATTTGTATAAAACTATAAACAAAAATACACAAAAATAGTTTAAATTTGTATTAAAATAAAAATACAAAATACACATAAAATTAGGTAAATTTGTTGTGAAATACATATACAAAATACACATAAAATACTGTAAATTTGAATGAAAATACATAAACAAATACACTTAAAATAACGTAAATTTGTATAAAAAAATATATACAAAACACAAATAGAATAATGTAAAATCGTATCAAAATAAATACACAGAATATTAATAAAATAATGTAAATTTGTATGAAAATAAAGAAGCAAAATACCCATAAAATAACGCATTTTTTTTAATATATATACAAAAATACACATAAATTTTTTTATTTGTACTAAAATAAATATACAAAATACACATACAATAAGGTAAATCTGTATTGAAATAGATATGCAAAATACATATAAAACAATGTAAATTTGTTTCAAAATATATATACGAATACACATAAAATAACGAAGATTTGTATAAAAATATATATACAAAATACACGTAAAATGAAGTAAATACGTATAAAAAAATGTATACAAAATACACATAAAATAATGTAAATTCGTATCAAATAAATAAACAAAATACCAATTAAAAGAATGTGTATTTGTATAAATATAAATATACAAAATACACATAAAATAACGTAAATTTGTATAAAACTATATACAAAAATACACAGAAGTAATTAAATTCTTATGAAAATAGATATACAAAATACAGATAAAATAAGCTAAATTTGAATTGAAATGTATATACAAAATACATAAAATAATGTAAATTTGTATCAAAATATGTATAAAAATACATATAATAACGTAAATTTGTTTAAAAATATATAAACAAAATACACATTAAGTAATGTAAATACGCATAAAAAATATGTACAAAATACACATATAATCATATAATTCGTTTCAAACTAAATAAACAAAATAGCAATAAAATAATGTAAATTTGTGTGAGAAAACATATACTAATACATATAAAATAACGCTAATTTCTATAAATATATGTCCAAAAATGAACGTAAAATAAATTAACTTTGGATAAAAATATTGATACAAAACACACATTAAATAATGTAAATGCGTACATAAAATAACCTAAATTTGTATAAAACTATATACAAAAATACACAAAAATAATTTAAATTGGTATGAAATTGGTATGTTAATTTCTATTGAAATACATATACAAAATACACATAAAATAATGTAAATTTGAAAGAAAATATATAAACAAATACACATATAATAACGTAAATTTGTATGAAATATATATACAAAATACACATTAAATAATGTAAATATGTATAAAATATATATATACAAAACACAAATAGAATAATGTAAAATCGTATCAAAATATATACACAGAATATTAATAAAATAATGTAGATTTGTATGAAAATTAAGATGCAAAATACCTATAAAATAACGCATTTTTTATAAAATTATTGATACCAAAATACACATAAAATATTTGAATTTGTATCAAAATAAATATACAAAATGCACATACAACAGGGTAAATTTGTACTGAAATAGATATGCAAAATACATAAAAAATAATGTAAATTTGTTTCAAAATATATATGCGAATACACATAAAATAACGTAGATTTCTATAAAAATACATATACAAAATACACATAAAATTAAGTAAATACGTATAAAAAAATGTATACAAAATACACATAAAATAATGTAAATTCGTATAAATATAAACAAACAATATAGCAATAAAAGAATGTGTATTTGAATAAAAATAAATATACAAAATGCACATAAAATAACGTAAATTTATATAAAACTATATACATAAAATAACGCAAATTTCTATAAAAATATATGTACAAAAATGAACATAAAATAAATTTGCATAAAAATATATATACAAAACACACATTAGATAATGTAAATGAGTATAAAAATATGTATATATTATACATATACAAAAATACACATAGATTAATCAAATTTGTATTAAAATTAATATACAAAATGCACATACAATAAGGTAAAATTGTATTGAAAAAATATGCAAAATACACATAAATATAAATTTGTTTCAAAATATATATACGAATGCACATAAAATAACGCAGATTTCTATAGAAATATATATACAAAATACACTTGAAATAATGTAAATACGTATAAAAATAAATATACAAAATACACATTAAATAATGTTAATTCGTGTCAAAATAAATAAACAAAATATCATGAAAAGAATGTGTATTTGTATGAAAATTGATATACAAAATACACATAAAATAACCTAAATTTGTAAAAAACTATATACAAAAATACACAAAAATAATTTAAACTTGTATGAAAATAAATATACAAAAAACATAAAAATAGGTAAATTTGTATTGAAATACATATACAAAATACACATAAAATAATGTAAATTTGAATGAAAATATATAAACATATAGACTTAAAATAACGTAAATTTGTATCAAATATATATACAAAAAATTCAAATTTAGCTTATTTTGTGTGTATTTTGTATATCTATTTTCATACAAATTTAATTACTTCTGTGTATTTTTGAATATAGTTTTATACAAATTTACGTTATTTTATGTGCATTTTGTATATTTATATTTATACAAATACACATTCTCTTATTGTTTTTTTTTGTTTATTTATATTTATACGAATTTACATTATTTTATGTGTATTTTTTATACATTTTTGATTCGTATTTACTTAATTTTATTTGTATTTTGTGTATATATATTTATAGAAATCTACGTTATTTTATGTGTATTCGTATATATATTTTGAAACAAATTTACATTATTTTATGTGTTTTTTGCATATCTATTTCAATACAAATTTACCTTATTGTATGTGCATTTTTATTTATATTTTTAATACAAATATTAATATTTTATGTGTATTTTGGTATCTATAATTTTATAAAAAATGCGTTATTTTATAATTATTTTGCACCTTAGTTTTCATACAAATATACATTATTTTATTAATATTCTGTGTATATATTTTGATACGATTTTATATTATACTATTTGTGTTTTGTATATATTTTTTTATACATATTTTCATTATTTAATGTGTATTTTTTATATATATTTTATACAAATTAACGTTATTTTAAGTGTATTTGTTTATATAATTTCATTCAAATTTACATTATTTTAAGTGTATTTTGTATATGTATTTCAATACAAATTTACCTAATTTTATGTGTATTTTGTATATTTATTTTCATAAAAATTTAAATTATTTTTTTGTTTTTTTGTATATACATATAGAGTAAATTTCTATGAAAATATATATTCAAAATACATAAAAAATTATGTAAATAAGTATAAAAATATATATATCAAATACACCTAAAAAATGAAAATTCGTATCAAAATAAATAAACAAAACTCCGATAAAAGAACGTATATTTGTAGGAAAATAAATATACAAAATACACATAAAATTATGAAAATTTGAATAAAAATATATACAAAAAAACAAAAAAGTAAATTTCAATTTGTATGAAAATAGATATACAAAATACACATATAATTAGTTAAATTTGTATTTAAATACATTTAAACACAAATAGAATAATGTAAAATCGTATCAAAATAAATACACAGAATATTAATAATACAATGTAAATTTGTATGAAAATAAAGATGCAAAATACCCATTAAATAACGCATTTTTTATTAAAATATAGATACCAAAATACACATGAAAAAATTAATTTGTATTAAAATAAATATACAAAATAAACATACAATAAGGTAAATCTGTATTGAAATAGATATGCAAAATACATATAAAACAATGTAAATTTGTTTCAAAATATATATACGAATACACATAAAATAACGTAGATTTGTATAAAAATATATATACAAAATACACGTAAATACGTATAAAAATATATATACAAAATACATATCAAATAATGTAAATTCGTGTCAAAATAAATAAACAAAATATCATGAAAAGAATGTGTATTTGTATGAAAATAGATAATAGATAATAAATTTGTATAAAATATATATGCAAGATACACATTAAATAATGTAAATATGTATAAAAAAGTATATACAAAAAACAAATAGAATAATGTAACATCGTATCAAAATAAATACACCGAATATTAATAAAATAATGTAAATTTGTATGAAAATAAAGATGCAAAATTCCCATAAAATTGCACATTTCTTATAAAAATATATATACCAAAATACACATAAAATATTTAAATTTGCATTGAAATAAATATACAAAATGCACATACAATAAGGTAAATTTGTATTGAAAGAGATATGCAAAAATACATATAAAACAATGTAAATTTGTTTCAAAATATATATACGAATACAAATAAAAAAACGTAGATTTCTATAAAAATATATATACAAAATACACATAAAATTAAGTAAATACGTATTAAAAAATGTATACAAAATAGACATAAAATAATGTGATTTCGAATTTAAATAAATGTAAATTTGAATGAAAATATATAAACAAATACACATAAAATAACGTAAATTTGTATCAAATATATATGCAAGATACACATTAAATAATGTAAATGCGTATAAAAAAATATATACAAAAAACAAATAGAATAATGTAAAATCGTATCAAAATAAATACACCGAATATCAATAAAATAATGTAAATTTGTATGAAAATAAAGATGCAAAATTCCCAAAAATTATCGCATTTTTTATAAAAATATATATACCAAAATACACATAAAATATTTAAATTTGTATTGAAATAAATATACAAAATACATATAGAGTAAGGTAAATTTGTATTAAAAGAGATATTAAAAAAAAATATAAAACAATGTAAATTTGTTTCAAAATATATATACGAATACACATAAAATAAAGTAGATTTCTATAGAAATATATATACAAAATACATATGAAATTATGTAAATACGTATAAAAATATATATACAAAATACATATCAAATAATGTAAATTCATGTCAAAATAAATAAACAAAATATCATGAAAAGAATGTGTATTTGTATGAAAATAGATAATAGATAACAAATTTGTATAAAAAATATATGCAAGATACACATTAAATAATGTAAATATGTATAAAAAAGTATATACAAAAAACAAATAGAATAATGTAAAATCGTATCAAAATAAATACACCAAATATTAATAAAATAATGTAAATTTGTATGAAAATAAAGATGCAAAATTCCCATAAAATAGCGCATTTCTTATAAAAATATATATACCAAAATACACATAAAATATTTAAATTTGTATTGAAATAAATATACAAAATGCACATACAATAAGGTAAATTTGTATTGAAAGAGATATGCAAAAATATATATAAAACAATGTAAATTTGTTTCAAAATATATATACGATTACAAATAAAAAAAACGTAGATTTCTATAAAAATATATATACAAAATACACAAAATTAAGTAAATACGTATAAAAAAATGTATACAAAATACACATAAAATAATGTAAACTCGATTTAAAATAAATAAACAAAATACCAATAAAAGAATGTGTATTTGGATAAATATAAATATACAAAATACATATACAAAATAAACATAAAATAAGGTAGATTTGTAATAAAATATATGTACAAAATACACATAAAACAATGTAAATTTATATGAAAATATATGTACAAATACATATAAAATACCATGAATTTGTATAAAAAATATATTCAAAATAAATATTAAATAATGTAAAAGCGTATAAAAATATATATACAAAGTACATATAAAATAATGTAAATTCGTATCAATATAAATCAACAAAACACCAATAAATTAATATATATTTGAATGAAAATAAATTTACAAAATACACATAACATAACTAAAATTTGTATTAAAATATATACAAAAATACATAGAAATAATTTGAGTTTGTATGAAAATAGATATACAAAATACACATAAAACAGGTAAATTTCTTTTGAAATGTATATACAAAATAGCCATAAAATATTGTAAATTTGTGTCAAAATATATAAAGAAATACACATAAAATAACGTAAATTTGTATGAAAAATATATACAAAATACACATAGAATAATGTCAATTCGTATCAAAATTAATGAGCAGAATATCAATAAAATAACGTAAATTTGTATGAAAATAAATATGCAAAATACCCAAAAAATAAAGCATATGTTTATAAAAATACAGATACAAAAATACACATCGATTAATTAAATTTGTATTAAAATTAATATACAAAATGCATATACAATAAAGTAAATTTGTATTGAAAAAATATGCAAAATACGTATATAATTTTATATAAATTTACGTTATTTTATGTGTATTTTGTATATTTATATTTAAACAAATACACATTCTTTTATTGGTATTTTGTTTATTTATTTTGATACGAATTTACATTATTTTATGTGTATTTTGTATACATTTTTTTATACGTATTTACTTCATTTTATGTGTATTTTGTTTATATATTTTTATAGAAATCTACGTTATTTTATGTGTATTCGTATACATATTTTGAAACAAATTTACATTGCTTTATATGTATTTTGCATATCTATTTCAATACAAATTTACCTTATTGTACATATAAAACAATGTAAATTTGTTTCAAAATATATGTACGAATACACATAAAATAACGTAGATTTCTATAAAAATATATGTACAAAATACACATAAAATTAAGTAAATACGTATAAAAAAATGGAAACAAAATACACATAAAATAATGTAAATTCGAAGCAAAATAGATAAACAAAATACCAATAAAAGAGTGTGTATTTGTATAAATATACATGTACAAAATACACATACAAAATAAACATAAAATAAGGTAAATTTGTAATGAAATATATGTACAAAATACACATAAAGTAATGTAAATTTATATGAAAATATATATATAAATAAACATAAAATACCATTTATTTGTATAAAATTATATATTCAAAATAAATATTAAATAATGTAAATGCGTATAAAAATATATATACAAAGTACATATAAAATAATGTAAATTCGTATCAATATAAATCAACAAAATACCAATAAAATAATATATATTTGAATGAAAATAGATTTACAAAATACACATAACCTAACTAAAATTTGTATTGAAATATATACAAAAATACATAAAAATAATTTGAGTTTGTATGAAAAGAGATATTCAAAATATACATAAAACTAGGTAAATTTCTTTTGAAATATATATACAAAATACCCATAAAATATTGTAAATTTGTGTCTAAATATATAAACAAATACTCATAAAATAACGTAAATTTGTTTGAAAAATATATACAAAATACACATAGAATAATGTCAAATCGTATCAAAATGAATGAGCAGAATATCAATAAAACCCATAAATAAAGCATATTTTTATAAAAATACATATAGAAAAATACACATAGAATAATTAAATTTGTATTAAAATTAATATACAAAATGCATATACAATAAATTTAAATTTGATTATATTAAATGAAATAAATATACAAAATAAACATAAAATAAGGTAAATTTGTAATAAAATATATGTAAGAATACACATAAAAAAATATAAATTTGTATGAAAATATATATACAAATACACATAAAATAACATGAATTTGTATAAAATTTGTTTCAAAATATATACGAATACACACAATAAAATAACGTAAATTTTTATGAAAATGTATATATAAAATACACATAAAATAATTTAAATACGTAGAAAAATATATATACAAAATACACATAAAATAATGTAAATTCGTAAAAAAATAAATACACAAAATTCCAATAAAAGAATGTATATTTATATACAAAAAAACAAATAAAATAACTAAAATTTGTATAAAAATATATACAAAAATACTCAAAAATAATTTAAATTTGTTTGAAAATATATATGCAAAATACACATAAAGTTAGGCAAATTTGTATTGAAATACATATACAAAACTCACATAAAATAATGTAAATTTGTATGAACATATATAAACAAATACATATAAAATAACGTAAATTTGGACAAAATATACATTAAATATTTTAAATATGTATAAAATTATATTATATTATATATATTTTTATTAATATTTGCGTTATTTATGTGTATTTTGTATATGTTTTCTCATAGAAATTTACATTATTTTATTGGTATTTTGTCTATTTATTTTGATACGAATTACATGATTATTTGTGAATTTTCTACATTTTTTTATACGTATTTACATTATTCAATGTGTATTTTGTTTATATATTTTTATACAGATTTACGTTATTATATGTCTATTTGTATAATTATTTTGATACAAATTTACATTATTTTATGTATTTTGTATATATATTTCAATTCAAATTTAGCTTATTTTATGTGTATTTTGTATATCTATTTATTTTAATACAAAATCAAATATTTTATGTTTTTTCGTATATATATTTTTAAAAAAAATGCGTTATTTTATGGGTATTTTGCATCTTAATTTTCATACAAATTTACATTATTTTATTAATATTTTCTGTATTTATTTTGATACGATTTTACATTATTTTATTTGTGTTTTGTATATATTTTTTTTATACATATTTACATTATTTAATGTTTTTTTATATATATATTTGATACAAATTTACGTTATTTTAAGTCTATATGTTTATATATTTTCATTCAAATTTACATTATTTTATGTGTATTTTGTATATGTATTTCAATACATAAATACTAATTTTATATGTTTTTTGCATATTTATTTTCATACAAGTTTAAATTATTTTTGTGTATTTTTGTTTATAGTTTTATACAAATTTAGGTTATTTAATTTGTATTTTGTATATCTATTTTCATACAAATACACATTCTTTTCATGATATTTTGTTTATTTATTTTGACACGAATTAACATTATTTAATGAGTATTTTATATATATATTTTTATACGTATTTACATTATTTCAAGTGTATTTTGTATATATATTTCTATAGAAATCTACGTTATTTTATGTGTATTCGTGTATATATTTTGAAACAAATTTACATTGTTTTATGTGTATTTTGCATATTTTTTCAATACAAATTTACCTTATTGTATGTGCATTTTGTATATTAGTTTTAATACAAATTTGATTAATCTATGTGTATTTTTGTATATGTATTTTTATAAAAATATGCTTTATTTAATGGGTATTTTGCATCTTTATTTTCATACAAATTTACATTATATTATTGATATTCTGTGTATTTATTTTGATATGACTTTACATTATTCTATGTGTATTTTGTATATATATTTTATATAAAATGTATTTGTTTTCATTTCATACAAATCTACATTATTTTATGTGTTTTTTGTACATGTATTTAAATACAAATTTAACTAGTTATATGTGTATTTTGTATATATATTTTGTATGTATATTTTCATAGAAATTTACTCTATTTTATGAGTATTCGTATATATATTTTGATACAAATTTACATTATTAATGTGTATTTTGCATATCTATTTCAATACAAATTTACTTTATTGTACGTGCATTTTGTATATTTATTTTAATACAAATTTAATTATTTTATATGTATTTGTGTATATATATTTTTATGCAAATATGCGTTATTATATGGATATTTTGCATCTTTATTTTCATACAAATTTACATTATTTTATTGATATTCTCTTTATTTATTTTGATACGATTTAACATTATTCTATGTGTTTTTCTATATATATATATATATATATATATATATATATATATATATATATATATATATATATATATATATATATATATATATATATATATATATATATATATATATATATATATATATATATATATATATATATATATATATATATATATATATATATATATATATATATATATATATATATATATATATATATATATATATTTTCATACATATTTACATTATTTTATGTGTTTTTTGTATATATATTTTTCTACTTATTTAAATTATTTTATGTGTATTTTGTATATACATTTTCATAAAAAAATTACGTTATTTTATTCTGTGTATAAGTATATATTTTGATACAAATTTTATACAAATTCAAGTTATTTAATGAGTATATGTATAATTTTCATACAAATTTATATAATTTTATGTGTATTTTTTCATATATTTCATTACAAATTTACCTTATTTTATGTTTATTTTGTATATTTATTTCATTCAATTTTAAATTATTTTATGTGTATATTTGTATTTGTATTTAGGTTATTTTATGTGTATTTTGTATATATATTTTCATCCAAAATTACATTATTTTATTGGTATTTCTTAATTTAATTCGATACGAATTTAGATTATTTCATAGGTATTTTGTATACATATTTTTATACTCATTTACATTATCTAATGTGTGTTTTGTATATATATTTTTATGCAAATTTATGTAATGCTCATTTTTGTACATATATTTTTATAGAAATTTGCGTTATTTTACGTATATAGTTTTATATAAATTTACGTTATTTTATGTGCATTTTGTATATTTATATTTATACAAATACACATTCTTTTATTGGTATATTGTTTATTTACATTTATTCGAATTTGCATTATTTTATGTGTATTTTGTATTAATTTTTTTATACGTATTTTCTTCATTTTATGTGTATTTTGTATATCTATTTTTATAGAAATCTACGTTATTTTATGTGTATTCGTATATATATTTTGAAACAAATTTACATTATTTTATATATATTTTGCATATCTATTTCAATACAAATTTACCTTATTGTATATGCATTTTGTATATTTATTTTAAAACAAGTTCAAATATTTTATATGTATTTTGGTATCAATAATTTTATAAAATATGCGTTATTTTATAGGTATTTTGCATCTTTATTTTCATTTTATATGTACTTTGTATATATATTTTTATACGCTCATTATTTAATATTTATTTTGAATATATATTTTTATACAAATTCATGGTATTTTATGTGTATTTGTATATATATTTTCATATAAATTTACATTATTGTATGTGTATTTTGTACATATATTTTATTACAAATCTACCTAATTTTATGTTTATTGTGTATGTGTATTTTGTATATTTATATTTATCCTAATACTCATTCTTTTATTGGTATTTTGTTTATTTATTTTAATTCGAATTTACATTATTTTATGTGTATTTTGTATACATTTTTTTATACGTATTTACTTAATTTTTTGTGTATTTTGTATATATATTTTTATAGAAATCTACGTTTTTTTTATTTGTATTCGTATATATATTTTGAAACAAATTTACGTTGTTTTATATGTCTTTCAATACAAATTTACCTTATTGTATTTTCATTTTGTATATTTATTTCAATGCAAATTTAAATATTTTATGTGTATTTTGGTATATATATTTTTATAAGAAATGCGCTATTTTATGGGAATTTTGCATCTTTATTTTCATACAAATTTACATTGTTTTATTAATATTCGGTGTATTTATTTTGATACGATGTTACATTATTCTATTTGTTTTTTATATATACTTTTTTATACATATTTACATTATTTAATGTGTATCTTGCATATATATTTTATACAAATTTATTATCTATTATCTATTTTCATACAAATACACATTTTTTTCATGATATTTTGTTTATTTATTTTGACACGAATTTACATTATTTGATATGTATTTTGTATATATATATTTTTATACGTATTTACATAATTTCATATGTATTTTGTATATATATTTCTATAGAAATCTACTTTATTTTATGTGTATTCGTATATATATTTTGAAACAAATTTACATTGTTTTATATGTATTTTTGAATATCTCTTTCAATACAAATTTACCTTACTGTATATGCATTTTGTATATTTATTTCAATACAAATTTAAATATTTTATGCGTATTTTGGTAAATATATTTTTATAAAAAATGCGATAATTTTTGGGAATTTTGTATCTTTATTTTCATACAAATTTACATTATTTTATTGATATTCTGTGTATTTATTTTGATACGATTTTACATTATTCTATTTATTTTTTGTATGTATATTTTTTATACATATTTACATTATTTAATGTGTATCTTGCATATATATTTTATACAAATTTACGTTATTTTAAGTGTATTTGTTTACATATTTTCATTCAAATTTACATTATTTGATGTGTATTTTGTATATGTATTTCAATACAAATTTACCTAATTTTATGTGTATTTTGTATATTTCTTTTGAAACAAATTTAAATTATTTTTGTGTATTTTTGTATATAGTTTTATACAAATTTAGGTTATTTTATGTACGCATTTACATTATTTAGTGTGTGTTTTGTATATATATTTTTTTGCAAATTTACTTTATTTTATGTGCATTTTTGTACATATATTTTTATAGAAATTTGCGTTATTTGTATATGTTTTCTCATACAAATTTACTTTATTTTATTGCTATTTTGTTTATTTATTTTGATACGAACTACATGATTATATGTGTATTTTGTACATATTTTTTATACGTATTTACGTTACTTAATGTGTATTTTGTTTATATATTTTTAAACAAATCTACGTTGTTATATGTATTTGTATAAATATTTTGATACAGATTTACATTATTTTATGTATTTTGTATGTACATTTCAAATCAAATTTAGCTTATTTTAGCTGTATTTTGTATATATATTTTCATACAAATTTAATTACTTCTGTGTATTTTTGTATATAGTTTTATACAAATTTACGATATTTTGTGTATTTTGTATATTTATATTTTTACAAATACACATTCTTTTACTGGTATTTTGTTTATTTATTTTGATACGATTTTTATGTATTTTTTGTATTCATTTTTTTATACGTATTTACTTCATTTTATGTGTATTTTGTATATATTTTTATAGAAATCTACGTTATTTTATTTGTATTCGTATATATATTTTGAAACAAATTTACATTGTTTTATATGTATTTTGCATATCTATTTCAATACAAATTTGCAAATTTACTTTATTTTATGTGCATTTTTGTACATATATTTTTTTTAGAAATTTGCGTTATTTTATGTGTATTTGTATATGTTTTCTCATACAAATTTACATTATTTTATTGCTATTTTGTTCATTTATTTTGATACAAATGAAAATAGATATACAAAATATACATAAAATAAACTAAATTTGTATTGAAATATATATACAAAATACATAAAATAATGTAAATTTGTATCAAAATATTTTAACAGATGCGCATAAAATAACGTAAATTTGTTTTAAAATATACAAAATACTCATTAAATAATGTAAATATGTATAAAAAAAATATATACAAAACACAAATAGAATAATGTAAAATCGTATCAAAATAAATACACAGAATATTAATAAAACAATGTAAATTTGTATGAAAATAAAGATGCAAAATACCCATTAAATAACGCATTTTTTATAAAAATATATATACCAAAATACACATGAAAAAACTAATTTGTATTAAAATAAATATACAAAATACACATACAATAAGGTAAATCTGTATTGAAATAGATATGCAAAATACATATAAAACAATGTAAATTTGTTTCAAAATATATATACGAATACACATAAAATAACGTAGATTTGTATAAAAATATATATACAAAATACACATAAATGAAGTAAATACGTATAAGAAAATGTATACAAAATACACATAAAATAATGTAAATTCGTATCAAAATAAATAAACAAAATACCAATAAAAGAATGTGTATTTGTATAAATATAAATATACAAAATACACATAAAATAACGTAAATTTGTATAAAACTATATACAAAAATACAAAGAAGTAATTAAATTCGTATGAAAATAGATATACAAAATACAGATAAAATAAGCTAAATTTGAATTGAAATGTATATACAAAATACATAAAATAATGTAGATTTGTATCAAAATATTTATAAAAATACCCATAAAATAACGCATTTTTTTATTTATAAAAATATATATACCAAAATACACATCAAAAAATTAAATTTGTATTAAAATAAATATACAAAAAACACATACAATAAATTAAATTTGTATTGAAATAGATATGCAAAATACATATAAAACAATGTAAATTTGTTTCAAAATATATATACGAATACACATAAAATAACGTAGATTTCTATAAAAATATATATACAAAATGCACATAAAATGAAGTAAATACGTATAAAAAAATGTATACAAAATACACATAAAATAATGTAAATTCGTATCAAAATAAATATACAAAATACCAATAAAAGAATGTGTATTTGTATAAATATAAATATACAAAATACACATAAAATAACGTAAATTTATATAAAAGTATATACAAAAATACACAGAAGTATTTTAATTTGTATGAAAATAGATATACAAAATAAGGTAAATTCGTTTCAAATTCAATAAACAAAATTCAGATAAAAGAACGTGTATTTGTAGAAAAAATAAATATACAAAATACACATTAAATAACGAAAATTTGTATGAAAATATATATAAAAATAAACAAAAATAATTTCAATTTGTATGAAAATAAATATACAAAATACACATGTATTTTGTATATCTATTTTCACACTAATTTAATTAGTTTTGTATATTTTTGCATATAGTTTTATATAAATTTACGTTATTTTTTTGTATTTTGTATATTTATATATATACAATACACATTCTTTTATTAGTATTTTGTTTTTTTATTTTGATACGAGTTTACATTATTTTATGTGTATTTATACGTATTTACTTCATTTTATGTGTATTTTGTATATTTATTTTCATAGAAATCTACGTTATTTTATCTGTATTCGTATATATATTTTTAAAAAATTTACATGGTTTTATATGTATTTTGCATATCTATTTCAATACAAATTTACCTTATTGTATGTGCATTTTGTATATTTATTTTAATACAATTTCAAATATTTTATATGTGTCTTGGTATAAATATTTTTATAAAAAATGCGTTATTTTATGGGTATTTTGCATCTTAATTTTCATACAAATTTACATTATTTTATTAATATTCTGTGTATTTATTTTGATGCGATTTTATATTATTCTATTTGTGTTTTGTATATATTCTTTTATACATATTTACATTATTTAATGTATATTTATATATATATTTTATACAAATTTACGTTATTTTAAGTGTATTTATTTATATATTTTCATTCAAATTTACATTATTTTATGTGTATTTTGTAAATGTATTTCAATACAAATTTACCTAATTTTATGTGTATTTTGTATATTTATTTTCATACAAATTCAAATTATTTTTGTGTATTTTTGTATATATTTTGATACAAATTTAGGTGATTTTATATGTATATTGTATATCTATTTTCATACAAATACACATTCTTTTATTGATATTTTGTTTATTTACTTTGACGCGAATTTACATTATTTAATGTGTATTTTATATATATATATATATATATATATATATATATATATATATATATATATATATATATATATATATATATATATATATATATATATATATATATATATATATATATATATATATATATATATATATATATATATATATATATATATATATATATATATATATATATATATATATTTTTTTTTTTTTATACGTGTTTACATCATTTGATGTGTATTTTGTATGTATATTTCTATAGAAATCTACGTTGATTTATGAGTATTCGTATATAGATTTTGAAATAAATTTACACTGTTTTATGTGTATTTTGCATATTTTTTCAATACAAATTTACCTTATTGTATATGCATTTTGTATATTAATTTTAATACAAATTTAATTATGCTATGTGTAGTTTTGTATATGTATTTTTATAAAAATATGTTATATTTTATGGGTATTTTGCATTTTTATTTTCATACAAATTTACATTATTTTATTTATATTCTGTTTTTTTTTTTAAACAATTTTACATTATTCTATGTGTATTTTGTATATCTATTTTTATACGTATTTACTTAATTTTATGTGTATTTTGTATATATATTTTTATAGAAATCTACGTTATTTTATGTGTATTCGTATATATATTTTGAAACAAATTTACATTATTTTATATGTATTTTTCCATATCTCTTTCAATACAAATTTACCTTATTGTATGTGCATTTTGTATATTTATTTCAATACAAATTTAAATATTTTATGTGTATTTTGGTATATATATTTTTATAAGAAATGCGCTATTTGATAGGAATTTTGCATCTTTATTTTCATACAAATTTACATTATTTTATTAATATTCGGTGTATTTATTTTGATACGATTTCACATTATTCTATTTTTTTTTGTATATATTTTTTTATACATATTTACATTATTTAATGTGTATCTTGCATGTTTTATCGTAATTTTGTTTATTTATTTTTATACGGATTTACATTATTTTAGGTGTATTTGATATGTATATTTTTATACTTATTTATATCATTTTATTTGTGTTTTGAATATATATTTTCATAGAAATTTACTCTATTATATGGTTATTCGTATATATATTTTGATACAAATTTACATTATTTATGTTTATTTTGCATATATATTTCAATACAAATTTACCATATTGTATGTGTATTTTGTATATTTATTTTAATACAAATTTAATTATTTTATGTGTATTTTTGTAAAAATATGCGTTATTATTTGGTTATTTTGCATCTTTATTTTGATACAAATTTACATTATTTTATTGATATTCTGATTATTTATTTTGATACGATTTTACATTATTCTATGTGTATTTTGTATATATATTTTTATACACATTTACATTATTTAATGTATATTTTGTATATATATTTTATATAAATTTACGCTATTTTATGTGTATTTGTTTATATTTTCATACAAATTTACAATTTTTTATGTGTAATATGTATATGTATTTCAATACAGATTTGCCTAATTTTATGTGTATTTTGCATGTCTATTTTCAAACAAATTTAAATTATTTTTATGTATTTTTTATATATTTTTATACAAATTTTAGTTATTTTATTTGTATTTTGTATTTGTATTTTCCTACAAATATACATTCTTTTAGTGGAATTTTGTTCATTTATTTTCATAAGAATTTACATAATTTTATGTGTATTTTGTATATATATTTTTATATATATTTTCATAAAAATTTACGTTATTTTATTGTGAGTATTCGTATATGATTTGATAGAAATTTACATTATTTTATGTTTATTTTGCATATCTATTTCAATATAGATTTACCTTATTGTATGTGTATTTTGTATATTTATTTTAATACAAATTTAATTATTTTATGTGTACTTTGTATACATTTTCTTATACGTTTTTACTTCATTTAATGTGTATTTTGTATATATATTTTTAAAGTTATCTACGTTTTTTTATGTGTATTGGTATATATATTTTGAAGCAAATTTACATTGTTTTATATGTATTTAGCATAAATATTTCAATATAAATCTACCTTATTGTATGTGCATTTTGTATATTTATTGTAATACAAATTTAAAATTTTTATTATTTTGGTATATATATTTTTATAAAAAGAGTTTTATATAAATTAAAAATATTTTATGTGTATTTTGTATATCTATTTTCATACAAATACACATTTTTTATTGATATTTTGTTTATTTATTTTGACGCGAATTCACATTATTTAATGTGTATTGTGTATATATATTTTTATACGTATTTACGTCATTTCATGTGTATTTTGTATATATATTTCTATAGAAACATATGTTATTTTATGTGTATTCGTATATATATTTTTAAACAAATATACATTGTTTTATGTGCATTTTGCATATTTTTTCAATATAAATTTACCTTATTGTACGTGCATTTTGTATATTAATTTTAATACTAATTTAATTTTTCTATGTGTATTTTTGTATATGTATTTTCATAAAAAAATGCTTTATTTTATGGGTATTTTGCATCTTTATTTTCATACAAATTTACCTTATTTTATTGATATTCTGTGTATTTATTTTGATACGATTTTACATTATTCTATGTATATTTTGTATATATATTTCATACAAATGAACGTTATTTTAAGTGAATTTGTTTTCATTTCATACAAATTTACATTATTTTATGTGTATTTTGTACATGTATTTAAATACAAATTTAACTAATTATGTGTATTATGTATATCTATTTTCATACAAATTGAAATTAATTTTGTGTATTTTAGTATATATTTTTATTCAAATTTTCGTAATTTTATGTGAATTTTGTATATTTATTTTCCTACAAATATACGTTCTTTTATCGGAATTTTGTTTATTTATTTTGATACGAGTTTTCATTATTTTAGGTGTATTTGATATATATATTTTTATACTTATTTACATAATTTTATAAGTATTTTGAATATATATTTTCATAGAAATTTACTCTATTTTATGTGTATTCGTATATATATTTTGATACAAATTTACATTATTTATGTGTATTTCGCATATCTATTTCAATACAAATTTTCTTTATTGTATGTGCCTTTTGTATATTTTTTTTATGCAAATTTAATTATTTTATGTGTATTTTTGTATATATATATTTTTAAACAAATATGCGTTATTATATGGGTATTTTGCATCTTTATTTTCATACAAATTTACATTATTTTATTGATTGTCTGTTTATTTATTTTGATACGATTTTACGTTATTCTGTGTATTTTGTATATATATTGTTAGACATATTTACATTATTTAATGTATATTTTGTACATATATTTTATGGAAATTTACGTTATCTTATGTGTATTTGTTTATATATACAAATACATACATACAAATACATACAAATTTACATTATTTTATGTGTATTTTGTATATGTATTTCAATAAAAATTTGCCTAATTTCATTTGTATTTTGCATATCTATTTTCAAACAAATTTAAATTATTTTTGTGTATTTTTTTATTATTTTTATACAATTTTTTTTTTTTTTATTTGTATTTTGTATATATATTTTCCTACACATATACATTCTTTTAGAGGAAATCTTGTTTATTTATTTTGATACGAATTTACATTATTTTATGTGTATTTTGTATATATATTTTTCTATGTATTTACATTATTTTATGTGTATTTTGAATATATTTTTTCATAAAAATGTACCTAATTTTATTGTGTGTATTCGTATATATTTTAATAAAATTTTTCATTATTTTATGTGTTTTTTGCATATCTATTTCAATAAAAATCTTCGTTATTGTATGTGTATTTTGTATATTTATTTTAATACAAATTTAATTATTTTATGTGCATTTTTTTTAAATATGAGATATTTTATGGGTATTTTGCATCTTTAATTTTATAAATTTTTACATTACGTACATATCTTTTATACGTATTTACATTATTTAATGTGTATTTTGTTTATATATTTTTATACAAATTTACGTTATTATATGTGTATTTGAATATATATTTTGATACAAATTTACATTATTTTATGTATTTTCTATATTTATTTCAATTAAAATTTAGCTTATTTTATGTGTCTTTTGTATATCTATTTTCATACAAATTTAATTATTTTTCTTTATTTTTGTATATAGTTTTATACAATTTTACGTTATTTTATGTGTATTTTGTATATTTATATTTATACAAGTAAACATTCTTTTATTGGCATTTAGTTTATTTATTTTGATACGAATTTACATTATTTTATGTGTATTTTGTATACATTTTCTTATACGTATTTACTTCATTTTATGTGTATTTTGAATATATATTTTATATAAATCTACGTTATTTTATGTGTATTCGTATGTATATTTTGAAACAAATTTACATTGTTTTATATGTATTTTGCATATTTATTTCAATACAAATTTACCTTATTGTATGTGCATTTTGTATATTTATTGTAATACAAATTTAAATATTTTATGTGCATTTTGGTATATATTTTTTCATAAAAAATGCGTTGTTTTATAGGTATTTTGCATCTTTATTTTCATACAAATTTACATTATTTTATTAATATTCTGTGTATTTATTTTGATACTATTTTACATTATTCTATTTGTGTTTTGTATATATTTTTTCATACATATTTACATTATTTAATGTGTATTTTCTATATATATTTCATACAAATTTTCGTTATTTTAAGTGTATTTGTTTATATATTTTTATTCAAATTTACATTATTTTATGTGTATTTTGTATATGTATTTCAATAGAAATTTACCTAATTTCATGTGTATTTTGTGTATATATTTTTTATAAATTTAAATTATTTTTTGTGTATTTTTGTATAGAGTTTTATACAAATTTACAATATTTTATGTGTATTTTGTATATCTATTTTCATACAAAAACACATTCCTTTATTGATATTTTGTTTATTTATTTTGATGCGAATTTACATTATTTAATGTGTATTGTGTATATATATTTTTATACGTATTTACGTCATTTCATGTGTATTTTGTATATATATTTCTATAGAAATATACGTTATTTTATGTGTATTCGTATATATATCTTGAAACAAATATACATTGTTTTATGTGCATTTTGCATGTTTTTTCAATACAAATTTACCTTATTGTACGTGCATTTTGTATATTAATTTTAATACAAATTTAGCTATTCTATGAGTATTTTTGTATATGTATTTTTATAAAAATATGCTTTATTATATGGGTATTTTGCATCTTTATTTTCATACAAAATGACATTATTTTATTGATATTCTGTGTATTTATTTTGATACGATTTTACATTAATCTATGTATATATTGTATATCTATTTTATACCAATGTACGTTATTTTATGTGAATTTGTTTTCATTTCATACAAGTTTACATTATTTTATGTGAATTTTGTACATACAAATTGAAATTGTGTGTATTTTTGTATATATTTTTATTCAAATTTTCGTAATTTTATGTGTATTTTGTATATTTATTTTCCAACAAATATACGTTCTTTTATCGGAATTTTATTTATTTATTTTGATACGAATTTTCATTTTTTTTAGGTGTATTTGATATAAATATTTTTATACTTATTTACATAATTTTATATGTATTTTGAATATATATTTTCATAGAAATTTACTCTATATATATATATATATATATATATATGTATCTATCTATATATATATATATATATATATATATATATATATATATATATATATATATATATATATATATATATATATATAATATGAAATAATCTAAATTCGTATCGAAATAAATGAACAAAATACCGATAAAATAATGTAATTTTGAATGAAAATATATATAGAAAATACACATAAAATAACGTAAATACAAATAAATATATACACATAAAATGATTTGAATTTGAATGAAAATATATAATAAAATAAACTTAAAATAAGGCAAATTTATAAAGAAATATATATACAAAATACACATAAAATAATGTAGATTTGTTTCAAAATATATATACGAATACACATAAAATAACGTAGATTTCTATAGAGATATATATACAAAATACACATGAAATGTTGTAAATACGTATAAAAATATATATACAAATTACACATTAAATAATGTAAATTCTTGTCAAAATAAATAATTAAAATATCAATAAAAGAATGTGTATTTGTATGAAAATACATATACAAAATACATATAAAATAACGTAAATTTGTATAAAACTATATATAAAAATACACAAAAATAAGTTAAATTTGTATGAAAATAAATATACAAAATACACATAAAATTAGGTAAATTTGTAAAGAAATACATATACAAAATACACATAAAATAATGTAAATTTGAATGAAAATATATAAAGAAATACACTTAAATTAACATAAATTTGTATAAAATATATATAAAAAATACTCATTAAATAATGTAAATATGTATAAAAAATATATATACAAAACACAAATAGAATAATGTAAAATCGAGTTAAAATAAATACACAGAATGTAAATAAAATAATGTAAATTTGTATGAAAATAAAGATGCAAAATATCCGTAAAATAATGCATTTTTTATAAATATACAAAATACACATGAAAGGATGTAAATACGTATAAAAATATATATACAAAATACACATTAAATAATGTAGATTCGCGTCAAAATAAATAAACAAAATGTCAAAAAAGAATGTGTATTTGTATGAAAATAAATATACAAAATACACATAAGATAACATAAATTTGTATAAAACTATATACAAAAATACACAAAAATAATTTAAATTTGTATGAAAATAAATATACAAAATACACATAAAATTAGGTAAATTTGTATTGAAATACATATACAAAATACACATAAAATACTGTAAATTTGAATGAAAATACATAGACAAATACACTTAAAATAACGTAAATTTGTATAAAAAAAATATATACAAAACACAAATAGAATAATGTAAAATCGTATCAAAATAAATACAAAGAATATTAATAAAATAATGTAAATTTGTATGAAAATAAAGAAGCAAAATACCCATAAAATAACGCATTTTTCTTAAATATATATACAAATATACAGATAAAAAAATTTATTTGTATTAAAATAAATATACAAAATAAACATACAATAAGGTAAATCTGTATTTAAATAGATATGCAAAACACATATAAAACAATGTAAATTTGTTTCACAATATATATACGAATACACATAAAATAACGTAGATTTGTATAAAAATATATATACAAAATACACGTAAAATGAAGTAAATACGTATAAAAAAATGTATACAAAATACACATAAAATAATGTAAATTCGTATCAAAATAAATAAACAAAATGCCAATAAAAGAATGTGTATTTGTATAAATATAAATATACAAAATACACATAAAATAACGTAAATTTGTATAAAACTATATAAAAAAATACTCAAAAGTAATTAAATTCGTATGAAAATGGATACACAAAATACAGATAAAATAAGCTAAATTTGAATTGAAATGTATATACAAAATACATAAAATAATGTAAATTTGTATCAAAATATTTATAAAAATACATATAATAACGTAAATTTGTTTAAAAATATATAAACAAAATACACATTAAGTAATGTAAATACGTATAAAAAATATGTACAAAATACACATATAATCATGTAATTCGTATCAAACTAAATAAACAAAATAGCAATAAAATAATGTAAATTTGTATGAGAAAACATATACAAATACATATAAAATAACGCTAATTTCTATAAAAATATATGTCCAAAAATAACGTAAAATAAATTAACTTTCGATAAAAATATATACAAAACACACATTAAATAATGTAAATGCTTACATAAAATAACCTAAATTTGTACAAAACTATATACAAAAATACACAAAAATAATTTAAATTTGTATGAAAAGAAATATACAAAATACACATAAAATTAGGTTAATTTCTATTGAAATACATATACAAAATACACATAAAATAATGTAAATTTGAAAGAAAATATATAAACAAATACACATATAATAACGTAAATTTGAATGAAATATATATACAAAATACACATTAAATAATGTAAAGATGTATAAAAAAATATATACAAAACACAAATAGAATAATGTAAAATCGTATCAAAATATATACACAGATTATTAATAAAATAATGTAAATTTGTATGAAAATTAAGATGCAAAATACCTATAAAATAACGCATTTTTTATAAAATTATTGATACCAAAATACACATAAAATATTTGAATTTGTATCAAAATAAATATACAAAATGCACATACAATAAGGTAAATTTGTATCGAAATAGATATAAAACATACATATAAAATAATGTAAATTTGTTTCAAAATATATATGCGAATACACATAAAATAACGTAGATTTCTCTAAAAATACATATACAAAATACACATAAAATTAAGTAAATACGTATAAAAAAATGTATACAAAATACACATAAAATAATGTAAATTCGTATAAATATAAATAAACAATATAGCAATAAAAGAATGTGTAATGTATAAATATAAATATACAAAATGCACATAAAATAACGTTAATTTATATAAAACTATATACATAAAATAACGCAAATTTCTATAAAAATATATGTACAAAAATGAACATTAGATAAATTTGCATAAAAATATATATACAAAACACACATTAGATAATGTAAATGAGTATAAAAATATGTATACAAAATACCTATGAAATAATCTAAATTCGTATCGAATTAAATTAAGAAATACCAATAAAATAATGTAATTTTGGATGAAAATATATATACAAAATACACATAAAATAACCTAAATACAAATACAAATATACACATAAAATAATTTAAAATTGAATGAAATAAATATAAAAAATAAACATAAAATAAGGTAAATTTGTAATGAAATATATGAAAAAATACACATAAAATAATATAAATTTGTATGAAAATATATATACAGATACACATTAAATAACATGAATTTGTATAAAATTTGTATCAAAATATATACTTATACACACAATAAAATAACGTAATTTTTTTATGAAAATGTATATACAAAATACACATAAAATAATTTAAATACGTAGAAAAATATATATATAAAAAACACATAAAATAGTGTAAATATGTATGAAAATATATAAACAAATACACATAAAATAATATAAATTTGGATAGAAAATATATACAAAATTAACATTAAATAATGTAAATATATATATAAAAAAATATATACAAAAAACACATACAATAATGTTAAATCGTATCAAAATAAATAAAGAGAATATCAATAAAATAATGTAGATTTGTATGAAAATAAAGATGCAAAATATCCATATAATAACGCATATTTGCATAAAAATATATATACAAAAATACATATAAAATAATTAAATTTCTATTAAAATAAATATACAAAATGCACGTACAATAAAGTAAATTTGTATTGAAATAGATATGCAAAATACACATTAATAATGTAAATTTGTATCAAAATTTATATACGAATACTCATAAAATAGAGTAAATTTCTATGAAAATATACATACAAAATAGATATACAAAATACACATATAACTAGTTAAATTTGTATTTAAATACATGTACAAAAAACACATAAAATAATATAGATTTGTATGAAATGAAAAGAAATACATTTTATATAAAATATATATACAAAATACACATAGAATAATGTAAAATCATATCAAAATAAATACACAGAATATCAATAAAATAATGTAAATTTGTATGAAAATAAAGATGCAAAATACCCATAAAATAAAGCATATTTTTATAAAAATACATATACAAAAATACACATAGATTACTCAAATTTGTATTAAAATTAATATACAAAATGCACATACAATAAGGTAAATTTGTATTAAAAAAAATGCAAAATACACATAAAACAATGTAAATTTGTTTCAAAATATATATACGAATACACATAAAATAACGCAGATTTCTATAGAAATATATATACAAAATACACTTGAAATAATGTAAATACGTATAAAAATATATATACAAAATACACATTAAATAATGTTAATTCGTGTCAAAATAAATAAACAAAATATCATGAAAAGAAGGTGTATTTGTATGAAAATAGATATAGAAAATACACATAAAATATCCTAAATTTGTATAAAACTATATACAAAAATACACAAAAATAATTTAATCTTGTATGAAAATAAATATACAAAAAACATATAAAATTAGGTAAATTTGTATTGAAATACATATACAAAATACACATAAAATAATGTAAATTTGAATGAAAATATATAAACATATAGACTTAAAATAACGTAAATTTGTATCAAATATATATACAAAAAACACATTAAATAATGTAAATATGTATAAAAAAATATATACAAAACACAAATAAAATAATGTAAAATCGTATAAAAATAAATACAGAAAATATTAATAAAATAATGTAAATTTGTATGAAAATTAAGATGCAAAATACCCATAAAATAACGCATTTTTTATAAAAATATATATACGAAAAAACATAAAATATTTGATTTTGTATTAAAATAAATAGATATACAAAATACACATAAAATAAGCTAAATTTGAATTGAAATATATATACAAAATACATAAAATAATGTAAATTTGTATCAAAATACTTAAACAAATACACATATAATAACGTAAATTTGTATAAAAATATATAAACAAAATACACATTAAATAATGTAAATACTTATAAAAAAATGTACAAAATACACAAATAATCATGTAATTCGTATCAAAATAAATAGACAAAATACCAATAAAAAAATGTAAATTTCTATGAGAAAACATATACAAAATACACATAAATAACGCAAATATCAATAAAAATATATATAATATAATATATTTTTATACATATTTAAAATATTTAATGTATATTTTGTATATATATTTTATCCAAATTTACGTTATTTTATATGTATTTGTTTATATATTTTCATACAAATTTACATTATTTTTTGTGAGTTTTGTATATGTATTTTAATACAAATTTGCCTAACTTTATGTGTATTTTGCATATCTATTTTCAAACAAATTTAAATTATTTGTGTGTATTTTGTATATATTTTATACAAATTTTAGTTATTTTATTTGTTTTGTATATATATTTTCCTAAATATACATTCTTTTATTGGAATTTTGTGTATATAATTTTTAGAATTTACATTATTTTATGTGTATTTTGTATATATTTTCTACGTATTTAAATTATTTTATGTGTATTTTATATATACATTTTCATAACAATTTACGTTATTTTATTGTGTGTATTCGTATATATTTTGAAACAAATTTTATACAAATTCATGTTATTTTATGTGTATTTGTATATATATTTTCATACAAATTTATATTATTTTATGTGTATTATTAAATATATTTTATTAAAAATTTAAATTATTTTATTTTTATTTTTTATATTTATTTAATTTAATATAATAAAATTTAAATTTATTTTATATGCATTTTGTATATTAATTTTAATACAAATTTAATTATTCTATGTGTATTTTTCTATGTATTTTATAAAAATATGCTTTATTTTATGGGTATTTTGCATCTTTATTTTCATACAAATTTACGTTATTTTATTGATATTCTGCTCATTCATTTTGATACGATTTGACATTATTCTATGTGTATTTTGTATATATTATTCATACAAATTTACGTTATTTTATGTGTATTTGTTTATATATTTTGACACAAATTTACAATATTTTATGGGTATTTTGTATATATATTTCAAAGAAATTTACCTAGTTTTATGTGTATTTTGAATATCTATTTTCATTCAAACTCAAATTATTTTTATGTATTTTTGTATATATTTCAATACAAATTTTAGTTAGGTTATGTGTATTTTGTAAATCTATTTTCATTCAAATATATATTATTTTATTGGTATTTTGTTGATTTATATTGATAGGAATTTACATTATTTTATATGTACTTTGTATATATATTTTTATACGCATTTACATTATTTAATATTTATTTTGAGTATATAATTTTATACAAATTCATGGTATTTTATGTGTATTTGTAAATATATTTTCATATAAATTTACATTATTTTATGTGTATTTTGTACATATATTTCATTACAAATTTACCTTATTTTATGTTTATTTTGTAAGTGTATTTTGTACATTTATATTTATACAAATACACATTCTTTTATTGGTATTTTGTTTATTTATTTTGTTTCGAATTTACATTATTTTATGTGTATTTTGTTTACATTTTTTTATACGTATTTACTTAATTTTATGTGTATTTTGTATATATATTTTTATAGAAATCTACGTTATTTTATGTTTTCGTACATATATTTTGAAACAAATTTACATTGTTTTATATGTACAATAAGGTAAATTTGTATTGAAATAGATATGCAAAATACATATAAAGCAATGTAAATTTGTTTCAAAATATGTATACGAATACACATAAAATAACGTAGATTTCTATAAAAATATATATACAAAATACACATAAAATGAAGTAAATACGTATAAAAAATGTATACAAAATACACATAAAATAATGTAAATTCGTATCAAAATAAATAAACAAAATACCAATAAAAGAATGTGTATTTGTATAAATATAAATATACAAAATACACATAAAATAACGTAAATTTATATAAAACTATATAAAAAATACACAGAAGTAATTAAATTTGTATGAAAATATATACAAAACACACAAAATAAGCTAAATTTGAATTGAAATATATATACAAAATACATGAAATAAAGTAAATTGGTATGAAAATATTTATACAAATACACATATAATAACGTAAATTTGTATGAAAATATATAAACAAAATACACATTAAATAATGCAAATACGTATAAAAAAATGTGTACAAAATACACATATAATCATGTAATTCGTATCAAAATAAATAAACAAAATACCAATAAAATAATATAAATTTGTATGAGTAAACGTGTATAAATATAAATGTACAAAATACACATACAAAATAAACATAAAATAAGGTAAATTTGTAATGAAATATATGAACAAAATACACATAGAATAATGTAAATTTATATGAAAATATATATACAAATACACATAAAATACCATGAATTTGTATAAAATTATATATTCAAAATAAATATTAAATAATGTAAATGCGTATAAAATATATATAAAAAGTACATATAAAATAATGTAAATTCGTATCAATATAAATCAACAAAATACCAATAAAATGATATATATTTGAATGAAAATAGATTTACAAAATACACATAACATAACTAAAATTTGTATTGAAATATATACAAAAATACATAAAAATAATTTGAGTTTGTATGAAAATAGATATTCAAAATACACATCAAACTAGGTAAATTTCTTTTGAAATATATATACAAAATACCCATAAAATATTGTAAATTTGTGTCAAAATGTATAAACAAATACACATAAAATAACGTAAATTTGTATGAAAAATATTTACAAAATACACATAGAATAATGTCAAATCGTATCAAAATGAATGAGCAGAATATCAATGAAATAACGTAAATTTGTATGAAAATAATGATGCAAAATACCCATAAAATAAAGCATATTTTTATAAAAATACATATACAAAAATACACATAGAATAATTAAATTTGTATTAAAATTAATATACAAAATGCATATACAATAAGGTAAATTTGTATTGAAAAAATATGCAAAATACACATAAAAGTGTAAATTTGTTTAAAAATCTATATACGAATACACATAATATAACGTAGATTTCTATAGAAATATATATACAAAATACACATGAAATGATGTAAATACGTATAAAAATATATATACAAAATACACATTAAATAATTTAAATTCTCGTCAAAATAAATAAACAAAATATCAATAAAAGAATGTGTATTTGTATGAAAATAGATATACAAAATACTCATAAAATAACCTAAGTTTGTATAAAACTATATACAAAAATACACAAAAATAATTTAAATTTGTATGAAAATAAATATACAAAATCCACATAAAATTAGGTAAATTTGTATTGAAATACATATACAAAATACACATAAAATAATGGAAGTTTGAATGAAAATATATAAACATATACACTTAAAATAACGTAAATTTGTATCAAATATATATACAAAATACTAATTAAATAATGTAAATATGTATAAAAAAAATATATACAAAACACAAATAGAATAATATAAAATCGTATCAAAATAAATACACAGAATATTAATAAAATAATGTAAATTTGTATGAAAATAAAGATGCAAAATAGCCATAAAATAACGCATTTTTTATAAAAATATATATACCAAAATACACATAAAATATTAAAATTTGTATTAAAATAAATATAAAAAATGCACATACTGTAAGGTAAATTTGTATCGAAATAGATATGCAAAATACATATAAAACAATGTAAATTTGTTTCAAAATATATATACGAATACACATAAAATAACGTTGATTTCTATAAAAATATATTCAAAATACACATAAAATGAAGTAAATACGTATAAAAAAATGAATACAAAATACACATAAAAATCGTATCAAAATAAATAAACAAAATACCAGTAATAGAAAGTGTATTTTATAAATATAAATATACAAAATACACATAAAATATCGTAAATTTGTATAAAACTATATACAAAAATACACAGAAGTTATTAAATTTGTATGAAAATATATATACAAAATACAGCTAAAATAAGCTAAATTTGAATTGAAATGTACATACAAAATACATAAAATAATGTAAATCTGTATCAAAATATTTATACAAATACATATAATAACGTAGATTTGTTTAAAAATATATAAACAAAATACTCATTAAGTAATGTAAATACGTATAAAAAATATGTACAAAATACACATATAATCATGTAATTCGTATCAAAATAAATAAACAAAATAGCAATAAAATAATGTAAATTTGTATGAGAAAACATATACAAATAACGCAAATTTCTATAAAATATATGTACAAAATGCACATAAAATAAAGTAAATTAGCATAAAATATATATACAAAACACACACTAAATAATGTAAATGCGTACATAAAATAACCTAAATTTGAATAAAACTATATACAAAAATACACAAAAATAATTTAAATTTGTTTGAAAAGAAATATACAAAATACACATAAAATTAGGTAAATTTGTATGGAAATACATATAAAAAATACACATCAAATAATGTAAATTTGAATGAAAATATATAAACAAATACACTTAAAATAACGTAAATTTGTATAAAATATATATGCAAGATACACATTAAATAATGTAAATGTGTATAAAAAAATATATACAAAAAACAAATAGAATAATGTAAAATCGTATCAAAATAAATACACAAAATATCAATAAAATAATGTAAATTTGTATGAAAATAAAGATGCAAAATTCCCAAAAATTATCGCATTTTTTATAAAAATATATATACCAAAATACACATAAAATATTTAAATTTGTATTGAAATAAATATACAAAATGCATATACAGTAAGGTAAATTTGTATTGAAAGAGATATTCAAAAGTACATATAAAACAATGTAAATTTGTTTCAAAATATATATACGAATACACATAAAATAAAGTAGATTTCTATAGAAATATATATACATAATACATATGAAATTATGTAAATACGTTTTTTTTTTTTTTTTTTTTTTTTACAGCAAAGGAGACAGTTCAAGGGCACACAAAAAGCAAACATTAATAAAAAAAAAAAGCCCGCTACTCACTGCTCCTAAAAAGAATCCAAAGAGGTGGCCGAAAGATAGGTCAGTTTCGGGAGGGGAGGTGTCCTGATACCCTCCTCTTGAAAGAGTTTAAGTCGTAGGCAGGAGGAAATACAGATGAAGGAAGATTGTTCCAGAGTTTACCAGCGTGAGGGATGAAAGAGTGAAGATGCTGGTTAACTCTTGCATAAGGGGTTTGGACAGTATAGGGATGAGCATGAGTAGAAAGTCTAGTGCAGCGGGGCCGCGGGAGGGGGGGAGGCATGCAGTTAGCAAGTTCAGAAGAGCAGTCAGCGTGGAAATATCGATAGAAGATAGAAAGAGAGGCAACATTGCGGCGGAATTTAAGAGGTAGAAGACTATCAGTATGAGGAGGAGAGCTGATGAGACGAAGAGCCTTAGCCTCCACTCTGTCCAGAAGAGCTGTGTGAGTGGAGCCCCACCACACATGAGATGCATACTCCATACGAGGGCGGACAAGGCCCCTGTATATGGACAGCAACTGTGCAGGGGAGAAGAACTGGCGGAGACGGTACAAAACGCCCAGCCTCGAGGAAGCTGATTTAGTAAGAGATGAGATATGAAGTTTCCAGTTGAGATTTTGAGTTAAGGATAGACCGAGAATGTTTAGTGTTGAGGAAGGTGATAGCTGGGTGTTGTCAAAGAATAGGGGATAGTTGTTTGGAAGATTGTGTCGAGTGGATAGGTGGAGAAACTGTGTTTTTGAGGCGTTGAAGGACACCAGGTTCTTCTTGCCCCAATCGGAAATAATAGTAAGGTCTGAGGCTAAGCGTTCTGCAGTCTCCAGCCTTGAGTCGTTAAGTTCCTGAAGGGTGGGTCTTCTATTAAAAGAAGTTGAATAATGCAGAGTGGAATCATCGGCGTAGGAATGGATAGGACAGTTCGTTTTGGAAAGAAGATCATCAATGAACAACAGAAAAAGAGTGGGAGATAGGACAGAACCCTGTGGGACACCACTGTTAATAGATAGAATAAAAATATATATACAAAATACATATCAAATAATGTAAATTCGTGTCAAAATAAATAAACAAAATATCATGAAAAGAATGTGTATTTGTATGAAAATAGATAATAGATAATAAATTTGTATAAAATATATATGCAAGATACACATTAAATAATGTAAATATGTATAAAAAAGTATATACAAAAAACAAATAGAATAATGTAAAATCGTATCAAAATAAATACACCGAATATTAATAAAATAATGTAAATTTGTATGAAAATAAAGATGCAAAATTCCCATAAAATAGCGCATTTCTTATAAAAATATATATACCAAAATACACATAAAATATTTAAATTTGTATTGAAATAAATATACAAAATGCACATACAATAAGGTAAATTTGTATTGAAAGAGATATGCAAAAATACATATAAAACAATGTAAATTTGTTTCAAAATATATATACGAATACAAATAAAAAAACGTAGATTTCTATAAAAATATATATACAAAATACACATAAAATTAAGGAAATACGTATAAAAAAATGTATACAAAATACACATAAAATAATGTAAATTCGAATTAAAATAAATAAACAAAATACCAATAAAAGAATGTGTATTTGGATAAATATAAATATACTAAATACACATACAAAATAAACATAAAATAAGGTAGATTTGTAATAAAATATATGTACAAAATACACATAAAATAATGTAAATTTATATGAAAATATATATACAAATACACATAAAATACCATGAATCTGTATAAAAATATATATTCAAAATAAATATTAAATAATGTAAAAGCGTATAAAAATATATATACAAAGTTCATATAAAATGAAAATTAAGATGCAAAATACCTATAAAATAACGCATTTTTTATAAAATTATTGATACCAAAATACACATAAAATATTTGAACTTGTATTAAAATAAATATACAAAATGCACATACAATAAGATAAATTTGTATTGAAATAGATATGCAAAATACATATAAAATAATGTAAATTTGTTTCAAAATATATATACGAATACACATAAAATAACGTAGATTTCCATAAAAATACATATACAAAATACTCATAAAATTAAGTAAATACGTATAAAAAAATGTATACAAAATACACATAAAATAATGTAAATTCGTATAAATGTAAATAAACAATATACCAATAAAAGAATGTGTATTTGTATAAATATAAATATACAAAATGCACATAAAATAACGTAAATTTATATAAAACTATATACATAAAATAACGCAGATTTCTATAAAAATATATGTACAAAAATGAACATTAAATAAATTTGCATAAAAATATATATACAAAACACACATTAGATAATGTAAATGAGTATAAAAATATGTATACAAAATACCTATGAAATAATCTAAATTCGTATCGAATTAAATTAAGAAATACCAATAAAATAATGTAATTTTGGATGAAAATATATATACAAAATACACATAAAATAACCTAAATACAAATACAAATATACACATAAAATAATTTAAAATTGAATGAAATAAATATACAAAATAAACATAAAATAAGGTAAATTTGTAATGAAATATATGAAAAAATACACATAAAATAAAAAAAATTTGTATGAAAATATATATACAAATACACATTAAATAACATGAATTTGTATAAAATTTATATCAAAATATATACTTATACACACAATAAAATAACGTAATTTTTTTATGAAAATGTATATACAAAATACACATAAAATAATTTAAATACGTAGAAAAATATATGTACAAAAAACACATAAAATAATGTAAATATGTATGAAAATATATAAACAAATACACATAAAATAATGTAAATTTGGATAAAATATATATACAAAATGAACATTAAATAATGTAAATATGTATAAAAAAATATATACAAAAAACACATAGAATAATGTTAAATCGTATCAAAATAAATAAAGAGAATATAAATAAAATAATGTAAATTTGTATGAAAATAAAGATGCAAAATATCCATATAATAACGCATATTTGCATAAAAATATATATACAAAAATACATATAAAATAATAAAATTTGTATTAAAATAAATATACAAAATGCACGTACAATAAAGTAAATTTGTATTGAAATAGATATGCAAAATACACATTAATAATGTAAATTTGTATCAAAATATATATACGAATACTCATAAAATAGAGTAAATTTCTATGAAAATATACATACAAAATAGATATACAAAATACACATATAACTAGTTAAATTTGTATTTAAATACATGTATAAAAAACACATCAAATAATGTAGATTTGTATGAAATGAACACAAATACATTTTATATAAAATATATATACAAAATACACATAGAATAATGTAAAATCATATCAAAATAAATACACAGAATATCAATAAAATAATGTAAATTTGTATGAAAATAAAGATGCAAAATACCCATAAAATAAAGCATATTTTTATAAAAATACATATACAAAAATACACATAGATTAGTCAAATTTGTATTAAAATTAATATACAAAATGTACATACAATAAGGTAAATTTGTATTGAAAAAATATGCAAAATACACATAAAACAATGTAAATTTGTTTCAAAATATATATACGAATACACATAAAATAACGCAGATTTCTATAGAAATATATATACAAAATACACTTGAAATAATGTAAATACGTATAAAAATATATATACAAAATACACATTAAATAATGTTAATTCGTGTCAAAATAAATAAACAAAATATCATGAAAAAATGTGTATTTGTATGAAAATAGATATACAAAATACGCATAAAATAACCTAAATTTGTATAAAACTATAAACAAAAATACACAAAAATAATTTAAACTTGTATGAAAATAAATATACAAAAAACATAAAATTAGGTAAATTTGTATTGAAATACATATACAAAATACACATAAAATAATGTAAATTTGAATGAAAATATAAACATATAGACTTAAAATAACGTAAGTTTGTATCAAATATATATACAAAAAACACATTAAATAATATAAATATGTATAAAAAAATATATACAAAACACAAATAAAATAATGTAAAATCGTATCAAAATAAATACAGAAAATATTAATAAAATAATGTAAATTTGTATGAAAATTAAGATGCAAAATACCCATAAAATAACGCATTTTTTTTAAATATATATACGAAAAAACATAAAATATTTGATTTTGTATTAAAATAAATAGATATTCAAAATACACATAAAATAAGCTAAATTTGAATTGAAATATATATACAAAATACATAAAATAATGTAAATTTGTATCAAAATACTTATACAAATACACATATAATAACGTAAATTTGTATAAAAATATATAAACAAAATACACATTAAATAATGTAAATACGTATAAAAAAATTACAAAATACACAAATAATCATGTAATTCGTATAAAAAAAATAGACAAAGTACCAATAAAATAATGTAAATTTCTATTAGAAAACATATACAAAATACACATAAATAACGCAAATATCAATAAAAATATATATAATATAATATATTTTTATACATATTTAAAATATTTAATGTATATTTTGTATATATATATTTTATCCAAATTTACGTTATTTTATATGTATTTGTTTATATATTTTCATACAAATTTACATTATTTTATGTGAGTTTTGTATATGTATTTCAATACAAATTTGCCTAACTTTATGTGTATTTTGCATATCTATTTTCAAACAAATTTAAATCATTTTTGTGTATTTTTGTATATATTTTTATACAAATTTTAGTTATTTTATTTGTTTTTTGTATATATTTTCCTACAAATATACATTCTTTTATTGGAATTTGTGTATTTAATTTTTACGAATTTACATTATTTTATGTGTATTTTGTATATATATTTTCTACGTATTTAAATATTTTATGTATTTTATATATACATTTTCATAAAATTTACGTTATTTTATGTGTGTATTCGTATATATTTTGAAACAAATTTTATACAAATTCATGTTATTTTATGTGTATTTGTATATATATTTTCATACAAATTGATATTATTTTATGTGTATTCTTACATATATTTTATTACAAATTTACCTTATTTTATGTTTATTTTGTATATTTATTTCATTCAATTTTAAATTATTAAATGTGTATATTTGTATTTGTATTTAGGTTATTTTATGTGTGTTTTTTATATATATTTTCATCCAAAATTACATTATTTTATTGTTATTTTCTTAATTTAACTCGATACGAATTTAGATTATTTCATAGGTATTTTGTATACATATTTTTATACTCGTTTACATTATATAATGTGTGTTTTGTATATATTTTTTATGCAAACTAATTTTATTTGCATTTATAGAAACTTAAAACGTTATTTTATGTGTATTTTGTTTATGTTTTCTCATACAAATTTACATTATTTAATTAGTTTTTTGCTTATTTATTTTGATACGAATGACATGATTATTTGTGTATTTTGTAAATATATTTTTTTATACGTATTTACCTTACTTAATGTGTATTTTGTTTATATATTTTTTTACAAATTTACGTTATTATATGTGTATTTGTTAAAAATATTTTGAAACGAATTTACACATA
The DNA here is from genome assembly GCF_024679095.1 of Eriocheir sinensis. Classification (NCBI taxonomy): domain Eukaryota; kingdom Metazoa; phylum Arthropoda; class Malacostraca; order Decapoda; family Varunidae; genus Eriocheir; species Eriocheir sinensis. The sequence continues at coordinate 245,045 of NW_026111206.1, read as the reverse complement.
AATATATATATATAAAAAAAAAAAAAATATATATATATATATATATATATATATATATATATATATATATATATATATATATATATATATATATATATATATATATATATATATATATATATATATATATATATATATATATATATATATATATATATATATATATATATATATATATATAAATATACACATAAAATATTGTATTTTGTATATACATTTCAATTCAAATTTAGCTTATTTTATCTATATTTTGTATATCTATTTTCATACGAATTTAATTACTTCTGTGTCTTTTTGTATAGTTTTATACAAATTTACGTTATTTTATGTGTATTTTGTATATTTATATTTATACAAATACACATTCTTTTATTGGTATTTTGTTTATTTATTTTGATATGAATTTACATTATTTTATGTGTATTTTGTAGACATTTTCTTATACGTATTTACCTCATTTTATGTGTATTTTGTATATATATTTTTATACAAATCTACGTTATTTTATGTGTATTCGTATATATATTTTGAAACAAATTTACATTATTTTATATGTATTTTGCATATCTATTTCAATACAGATTTACCTTATTGTATGTGTATTTTGAATATTTATTTTAATACAAATTAATTTTTTCATGTGTATTTTGGTATATATATTTTTATAAAAAATGCGTTATTTAATGGGTATTTTGCATCTTTATTTTCATACAAATTTTCATTGTTTTATTAATATTCTGTGTATTTATTTTGATACGATTTTACATTATTCTATTTGTTTTGTATATATTTTTTTTATACATATTTACATTATTTAATGTGTATTTTGTATATTTTAAAACAAATTTACGTTATTATATGCGCATCTGTTAAAATATTTTGATACAAATTTACATTATTTTATGTATTTTGTATATATATTTCAATACAAATTTAGTTTATTTTAAGTATATTTTGTATATCTTTTTTCATTCGTATCAAAATAAATAAACAAAATAGCAATAAAATAATGTAAATTTGTATGAGAAAACATATACAAATACACATAAATTAACGCAAATTTCTAAAAAAATATATGTTCAAAAATGCACATAAAATAAAGTAAATTTGCATAAAAATATATATACAAAACACACATTAAATAATGTAAATGCATACATAAAATAACCTAAATTTGTATAAAACTATATACAAAAATACACAAAAATATTTAAAATTTGTATGAAAAGAAATATACAAAATACACATAAAATTAGGTAAATTTGTATTGAAATACATATACAAAATACACATAGAATAATGTAAATTTGAATGAAAATATATAAACAAATACACTTAAAATAACGTAAATTTGTATAAAATATATATGCAAGATACACATTAAATAATGTAAATGTGTATAAAAAAATATATACAAAAAAGAAATAGAATAATGTAAAATCCTATCAATATAAATACACAGAATATCAATAAAATAATGTAAATTTGTATGAAAAGAAAGATGCAAAATTCCCATAAAAAAGCGCATTTTTTATAAAAATATATATACCAAAATACACATAAAATATTTAAATTTGTATTGAAATAAATATACAAAATGCATATACAGTAAGGTAAATATGTATTGAAAGAGATATTCAAAAATACATATAAAACAAAGTAAATTTGTTTCAAAATATATATACGAATACACATAAAATAACGTAGATTTCTATAGAAATATATATACAAAATACACATGAAATTATGTAAATACGTATAAAAATATATACAAAATACATATCTAGGTAGATTCGTGTCAAAATAAATAAACAAAATATCATGAAAAGAATGTGTATTTGTATGAAAATAAATAATAGATAATAATTTTGTATGAAATATATATGCAAGATACACATTAAATAACGTAAATATGTATAACAAAATATATATAAAAAACAAATAGAATAATGTGAAATCGTATCAAAATAAATACACCGAATATTAATAAAATAATGTAAATTTGTATGAAAATAAAGATGCAAAATTCCCATCAAAAAGCGCATATCTTATAAAAATATAAATACCAAAATACACATAAAATATTTAAATTTGTATTGAAATAAATATACAAAATGCACATACAATAAGGTAAACTTGTATTGAAAGAGATATGCAAAAATACATATAAAACAATGTAAATTTGTTTCAAAATATATATACGAATACACATAAAATAACGTAGATTTCTATAAATATATATATACAAAATACACATAAAATTAAGTAAATACGTATAAAAAATGATATATAAAATACACATAGAATAATGTAAAATTGTTTTTAAAAAAATAAACAGAATATAAATAAAATAATGTAAATTTGTATGAAAATAAAAATGCAAAATACACAAAAAATAAAGCATAATTTTATAAAAGTACATATCAAAAATACACATAGCACAATTAAATTTGTATTAAAATTAATATACAAAATGCATATACAATAAGGCAAATTTGTATTGAAAAAAAATGCAAAATACACATAAAACAGTGTAAATTTATATCAAAATCTATATACGAATACTCATAAATCAACGTAGATTTCTATAGAAATATATATACAAAATACACATCAAATGATGTAAACACGTATAAAAATATATATATAAAATACACATTAAATAATGTAAATTCGCGTCAAAATAAATAAACAAAATATCAATAAAAGAATGTGTATTTGTATAAAAATAGATATACAATATACACATAAAATCACCTAAATTTGTATAAAACTATATACAAAAATACACAAAAATAATTTTAATTTGTATGAAAATAAATATACAAAATACACATAAAATTAGGTAAATTTGTATTGAAATACATTTACAAAATACACATAAATAATGTAAATTTGAATGAAAATATATAAACAAATACACTTAAAATAACGTAAATTTGTATAAAATATATATAAAAAATACACATTAAATAATGTAAATATGTATAAAAAATATATACAAAACACAAATAGAATAATATAAAATCGTATCAAAATAAATACACAGAATATTAATAAAATAATGTAAATTTGTATGAAAATTAAGATGCAAAATACCCATAAAATAACGCATTTTTTATAAAAAAAAATATTTGAATTTGTATTAAAATAAATATACAAAATGCACATACAATAAGGTAAATTTGTATTGAAATAGATATGCAAAATACATATAAAACCATGTAAATTTTTTTCAAAATATATATACGAATACACATAAAATAACGTAGATTTCTATGAAAATAAATATACAAAATACACATAAAATGAAGTAAATACGTATAAAAAAGGTATACAAAATACACATAAAATAATGTAAACTCGTATCAAAATAAATAAACAAAATACTAATAAAAGAATGTGTATTGTATAATTATAAATATACAAAATACAAATTTATATAAAACTATATGCAAAAATACACAAAAGTAATTAAATTTGTGTGAAAATAGATATACAAAATACATGTGTATTTTGTATATTTATTTTCATACAAATTGAAATTATTTTTGTTTATTTTTTTATATATTTTCATACAAATTTTCGTGATTTTATGTGTATTTGTTTTTTCTACAAATATTCGTTCTTTTATCTGAATTTTGTTTATTGAATTTGAAACGAATTTACCTTATTTTGTATATCTGTTTTCATACAAATTAAAATACTTCTGTGTATTTTTGTATATAGTTTTATATAAATTTACGTTATTTTATGTGTATTTTGTATATTTATATTTATACAAATTCTTTTATTGGTATTTTGTATATTTATTTTGATACAATTTACATTATTTTATGTGTATTTTGTATACATTTTATACGTATTTACTTCATTTTATGTGTATATATATTTTTATAGAAATCTACGTTATTTTATGTGTATTCGTATATATATTTTGAAACAAATTTACATTGTTTTATATGTATTTTGCATATCTATTTCAATACAAATTTACCTTATTGTAAGTGTTTTTTATATATTTATTTCAATTCAAATAAAAAATTTTGATGTGTATTTTGGTATATATATTTTTATAAATAAAAAAATGCGTTATTTTATGGGTATTTTGCCTCATTATTTTCATACAAATTTACATTATTTTATTAATATTCTGTGTATTTATTTTGATACGATTTTACATTATTCTATTTGTGTTTTGTATATATTTTTTTTATACAAATTTACGTTATTTTAAGTGTATTTGTTTATGTCTTTTCATTCAAATTTACATTATTTTATGTGTATTTTGTATATGTATTTTAATACAAATTTACCTAATTTTATGTGTATTTTGTATATTTATTTTCATACAAATTTAAAATATTTTTGTGTATTTTTGTATATAGTTTGATACAAATTTAGGTTATTCTATGTGTATTTTGTATATCTATTTTCATTCAAATACACATTCTTTTATTGATATTTTGTTTATTTATTTTGACGCGAATTTAAAGTATTTAATGTGTATTTTGTATATATATTTTTATACGTATTTTCATCATTTCATGTGTATTTTGTATATATATTCCTATAGAAATCAACGTTATTTTATGTGTATTCGTATATATATTTTGAAACAAATTTACCATAGAATAATTAAATTTGTATTATTTTATATGTACGTAATGTAAAAATTTATAAAATTAAAGATGCAATATACCCATAAAATAACTCATATTTAAAAAAATATATATACAAAAATACACATAAAATAATTAAATTTGTATTAAAATAAATATACAAAATACACATACAATAAGGTAGATTTTTATTGAAATAGATATGCAAAAAACACATAAAATAAAGTAAATTTGCATCAAAATATATACGAATACACACAATAAAATAACGTAAATTTTTTAGAAAATATATATACAAAAAACACATTAAATAATGTAAATACATAGAAAAATATATATACAAAATACACATAAAATAATGTAAATTCGTATCAAAATAAATAAACAAAATTTCCTCTAAAAGAATGTATATTTGTAGGAAAATATATATACAAAATACAAATAAAATAACAAAAATTTGTATAAAAATATATACAAAAATACACAAAAATAATTTAAATTTGTTTGAAAATAGATATGCAAAATACACATGAAATTAGGCAAATTTTTTTTGAAATACATATACAAAATACACATAAAATAATGTAAATTTGTATGAAACTATATAAACAAATACACATAAGATAACGTAAATTTCCATAAAATATATGTACAAAATATACATTAAATAATGTAAATATGTCTAAAAATATGTATACAAAATACACAGAATAACGTAAAATCGTATCAAAATAAATAAACAGACTATCAATAAAATAATGTAAATTTGTATGAAAATAAAGATGCAAAATACCCATATAATAACGCATATTTGTTTAAAAATATATACAAAAATACACATAAAATAATTAAATTTGTATCAAAATAAATATACAAAAGGCACATACAATAAAAAAATTTGTATTGAAATACATATGCGAAATACACATAAATAATGTTAATTTGTATCAAAATATATATACGAATACACATAAAATAGAGTAAATTTCTATGAAAATATATATTAAAAATACATATAAAATTATGTAAATAATTATAAAAAAAATATATATATATATATATATATATATATATATATATATATATATATATATATATATATATATATATATATATATATATATATATATATATATATATATATATATATATATATATATATATATACATATGTCAAATACACCTAAAATAATGAAAATTCGTATCAAAATCAATAAACCAAATTCCGATAAAAGAACGAACAAATTTACATTATTTTATGTGTATTTTGTACATGTATTTAAATACAAATTTAACTAATTATATGTGTATTTTGTATATCTATTTTCATACAAATTGAAATTTATTTTTTTGTATTTTGTATATTTTTTTATTCAAATTCTCGTAATTTTATGAGTATTTTGTATATCTATTTTCCTACAAATATACGTTCTTTTATAGGAATTTTGTTTATTTATTTTGATACGAATTTTCATTTTTTTAGGTGTATATGATATATATTTTTTATACTTATTTACATAATTTTATATGTATTTTGAATATATATTTTCATAGAAATTTACTCTATATGTATATACAAAAAAACACAAATAATTTAAATTTGTATGAAAATAAATATACAAAATACACATAAAATTAGGTAAATTTGTATTTAAATACATATACAAAATACACTTAAAATAATGTAAATTTGAATGAAATCATATGAACAAATACACTTAAAATAACGTTAATTTGTATAAAATATATATAAAAATACACATTAAATAATGAAAATATGTATAAAAAAATATATACAAAACACAAATAGTATAAAATAAAATCGTATAAAATATATACAAATAATATTAATAAAATAATGAACATTTGTATGAAAACTAAGATGCAAAATACCTATAAAATAACGCATTTTTTATAAAATTATATATACCAAAATACACATAAAATATTTGAATTTGTATTAAAATAAATATACAAAATGCACATAAAATAAGGTAAATTTGTATTGAAATAGATATGCAAAATACACATAAAACAATGTAAATTTGTTTCAAAATATATATACGAATACACATAAAATAACGTAGATTTCTATATATATATATATATATATATATATATATATATATATATATATATATATATATATATATATATATATATGTATATATATATATATATATATATATATATATATATATATATATATACAAAATACAAATAAAATTAAGTAAATACGAATCAAAAATGTATACAAAATACACATAAAATAATGTAAATTCGTATAAATATAAATAAACAAAACACCAATAAGAGAATGTGTATTTGTATAAATATAAATATACAAAATGCACATAAAATAACGTAAATTTGTATAAAACTATATACAAAAATACACAGAAGTAATTAAATTTGTATGAAAATAGATATACAAAATACACACAAAATAAGCTAAATTTGAATTGAAATATATATACAAAATACATAAAATAAAGTAAATTCGTTTCAAAATTTTTTTAACAAATACTCATATAATAACGTTAATTTGTAAAAAAAATATATAAACAAAATACACATTAAGTAATGTAAATACGTGTAAAAAAATATTTACAAAACACACAAATAATCAAGTCATTCGTATCAAAATAAATAAACAAAAAACTAATTAAATAATGAAAATTTGTATGAGAAAACATATACAAAATACACATAAAATAACGTTTTAAGTTTCTATAAAAATATATGTACAAAAATGCACATAAAATTATTTTGCATAAAAAAATATATACAAAACACACATTAGATAATGTAAATGAGTATAAAAATACGTATACAAAATACCTATGAAATAATCTAAATTCGTATCGAGTTAAATTAAGAAAATAAAAATAAAATAATGTAATTTTGGATGAAAATATATATAGAAAACACACATAAAATAACCTAAATACAAATACAAATATTCACATTTAATAATTTAAAATTGAATGAGATAAATATACAAAATAAACATAAAATAAGGTAAATTTGTAATAAAATATATGTAAGAATACACATGAAATAATATAAATTTGTATGAAAATATATATACAAATACACATAAAATAACATAAATTTGTATAAAATTTGTTTCAAAATATATACGAATACACACAATAAAATAACGTAAATTTTTATAAAATGTATATATAAAATACACATAAAATAATTTAAATACGTAGAAAAATATATATACAAAATACACATAAAATAATGTAAATTCGTAAAAAATTAAATACACAAAATTCCAATAAAAGAATGTATATTTGTAGGAAAATATATATACAAAAAACAAATAAAATAACTAAAATTTGTATAAAAATATATACAAAAATACACAAAAATAGATTAAATTTGTTTGAAAATAGATATGCAAAATACACATAAAGTTAGGCAAATTTGTATTGAAATACGTATACAAAACTCACATAAAATAATGTAAATTTGTATGAAAATATATAAACAAATACATATAAAATAACGTAAATTTGGATAAAATATATATACAAAATATACATTAAATATTTTAAATATGTATAAAAATATATTATATTATATATATATTTTTATTGATATTTGCGTTAATTATGTGTATTTTGTATATGTTTTCTAATAGAAATTTACATTATTTTATTGCTATTTTGTCTATTTATTTTGATACGAATTACATGATTATTTGTGTATTTTGTACATTTTTTTATACGTATTTACATTATTTAATGTGTATTTTGTTTATATATTTTTATACAAATTTACGTTATTATATGTTTATTTGTATAAGTATTTTGATACAAATTTACATTATTTTATGTACTTTGTATATATATTTCAATTCATATTTAGCTTATTTTATGTGTATTTTGTATATCTATTTATTTTAATACAAAATCAAATATTTTATGTTTTTTCGTATATATATTTTTATAAAAAATGCGTTATTTTATGGGTATTTTGCATCTTAATTTTCATACAAATTTACATTATTTTATTAATATTTTCTGTATTTATTTTGATACGATTTTACATTATTTTATTTGTGTTTTGTATATATTTTTTTTATACATATTTACATTATTTAATGTGTTTTTTGTATATATATTTGATACAAATTTACATTATTTTAAGTCTAGATGTTTATATATTTTCATTCAAATTTACATTATTTTATGTGTATTTTGTATATGTATTTCAATACAAATTTACCTAATTTTATATGTTTTTTGTATATTTATTTTCATACAAGTTTAAATTATTGTTGTGTATTTTGTATATAGTTTTATACAAATTTAGGATATTTTATGTATTTTGTATATCTATTTTCATACAAATACACATTCTTTTCATGATATTTTGTTTATTTATTTTGACACAAATTAACATTATTTAATGTGTATTTTGTATATATATTTTTATACGTATTTACATTATTTCAAGTGTATTTTGTATATATATTTCTATAGAAATCTACGTTATTTTATGTGTATTCGTATATATATTTTGAAACAAATTTACATTGTTTTATGTGTATTTTGCATATTTTTTCAATACAAATTTATCGTATTGTATGTGCATTTTGTATATTAATTTTAATACAAATTTGATTAATCTATGTGTATTTTTGTATATGTATTTTTATAAAAATATGCTTTATTTTATGGGTATTTTGCATCTTTATTTTCAAACAAATATACATTATTTTATTGATATTCTGTGTATTTATTTTGATATGATTATACATTATTCTATGTGTATTTTGTATATATATTTTATATAAAATGTATTTGTTTTCATTTCATACAAATCTACATTATTTTATGTGTTTTTTGTACATGTATTTAAATACAAATTTAACTAGTTATATGTGTATTTTGTATATCTATTTTGTATGTATATTTTCATAGAAATTTACTCTATTTTATGAGTATTCGTATATATATTTTGATACAAATTTACATTATTGATGTGTATTTTGCATATCTATTTCAATACAAATTTACTTTATTGTACGTGCATTTTGTATATTTATTTTATTACAAATTTAATTATTTTATATGTATATTTGTATATATATTTTTATGCAAATATGCGTTATTATATGGATATTTTGCATCTTTATTTTCATACAAATTTACATTATTTTATTGATATTCACTTTATTTATTTTGATTCGATTTAACATTACTCTATGTGTATTTTGTATATATTTTTTTTATACATATTTACATTATTTAATGTTTATTTTGTATATATATTTTATCCAAATTTACATTATTTTATGTGTATTTGTATATATATTTTCATACAAATTTACACTATTTTATGTGTTTTTTGTATATATATTTTCCTACGTATTTAAATTATTTTATGTGTATTTTGTATATACATTTTCATTAAAAAATTACGTTATTTTATTGTGTGTATAAGTATATATTTTGATACAAATTTTATACAAATTCATGTCATTTAATGTGTATTGGTATATATATTTTCATAAACATTTATATTATTTTATGTTTATTTTGTATATTTATTTCATTCAATTTTAGATTATTTTATGTGTATATTTGTATTTGTATTTAGGTTATTTTATGTGTATTTTGTATATATATTTTCATCCAAAATTACAATATTTTATTGGTATTTTCTTAATTTAATTCTATACGAGTTTAGATTATTTCATAGGTATTTTGTATACATATTTTTATACTCATTTACATTATCTAATGTGTGTTTTGTATACATATTTTTATGCAAATTTATTTTATGTTCATTTTTGTACATATATTTTTATAGAAATTTGCGTTATTTTATGTATATAGTTTTATATAAATTTACGTTATTTTATGTGCATTTTGTATATTTATATTTATACAAATACACATTCTTTTATTGGTATATTGTTTATTTACATTTATACGAATTTACATTATTTTATGTGTATTTTGTATACATTTTTTTATACGTATTTACTTAATTTTATGTGTATTTTGTATATGTATTTTATAGAAATCTACGTTATTTTATGTGTATTCGTATATATATTTTGAAACAAATTTACATTATTTTATATGTATTTTGCATATCTATTTCAATACAAATTTACCTTATTGTATGTGCATTTTGTATATTTATTTTAATACAAATTCAAATATTTTATGTGTATTTTGGTATCAATAATTTTTAAAAAAATGGGTTATTTTATAGGTATTTTGCATCTTAATTTTCATACAAATTTACATTATTTTATTAATATTCTGTGTATATATTTTGATACGATTTTACATTATTCTATTTGTGTTTTGTATATATTTTTTGATACATATTTACATTATTTAATGTGTATTTTGTATATATATTTCATTCAAATTTACGTTATTATATGTGTATTTGTTTATATATTTTCTTTCAAATTTACATTATTTTATTTGTATTTTGTATATGTATTTCAATACAAATTAACCGAATTTTATGTGTATTTTGTATATTTCTTTTCATACAAATTTAAATTAAATTAATATATATTTGAATGAAAATAAATTTACAAAATACACATAACATAACTAAAATTTGTATTAAAATATATACAAAAATACATAGAAATAATTTGAGTTTGTATGAAAATAGATATATAAAATACACAAAATTATTTAAATTTCTTTTGAAATGTATATACAAAATACCCATAAAATATTGTAAATTTGTGTCAAAATATATAAACAAATACACATAAAATAACGTAAATTTGAATGAAAAATATATACAAAATACACATAGAATAATGTCAATTCGTATCAAAATGAATGAGCAGAATATCAATAAAATAATGTAAATTTGTATGAAAATAAAGATGCAAAATACCCAAAAAATATAGCATATGTTTATAAAAATACAGATACAAAAATACACATCGAATAATTATATTTGTATTAAAATTAATATACAAAATGCGTATATAATAAGGTAAATTTGTATTGAAAAAATATGCAACATAGGCGTTTACTCATACAAATTTATATTATTTTATTGGTATTTTGTTTATTTATTTTGATACGAATTACATGATTATATGTGTATTTTGTACATATTTTTTTTATAAGTATTTACATTATTTAATGTGTATTTTGTTTATATATTTTCATACAAATTTACGTTATTATATGTGTATTTGTTTAAATATTTTGATACAAATTTACTTTATTTCATGTATTTTGTATATATATTTCAATTCAAATTTAGCTTATTTTGAGTGTATTTTGTATATATTTTCATACAAATTTAATTACTTCTGTGTATTTTTGTATATAGTTTTATATAAATTTACGTTATTTTATGTGTATTTTGTATATTTATATTTAAACAAATAAACATTCTTTTATTGGTATTTTGTTTATTTATTTTGATGCAATTTACATTATTTTATGTGTATTTTGTATACATTTTTTATACGTATTTTCTTCATTTTATGTATTTTGTATATATATATTTTATAGAAATCTACGTTATTTTATGTGTATTCGTATATATTTTTGAAACAAATTTACATTGTTTTTATATGTATTTTTGCATATCTATTTCAATACCTTATTGTGTGTGTGTATGTGTTTTTGTATTTATTTTTTTACAAATTTTTTTTTTTTTAATGTTTATTTGTATTTTAATATAAATTTTAAAAATAAAAAAGTATTGTGTTTTTTTGGTTATTTATTTTCTTTATTTTCCATTATTTTATTAATATTCTGTGTATTTATTTAATACGATTTACAATATTCTATTTGTGTTTTGTACATATTTTTTATACAAATTTACGTTATTTTAAATTTATTATTATTTTCATTTACATTTATTACATTATTTTATGTGTATTTTGTGTATGTATTTCAATACAAATTTACCTAATTTTATGTGTATTTGTATATTTTTTATACAAATTTAAAATATTTTTGTGTATATTTGTATAAAAATATATATACAAAATACACATATACTGTAAATTCGCGTCAAATAAATAAACAAAATATCAATAAAAAGAATGTGTATTTGTATGAAAATAGATATACAAAATACATATAAACAACCTAAATTTGTATCAAACTATATATACAAAATACACAAAATAATGTAAATTTGTATGAAAATAAATATACAAAATACACATATAATAACGTAAATTTGTATTGAAATACATATACAAAATACATAAAATAATGTAAATTTGAAAATAAAATACATAAATAAATACACTTAAAATAACGTAAATTTGTATAAAAAATATATACAAAACACAAATAGAATAATGTAAAATCGTATCAAAATATATACACAGAATATTAATAAAATAATGGAAATTTGTATGAAAATAAAAGGCAAAATACCCATAAAATAACATTTTTTTTTATATATATACCAAAATACACATAAAAAAATTAGATTTGTATTAAAATAAATATACAAAATACACATACAATAAGGTCAATTTAAATTGAAATAGATATGTAATATACACTTAACACAATATAAATTTGTTAAAAATATATATACGAGTACAAATAAAATAACGTAAATTTCTATAAAAATATTTATACAAAATACACATAAAATGAAGTAAATACGTATAAAAAAAATGTATACAAAATACACATAAAATAATATCAATTCGTATCAAAATAAATAAAAAAAAATTATAATAAAAGAATGTGTATTTGTATAAATATAAATATACAAAATACACATAAAATAACGTAAATTTATATAAAACTATATACAAAATACACAAAGTATTTTAATTTTGTATGAAAATAGATATACAAAAACACATAATAATAACAAATTTCTATGAATATATATATACATAAAATGCACATCAAATAAATTTGCATAAATATATATACAAAACACAGATTAGATAATGTAAATGAGTATAAAAAATGTATACAAAATACCTGAAATAATCTAAATTCGTATAGTTAATTAAGAAAATACCAATAAAATAATGTATTTTGGATGAAAATATATATAGAAAATACACATAAAATAACCTAAATACAAATACAAATATACACATAAAATATTTAAAATAGAATGAGATAAATATACAAATAAACATAAAATAAAGGTAAATTTGTAATGAAAAATATAAAAAAATACACATAAAATAATAAGAATTTGAATGAAAATATATATACAAATACACATTAAATCACATGAATTTGTATAAATTTGTATCAAAATATATACTTATACACAATAAAATAACGTAATTTCTTATGAAAATGTATATACAAAATACACATAAAATAATTTAAAATACGTAGAAAATATATATACAAAAACACATAAATAATGTAAATATGTATGAAAATATATAACAAATACATAAAATAATGTAAGTTTGGATAAAAAATATATACAAAATGATCATTAAATAATGTAAATATGTATAAAAAAATATATACAAAATACTCATAGAATAATGTTAAATCGTATCAAAATAAATAAAGACAATATCAATAAAATATTGTAGATTTTTATGAAAATAAAGATGCAAAATATTCATATAATAACGCATATATGCATAAAAATATATATACAAAAATACATATAAAATAATTAAATTTGTATTAAAATAAATATACAAAATGCACGTACAATAAAGTAAATTTGTATTGAAAGAGATATGCAAAATACACATCAATAATGTAAATTTGTATCAAAATATATATACGAATACTCATAATATAGAGTAAATTTCTATGAAAATATACATACAAAATAGATATACAAAATACACATATAACTAGTTAAATTTGTATATAAATACAAGTAAAAAAACACATAAAATAATATAGATTTGTATGAAATGAAAACAAATACATTTTATATAAAATATATATATATATAAATACACATAGAATAAAGTAAAATCATATCAAAATAAATACACAGAATATCAATAAAATAATGTAAATTTGTATGAAAATAAAGATGCAAAATACTCATCAAATAAAGCATATTTTTATAAAAATACATATACAAAAATACACATATATTAATCAAATTTGTATTCAAATTAATATACAAAATGCACATACAATAAGGTAAATTTGTATTGAAAAAATATGCAAAATACACTTAAAACAATGTAAATTTGTTTCAAAATAATTTGAGTTTGTATGAAAATAGATATTCAAAATACACATAAAACTAGGTAAATTTCTTTTGAAATATATATACAAAATACCCATAAAAATAATGTAAATTTGTATGAAATATAATATATACACATAAAATAACTTAAAATAACGTAAATATGTATCAAATATGTATACAAAAAACATATTAAATAATGTAAATATGTATAAATAAATATATACCAAACACAAATAAAATAATGTAAGATCGTATCAATATAAATAAAGAAAATATTAATAAAATAATGTAAATTTGTATGAAAATTAAGATGCAAAATACCCATAAAATAACGCATTTTTTATGAAAATATATATACGAAAAAACATAAAATATTTGATTTTGTATTAAAATAAATAGATATACAAAATACACATAAAATAAGCTAAATTTGAATTGAAATATAAATACAAAATACATAAAATAATGTAAATTTGTATCAAAATACTTATACAAATACACATATAATAACGTAAATTTGTATAAAGATATATATACAAAATACACATTAAATAATGTAAATACGTATAAAAAAATGTACAAAATACACAAATAATCATGTAATTCGTATCAAAATAAATAGACAAAATACCAATAAAATCATGTAAATTTCTATGAGAAAACATATACAAAATACACATAAATAACGCAAATATCAATAAAATATATATAATATAATATATTTTATACATAATTTAAAATATTTAATGTATATTTTGTATATATATTATCCAATTTTGCGTTATTTTATATATGTTCATATATTTTTCATACAAATTTACATTATTTTATGTGAGTTTTGTATGTATTTCAATACAAATTTGCCTAACTTTATGTGTATTTTGTATATCTATTTTCATACAAATTTAATTACTTCTATGTATTTCTGTATATTGTTTTATATAAATTTACCTTATTTTATGTGTATTTTATATATTATATTTCTAAATATACATTCTTTTATTAGTATTTTATTGTATTTAATTTCTTGATTTACATTATTTATCGACAATATTTTATTATATATTACGATACGTATTTAAATTATTTGTATATTATTATTTATATATACCTTTTCATAAAATTTACGTTATTTAATGTGTGATATTTGTATATATTTTGAAACAAATTTTATACAAATTCATGTTATTTTATGTGTATTTGTATATATATTTTCATATAAATTTATATTATTTTATATACCATATATATATTTCAATAACATATTTACCTTATTTTATATATTATTTGTATATATATTTCATTTAATATAATCAAATTTAAATTTATTATTATGCATTTTGTATAATTTTAATACAAATTTAATTATTCTATGTGTATTTTCGTATATGCATTTTATAAAATAATTCGTTATTTTATAGGTATTTTGCATCTTTATTTTCATACAAATTTACGTTATTTTTATTGATATTTTTACTGTATTCATTTTGATACGATTTTGACATTATTCTATTTGTGTATTTTGTATATATTTTTTTTCATGCATAATTTGTTATTTAATATTATGTGTATTTGTTTTATTAAATTTACATTCTTTTAAGTCTGAATGTTTGTATTTTGATTTCACAATTTACAATATCTTATGGGTATTTTATATATATATTCAAAAAGAATTTACCTAGTTTTATATGTTATTTGAATATCTATTTTCATACAAGTTTCAAGTATTTTTATGTATTTTTGTATATATTTCAATATAAATTTTTAGCTTGGAGTTATATGTATTTTGTAAATCTATTTTCATTCAAATATATATTATTTTATTGAGTATTTTGTTGATTTATATTGATACGAATTAACATTTATTTCAATATGTACTTTGTGTATATATTTTATACTACGCATTTACATTATTTAATATTTATTTTGAATATATAATTTTATACAATTCTTGGTATTTTATATTTTATTTGTATATATATTTTCATATAAATTTACATTATTTTATGTGTATTTTGTACATATATTTCATTACAAATTTTACCTTATTTTATGTTTTATTTTGTATGTGTATTTTGCACATTTATATTTATCTCAAATACACATTCTTTTATTGAATTATTTGTTTATTTTTGTTTTCAATTTACATTATTTTATGTGTATTTTGTTTACATTTTTTAATGCGTATTTACTTAATTTTATGTATTATTTTCAATATATATTTTTATAGAAATCTACGTTATTTTATGTGTGTGATCGTACATATATTTTTGAAACAAATTTACATTGTTTTATATGTACAATAAGGTAATTTGTATTGAAATGAATATGCAAAAGTACATATATAAGGCGCACTAATGAAATTTGTTTCAAAATATATACGAATACACACATAAAATAACGTAGATTTCTATAAAATATATACAAAATACACACATACATCAAATACGTATAAAAAAATGTATACAGAAATACATAAAAATAATGTAACTCGTATCCAAAAATAAATAAACAATACCAATAAAAGAATGTGTATTTGTATAAATATATTTTCTATAATACATAAAATAACGTAAATTTATATAAAACTATATATAAAATACACAGAAAGTAATTAAATTTGGCAGCAAATGCTGATACAAATAAGCTAAATTTGGTTAAATATATATACAAGATATTACATGAAATAAAATGAAATTCCAGCATCAAAATATTTATACAAATACATATAATGCCAAATAAATTTGTTATGAATATAATAACGTATGTTGTATAAATATATATACAAAATACATAAATAATTAAATTTGTATTAAAATAAATATACAAAAAATGCACGTACAATAAAAGTAAATTTGTATTGAAATAGATATGCAAAATACACATCAATAATGTAAATTTGTATCAAAATATATACGAATACTCATAAAATGAAGTAAATTTCCTTGAAAATAAAATAATGTAAGTTTGTATGAAAATAAAAGATGCAAAATTCCCATACTAATATAGCGCATTTTCTTATAAAAATATTTATACCAAAATACACAAAAAATATTTAAATTTGTATTGAAATAAATATACAAAATGCACATACAATAAGGTAAATTTGTATTGAAAGAGATATGCAAAAATACACTTATAAAAACAATGTCAATTTGTTTCAAAATATATATACGAATACAAATAAAAAATAACGTAAGATTTCTAAAAAAAATATATATACAAAATACACACATAAAATTAAGTAACATACGTATAAAAAAATGTATACAAAATAATAATATAAATAAGTGTTAATTGAATTAAAATAAATAAACAAAAATACAATAAAAAGAATGTGTATTTGGATAAATATAAATTCAAATATACAAAATAAACATAAAAATAAAGGTAGATTTGTAATAAATATATGTACAAAATACACATACAATAATGTAAATTTATATGAAAATATATATACAAATACACATAAATACCATGAATTTGTATAAAAATATATATTCAAAATAAATATTAAATAATGTAAATGGCACAATATAAAAATATATATATACAAAGTACATATAAAACAATGTAATTCAATATACAAAATACACTTAAAATAATGTAAATTTGAATGAAAATATATAAACATATAGACTTAAGATTACGTAAATTTTGTATCAAATATAAATACCAAAAAAACATTAAATAATGTAAATATGTATAAAAAATATATACAAAACACAAATAAAATAATGTAAAATCGTATCAAACGAAATAAAATACCAGAAAAATATTAATAAAAATAATGTAAATTTGTATGAAAATTAAGATTTACAAAATACCCATAAAAATAACGCATTTTTTTTAAATATATATATTTGAAAAAACATAAAAATATTTGATTTTGTATTAAAATAAATAGATATACAAAATACACAACCAAAATAAAAGCTAAATTCTGAATTGAAATATATATACAAAATACATAAAAATAATGTAAATTGTAACAATAAAATATACCTATACAAATATTACATATAAAACGTAGAATTTGTATAAAAATATATAAACAAAATACACATTAAATTATTTAAATACGTAACAAAAAATAATGTAAAATACACAAATAATCATGTAATTCGTATAAAAAATAGACAAAATACCAATTAAATAATATGTAAATTTCTAAGGAGAGTAAACATATACAAAATACACATAAATAACGCAAATATCAATAAAAATATATATAATATAATATATTTTTATACATATTTAAAATATTTAATGTGTATTTGTATAAATATATATTTTATCCAAATTTACGTTATTTTATAGTTAGTATTTGTTTATATATTTTCAAGCACAAATTTACATTTCATTTTATGTGAGTTTTGTATATATATTTCAATACCACTTTGCCTAATCCTTTATGTGTATTTTGCATATCATCTATTTTCAAACAAATTTAAATTTTTTTGTGAATTTTTGTATATATTTTTTTATACAAATTTTAGTTACTTTATTTGTATTTTCTATATATATTTAACAACAAATATACATTCTTTTATTGGAATTTTAATGCATGTTAATTTTTACGAATTTACGTCCCAATCATATGTGGTATTTTATATATACTTTTCTCGCCTCACGTATTTAAACTATTTTATGTGTATTTTATACTGCCATTTTCATAAAATTTTACTGTTAAGCTTTTATTGTGTGTATCTCTATATATTTTGAAACAATTTTATACTAAATTCATGTTATTTTATGTAGCCATTTGTATATATATTACTTCATACAAATTTATATTATTTTTATGTGTAGTCTTACATATATTTTATTACAAATTTCACCTTATTTTATGTTTTATTTTGTATATTTATTTCATTCCAATTTTTAAATTATTAGTAATGTGTATATTTGTATTTGTATTTAGGTTGTTTTATATGTGTTTTCTATATATATGTTTTCATCCAAATTACATTATTTTATTATTATTTTTCTTAATTTAACTCGATAATAGGTTAGATTATTTCTAGGTTCTTGTATACATTTTTTATACTCATTTACATTATCAATAATGTGTGTTTTGTATATATTTTTTATGCAAAACTAATTTTTATGTGCATTTTTGTACATATATATTTTTATAGAAACTTAAAACGTTATTTTATGTGTATTTTGCATATGTTTTCTCATACAAATTTACATTATTTAATTAGTTTTTTGTTTATTTCTTTTGATACGAATGACTTGATTATTTGTGTATTTTGTAAATATTTTTTTTATACGTATTTACATTACTTAGTGTGTATTTTGTTTATATATTTTTTTACAAATTTACGCTATTATATGTGTATTTTGTTAAAATATTTTGAAACGAATTTACTTTTATTTTATGTATTTTTGTATATATATTTCAATTCAAATTTAGCTTATTTTATTGTAATATTTTGTATATCTATTTTCATACAAATTTAATTACTTCTGTATTTTTGTATATAGTTTTATACAAATTTACGTTATTTTATGTGCATTTTGTATATATATATTTATGCAACACAATACATTCTCTTTATTGGTATTTGTTTTATTTATATTTATAATGCAATTTACATTATTTTAGCGTGTATGACTGTATGCTACATTTTTGATTCGTCATTTACTTAATTTACATTTATTATTTTGTATATATATATATATATATATATATATATATATATATATATATATATATATATATATATATATATATATATATATATATATATATATATATATATATATATATATATATATATATATATATATATATATATATATATATTCATAGAAATCTACGTTATTTTATGTGTATTAGTATATATATTTTGAAACAAATTTACATTATTTTTATATGTTTTTGCATATCTATTTTCAATACAACAATTTTCTTATTTATATGTGCATTTTATATATTTATTTTAATACAAATTCAAATATTTTATGTATATCTTTTGGTATATATAAAATTAAAAAGCGTTCATTTTATAGGTATTTTATTGTAGTTTTCATACAAATGTACATTATTTTTATTAATATTACTGTGTATATATTTTCCCCATTACGATTTTATATTATACTATTTATTGTTTTGTATATATATTTTTGAACATATTTTCATTATTTTAAGCAAAATGTATTTTATATATATTTTATACAAATTAACGTTATTTTTAAAGATGTATTTGTTTTATATAATTCTCATTCAAATTTACATTTATTTTTAAATTACTTATTTTGTATATGTATTTCAATACACAAATTTACCTTAATTTTATATTATATTTTGTATATTTATTTTCATACAAATTTAAATTATTTATGTGTTTTTTGTATATACATATAAGTAAATTTCTCATGTAAATACATACCAAAATATATATTAAAACTTTAGTAAATGTAAGTATAAAAATATATATATCAAATACACCTAAAAAATTTAAAATTCGTATCAAAATAAATAAACAAAATTCGATAAAAGAACTTGTATATTTGTAGGAAAATAAATATACAATAATACATAAAATTACGAAATTTGAATAAAAATATATACAAAAAACTTTCAAAAATAGATTTCAATTTATGTAAATAGATATACAAATATACACATATAATAATTAGTTAAATTTGTGTTAAATACTACATCAAAACACAAATAGAATAATGTAAAATCGTATCAAATAAATACACAGAAGATATTAATAAAAACAATGTAAATTTGTATGAAAAATAAAGATCACAAATACATTAAATAACTTACATTTTTTATAAAATATAGATTCCAAAATACACATGAAAAGAAACAATTTGTATTGAAAATAAATATACAAAATGCACACATCTAACCTGAAATCGATATTGAAATAGATATGCAAAATACATATAAAACTAATGTAAATTTCTATTTTAAAATATATATACGAATACATTTGTATAAATATATATACAGAAATACACATACAAATGAAGTAAATACGTATGAAAATGTATACAAATATACACATATAAATAATGTAAATTCATTATCAAAATAAATAAACAAAATACAATAAAAGAATGTGTATTTGTATAAATATAAATATACAAAATTCACATAAAATAACGTAAATTTGTATAAAACTATACAAAATACACAGAAGTAATTAAATTCGTATGAAAATGAATATCATATATTTTAAAAAGAAAATTTACGTTATTTTATGCGCAATCTGTTAAAAAATGATTTTGATACAAATTTTGCACACATTTATTTTATATTATTTTTGTATATATATTTCAATACAAATTTAGTTTATTTTATGTATATTTTTGTTATATCTATTTTCCATTTTGTATCAAATAAATAAACAAATAGCAATAAAATAATATAAATTTGTATGAGAAAAACATATACTAAATACACATAAATTAACGCATAATTTCGAAAAATATATATGTACAAAAATGCATATAAAATAAAGTAAATTTGCATAAAAATATATATACAAAACACACATTAAATAAAAGTAAATGCGTACATAAAAAAATACCCTAAATTAGTATAAAACTATATACAAAAATACACAAATATTTAAAATTTGTATGAAAAGAAA
Source organism: Eriocheir sinensis (assembly GCF_024679095.1). Taxonomy (NCBI): domain Eukaryota; kingdom Metazoa; phylum Arthropoda; class Malacostraca; order Decapoda; family Varunidae; genus Eriocheir; species Eriocheir sinensis. Next base: position 222,616 of record NW_026111206.1, on the reverse strand, counting down.
TATACAAAATACACATAAAATTAAATTAAATTTGCATTAGAAATACATATACAAATACACATAGAATAATGTAAATTTGAATGAAAATATAAACAAATACACTTAAAAATAACGTAGATTATAGTATAAAATATATATGCAAGATACACATTAAATAATGTAAATGTGTAAAAATATATACAAAAAGAAATAGAATAATGTAAAATCCTATAAATATAAATAATAATAGTATGATTTGAATGAAAATATATAAATATATAGACTTAAAATAACGTATATTTGTATCAAATATATATACAAAAATAATTAAATAATGTAATATGTATAAAAAGTATATACAAAACACAAATGAAATAATGTAAAATCATTATCAAAAATAAATACAGACAAATATTAATAAAACAATGTAAATTTGTACATGAAAATTAAGATGCAAAAATACCCATAAAATAACGCGTTTTTTATAAAATATATATACGAAAAAACATAAAATATTTGATTTTGTATTAAAATAAATAGATATACAAAATACATAAAATAAGCTGAATTTGAATTGAAATATTAACTATACAAGATACATAAAATAATGTAAATTTGTATCAAATGTACCTATACAATATTACTAGCATAATAATAACGTAATTTGTAGTAAAAATATATAAACAAAATACATTAAAATAATGTAAATAACGTATAAAAAAATGTAAAAAATATACAAATAATTCATGTAATTCGTATCCAAAATAAATAGAACAAAATAACCAATAAAATAATGTAAATTTCTATGAGAAAACATATACAAAATAATACATAAATAACGTATGATATCAATAAAAATATATAATATAATATATTTTTATACATATTTAAAAATATTTAATGTATATTTGTACAATATATATATTTTAATCCAAATTTACGTGATTTTATATGTATTTGTTTATATATTTTCTATACAAATTTACATTATTTTATATTAAAGACTATTATATGTATTTCAGTCACAAATTTGCATTTAACTTTATGTGTATGTTGCATATCTATTTTCAAACAAATTTAAATTATTTTTAATAGTATTGTTGTATATATTTTTATACAAATTTTGAATTATTTTTTTGTTTTTGTATATATATTTTCCACATATATACATTCTTTTATTGGAATTTTATTGTATTTTAATTTTTACGAATTTACATTTATTTTATATTGTATTTTGTATATATATTTTTCATGCGTATTTAAAACTATTTTATGTGTATTTTATATATATACATTTTTCATAAAAATTTACGTTGATTTTTTATTGTAGTAATATTCACGTATATATTTTGAAACTTATTTTATACAAATTCATGTTATTTTATGTATATTTGTATATATATTTTCATACAAATTTATATATTATTTTATGTCAATATTCTTACATATATTTTATTACAAATTTACCTTTTATTTTACATGTTTATTTTGTATATTTATTTCATTCAATTTTAAATTATTTAAAAAAGTGTATATTTGTATTTTTATTTAGGTTATTTTTATGTATGTGTTTTCTTATATATATTTTTCATCCAAAAATTACATTATTTTATTGTTATTTCTCTTAATTTAATCCCTCGATGATGAATTTAGATTATTTCCATAGGTATTTTGTATACATATTTTTATACTCATTTTACATTATTATCTTAATGTGTGTTTTTATATATATTTTTTTTTATACAGCAAGCTAATTTTATGTGCATTTTGTACATATATTTTTATAGAAACTTTCCCAAACATTTATTTTATGTATTATTTTTGTATATGTTTTCTCTTCAAATTTACATTATTTAATTATTTTTTGTTTATTTATTTTCATACGAATGACTAGATTATTGGTGTATTTTGTTTATATATTTTTTTACAAATTTACGTTATTATATGTGTATTTGTTAAAAAAATTTTGAAACGAATTTACTTTATTTTATGTATTTTGTATATATATTTCAGATTCAAATTTAGCTTATTTTTATTATTGTATTTTTGTATATCTATTTTTCATACAAATTCTTAATTACTTCTGTATTATTTTGTATATAGTTTTATACAAATTTATTAGTTATTTTATGTATTTTGTATATATGTATTTATGCAAATACACATCTCTCTTTATTAGTATTTCTTCTTTTGTTTATTTATATTTATACGAATTTCATTATTTTATGTGTATTTTTTGTATGGGCTATTTTTTGATTCGTATTTACTTAATTTTATTTATTATTTTTATATATATATATATGTATATATATATATATATATATATATATATATATATATATATGTATATATATATATATATATATATATATATATATATATATATATATATATATATTTATAGAAATCTACGTTATTTTTATGTGTATTCGTATATATATTTTGAAACAAATTTACATTTGTTTTTTATGTGTATTTTGCATTATCTATTTCTGTACAAATTTTCCTTATTGTATGTGCATTTTGTATATTTATTTTTAATACAAATTCAAATGTTTTTATGTGTATTTTAATATATATATAATTTTATAAAAAATGCGTTATTTTATAGGTATTTTGGCATCTTAGTTTTTCATACAAATGTTCATTATTTTATTAATATTCTGTGTATATATTTTTGATACGATTTTATATTATACTATTTGTTAATTTTTGTATATATTTTTTATACATATTTTCATTATTTAATGTGTATTTTTATAAATATTTTATACAAATTAACGTTATATTTTTTAAGTGTATTTATTTATATAATTTCATTCAAATTTACATTATTTTTAAGTATTATTTTGTATATGTATTTTAAATAGAAATTTAACTAATTTATATGTGTATTTTGTATATTTATTTTCATACAAATTTAAATTATTTATATTGTTTTTTGTACATATACATATAGAGTAAATTTTATGAAAATATATATTCAAAAATACATTCGTAAAATTATAAATAAGTATAAAAATATATATATGAAATACACCTAAAAATGGTATTCGTATCAAAATAAATAACAAAATTCCATAAAGAACGTATTTGTAGAAAATAAATATACAGTGTCACACATAAATTAATAAAATTTGAATAAAATATACAAAAAACTGAAAATAAATTTCACTTCTATGAAAATAGATACAGAATACACATATAATTAGTTAAATTTGTATTTAAATATGTAATAATACACAAAAATAATGCAAATTTGTACGTTCTTTTATCGAATTTTGTTATTGATTTTGATAATGAATTTTCATTATTTATATATATATATATATATATATATATATATATATATATATATATATATATATATATATATATATATATATATATATATATATATATATATATATATATATATATATATATATATATATATATATATATATAATTATACATAATTTTATATGTATTTTTAATATATATTTTCATTGAAATTTACTCTCTATTTTATGTGTATCTTATATATATTTTGATACAAATTTTACATTGTATTTATGTGTATTTGCATATCTATTTCAATACAAATTTTCTTTATTGTATGTGCTCTTTGTATATTTATTTTGATACAAATTAATTATTTTATGTGTATTTTTGTATATATATTTAAACAAATATGCGTTATTATATGGGTATTTTGTATCTTTTATTTTACAAATTTACATTATTTGACATAGTCTGTTTATTTATTTGGATACGATTTTACGTTATTCTGTATTTTGGTATACATATTTTTAGACATATTTATATTATTTAATGTATATTTTGTATATATTTTATGGAAATTTACGTTATCTATGTATTTGTTTATATAGTTTCATACAAATTTACATTATTTTATGTATTTTGTATATGTATTTCAATAAAATTTAATTTCATGTATTTTGCATATCTATTTCAAATAAATTTAAACTATTTTGCATTTGCATATATTTTATAATAAATTTTTGTTATTTTATTTGTATTTTGTATATATTTTCCTTACAAATATATATTCTTTTTAGAGGAAATTTCATTTTTTATTTTGATACGAGCTTTATTATTTTAGCGTATTTTGTATATATATTTTCTATGTATTTACATTATTTAATGTGTTTTTTTGTATATATATTTTCTAAAAATTTATTGCTAGTTTTATTGTGTGTATTCGTATATATTTTGATACAAATTTACTTTTTTTATTTTATGTGTTTTTTAATATCTATTTCAATAAAAATTCACCTTATTCTATGTGGTTTTGTATATTTATTTTAACACAAATTTAATTATTTTATGTGTATTTTTGTATATTTTTTTAAATAAGGATATTTATGGGTATATTACAATCTTAATTTTATAACTTACATTACGCATATATAAAATAATGCCAAATTTACTATTCTATGTAATGGTTTCGTAATATATATATATGAATATTATTATAAATAACGTTGATTTCTATAGGAATATATATACAAAATACACATGAAATGATAAATATATGTAATATATATACAAAATACACATTAAATACTTTAAATTGTCAAAATAAATAAACAAAATATCAATAAGAGAATGTGTATTTAATGAAATAGATATACAAAATACACATAGAATAACCTAAATTTGTATCAAAACTATATACAAAAATACATTGTGTGTCATTTTAAATTTGTATGAAAATAAATATACAAAATACAGCATAAAATTAGGTAAATTTTATTGAAATACATATACAAAAATACACATAAAATAATAAAATTAATGAAGATAAAACAAATACACTTAGGTTAACGTAAATTATATAAAAAATATATACAAAATAATAAATAGATTAATGTAAAATCGTATCAAAATAAATACATTATTAATAAATAATGTAAATTTGTATGAAATAAAGAGGTTAGAAATAACCATAAAATAACGCATTTTTTTATTTATAAAAAATATATACACAAAATACAATATCAAAAAATTTAATTTCAAATTGAAAATAAATACAAAAATACTTACAATAAGGTAAAATTTTGTATTGAAATAGATATGAAAATATGAGAACAATGTAAATTTCTGTTTCAAAATATATATGAATACAAAATAACGTAGATTTTATAAAAAATATATATACAAAATACACATCAAATGAAGTAAATACGTATAAAAATGTATACAAAATACACATAGTCATCGTAAATTGTATCAAAATAAAATATACAAATACCAATAAAGAATGTGTATTTATAAATATAAATATATAAAATACATAAAATAACGTAAATTTATAAAATTATATACAAAAATACACAGAAGTATTTTAATTTGTATGAAAATAGATATATAAAAATAAGGTAAATTCGTTTCTAATTCACAAACAATTAAAGTTAAAAGAACGCATATTTAGAAAAATAAATATAAAATTAATATAAAATCAATGAAAATTTGTATGAAAATATATAAAAAAATAAACAAAATACTTAATTTGTATGAATAAATATACAAATACACACAGCTTTTGTATATCTATTACATAAATTTAATTACTTTGTGTATTTTATATAGTTTTAAGGTAACTTATTTATTTTATTTGTATTTTGTATATTTATATTTTACACAATACACATTCTTTATTAGTATTTTGTTTATTTATTTGAGCATGAGTTTACATTATTTTTATGTGTATTTTGTATAATTTTTTATACGGTCGTTTAATCTTTTATGTGTTTTTGTATTTATTTTCATGGTGTTCACGTAATTTTATGTATTCGTATATATATTTTGGAAAAATTTATTATGGTTTTATAAGTGTATTTTGTTATCTATTTTGTCACAAATTACCATATAGCGTGCATTTTGTATATCGGAGTTTTAATATGTTCAAATATTTTATGTGTGTCTTGGTATAAATATTTTTGATAAAATAAAGTATTTTATGGGTATTTTGCATTCAATTTTCACAAATTTACATTATTTATTAATATTCTGTATTTTTTTTGATACGATTTTATATTATTCTATTTAGTTTTGTATATATTTTTTTTATACATATTTACATTATTTTAATGTGTATTTTTATATATATTTTATACAATTTATGTTATTTTAAGGTATTTGTTTTCTATATATTTTCATTCAAATTTATATTATTTTATGTGTATTTTGCAAAACGTATTTAACACAAATTTACCTAATTTATGTGTATTTTAGTATATTTATTTCATACAAATTAAAAATTATTTTTGTGTAGCTTTGTTATAGTTTTACAAATTAGTGATTTATGTGTATATTGTATATCTATTTTATAAATACATTCTTTATTGATATTTTGTTTTATTTATTTTGGATTTTGAATTTACATTATTTAATGTATTTTATATATATATTTTGATACTTTACTATACCACTGATGTATTTTGTATATATATTTCATAGAATCTTACGTTGATTTATGAGATCAGGATTTTGATATAAATTTCTGCACTGTTTTGTGTGTATTTTATATTTTTTTTCAATAATGGTTTTATTGTATATGTGTATTTTGTATATTAATTTTAATACAAATTTAATTGTGCTATGTGTATTTTGTATATGTATTTTATAAAATATTTTATTTTTATGTGTATTTTGCATTATTTTCATACAAATTCACATTATTTTATTTATATTCTGTTATTTTTTTAAACAATTTTACATTATTCTATGTATTTTATATATAATTCATTTTATATTGCATTGATTTAATTTTATGTGTATTTTGTATATATATTTTTATAGAAATCTAATGTTATTTTATGTATTCGTATATATATTTTAAAAACAAATTCACATTGTTTTATGTATTGTATATCTCTTCAACACAAGTTATCTTATTTAAAATGCGCATTTTGTATACGTATATCAATACAAATTTTAATATTTTATATTTCGGCATTTATATTTTTATAAGAAATGGTGCGCCTGATGGGAATTTCTGCACTTTATTTTCACAGCGTCAAATTCTATTGTTTTATTATTATTCCGGTATTTATTTTATTATTGATTTTCACATTATTCTATCTAGTTTCTTTTTGCATATATTTTTTATTATTACTACATTTATTTAATGTGTGACTATATATTTCACACAAATTTATTTATTCATTATTTACTACAACACAATATCTTTCAAGGATATTTCGTTTATTTATTTTATATTACGAATTTACCTAGATATGTATTTTGTATATATATTTTTTATACGTATTTATAAATTTCATGTGTATTTGTATATATATTTCATAGAAATCTACGTGATTTTATGTATTCGTATATATTTTGAAAAAAATTTACTTTGTTTTATATGTATTTTTGAATATCTTTTTCAATACATATTTATTCACTGTATATGCATTTGAATATTTATTTCAATACAAATTTAAATATTTTATGTGTATTTTTGGCATATATATTTTATAAAATGCATTTTTTTATGGGAATTTTGCATATTTCTTTCATAAATTTCATACTTATTTTATTGATATTCTGTGTATTTATAATTGATGTGACCTTTTACTATTCTATTTCTTTTGTATATACCTTTACACATTTCATATCATTTAACGTGCACTTATATTACATATCTATACAACTTCATTGCTATTTTAAGGCATTTGTTTCATACATTTCTCTCCATCCAAACTTACATCATTCCATGTGCATTTTGTATACGTACTCAACACAACCACCTAATTCCTATGTGCATTTTATATTCTCTCATGCCAACTTCAATTTTTGCGTACTTTGCATATAGTTCATACAAATCGAGTTATTTTGATGCACGCACTACTATTTAAATCTCTCTCTCAGCATTTAGCAGGGGTATTGTGGGAATCTTTTTAAACACACACACACACACATACACACACACACACACACAGGAGATTTGGAGGAGAATCGAGAGAAAGAAGGAAGAGGAAGGAAAAGGTAGAAACAAAGAATTTGAAGGAGAAAGCTTTTACAGAAACAAAGACATTTGGTGATGGTGATGATGATGATAATGATGATGATGGGGAGAGGAACAGGAGGAGAAAGAGGAGCGTTTGTAGAATACTTCTCAAGGGGAGCCAAGGGTATCGAGAGGGATTTGTGTTGCATGGAGGAGAGTGAGAGGAAAGCAAAGAGTTACAACACAGGTATAGGCAAGGAAAACTTTACTTAATGAGAGGAAACATGAGGAGGAGGTAAGGTAATCCTCTTTGGCTTATAACGGATACCCTGTTTACGTGGTTTATGTGTACCTGATCTTCATAATGCGTGTGGTAAGGATATTCCAGGTCAGGAAAACGATATGTCTGTTTACCAGTAGCCGGGCCAAGAACAATAAACGCGATTTCGGACCTGATCCATAATTTCAGCCCTGGGGCTTATAAAGTCGGTAAGATGCCTGTTCCTAATAAGTTCCTGGATGGTTTGTTTTACAATATTTTGCTAATAACCGTGTTGTACTGATCTGAAGAAGAGGAAAAGGAGGAAAAAAAGGAGAAGAGGAAATGGACAAGAGAAGAAGAAAACAGAACGACAATGACGACAACGCTGACGAGATAACCGGCGAAGTAAAAAAAGCAGGAAAAGACTCATCATGAAGAATATAGACACATACGAGAAAGCGCCAAGGGAGGGAAACTTAGTCAAAAAAGAAGAAGAAAAAAGTACATTGAAAACACGGGCTTCTGTCTTTAAAAAGTATCATCTCAGTCTTGCCTCCCCAATTACTGTCTCCTCCCTTCCTTCACGCTATCAATATCTCCTTCCTTTTTCATTATCACGACCCAACGTATTATACAGACGCAAAACTACCTCCACCACCACCACCACAATAAAAACAACAACATGCCTCTTCCTCCTCCTTCCTCACCCTTTATCGTCTTCTTCACCATTTTTCTCCCTTCACTGTGTCTTCCTCCATTGCCAGTAAATTTTTTATCTTGAAACCTTCTTTCGTTCCTTCCTTCCTCCTTTTCCTTCCGCTTCCCTCGCCGTCAAATAACACAACTCGTTCTTCCTTCCTTCGCACCATCATCATCATCATCATTATTTAAGCCCCGAGCAACATTATCCCTTCTCGTCTCCTTTCCTTCTCATGTCCTCCTCTACATATTCCATTCTGCCTCCTTCATTTTGATGCCTTTTTTCAACCTAGCTTCCCCACTCCTTGTGTACTTAGGGGTGATGAAAACACCTGAGTATATATATACATATATATATATATATATATATATGTATATATACATATATATATATATATATATATACATATATATATATATATACATATATATATATATATACATATATATATATATATATATATGTATATATACATATATATATATATATATATATGTATATATATATATATATACATATATATATATATATACATATATATATATACATATATTTATATATATATATATATATATATATATATATATATATATATATATATATATATATATATATATATATATATATATATATATATATATATATATATATATATATATATATATATATATATATATATATATATATATATATATATATATATATATATATATATATATATATATACTTATAATACTTTTCACTCTAACCTACTATTTTCTTTTATTGGTTGGAGTTGATGCAAGGTCAGTCTTCTTAATTTAATTGGAGCCGTAATAACTGAGGGTGTAGACTAAATAGGATAGGTACACTGAACTTAAACTCATGTGCTTTCTGCTTAAAACATACTTTTTCTCTGCACTGACAGACTTAATTTAACTTGAGCAGATGCTGTCCCTAACTTTTATCGTAACCAGCATGTGTGAATATTCAGGTGCTTTGGAAGGCAGACAAAGTCTTACTTACTCCTTACTTGACATACCACTGTTACCTGTTACGAATTATTTTGGCGTCAAAGATGTCAGTCATCCACGTTCGTTACGCGACTGAGGATAGGTGGAAATTTGTTTTTCATTTGATGCTATTAATGCTGGAATTACTTTAACTACAATTATGCTGAATTATATATTTCAGTGAGATTTGTTACAACAGTGATTTCCACAACTGGTGACAGGATTTTCTTTATAGTACTGATTTGACCTGAAAAACGGAGTATTAGGAGTTAGTGGTGCTGATCACGATGCTTCTAAGGTTCTCCAGACTTGTCCTTGTTATCACATTGTAACTATTACAGGAGATTCCTCTATTGATAACATTACCTCTTTTCATTAACAACCTTATCTATTGTTGTAAACCCCACCCGTCTCGAAGGCGTGCTGGAGGGTAAACGACACTAAGCAATTAATTGTCGCTGCAAACGGATGAGTGTTTCATCTTGGCGACAGTTTTGTGACCAGGTGTGACTCGAAGGTTCACAGTGTAGCAGATCTTCTTCAAGGATTGTTCCTTTTCTTTTTGCTATTCCAAATAGCTCCATTACCATGGTATCCTAATGACAGTTTCAGAACAATTTAATTTTTACTAGGGATGTATCATGTAAATAATTTTTTCGAGCTATTATTTTGTTTTCGGAATAGTAATGAGCCTATGTCCACGACTCTTGCTGAAGTTTACCTCTGTTCCTGTATGTACTTTGCCCATTTCTTGTTACTCCATGATTATTTTTTATTATCATTGGCATTTCCTAGATGCTGTATCGTTAGAAGCGGCTCTGACTTGTATATATTTTTTTTTAAGCAATAACAGGACCTCGTTTAACTAGTACGTTATTGTGCGACTGTGTAACATGGGTAGGTAAGCACTGCTTTTAAGTTGCCGGTGAGTCAGCGAGGTCGCGACTTTTAGAGAACTGGAGCGATGTAATGTGTATATTATAATGTACATGTGTATGTATGATCTGAATGTGTGGCGACACCTGGCTCGGTGTCGTGCACAACAGATGTCTAACAACGTCGTGCTTTTGGCCGTGGGAAGCTGTGATGAACTGACACTAGGATCAGCAAAATGATGACTTCTCTATCAACAGTCACCAACCGAACCCACACACCTTCCGGACGAACTACAAGCAAATAAAACGGGCGAACAACGTGGAGAAGGGAGAAGACGGGTGACGGCAGGCGAGCGGTGCTCTGCCGCTCCCCGCGCCCTGCAGCGGGTGTGGCTGTCTCCTGATTTCGTGCGTCTCGCCCACGTAAACTGTAAACCTTATGTAGTACAACTGTTAAATATAGTTAAAATACATTGGTATTTGTATTAACCTGAGAGAGAGAAAATTAAAGTGAACTAAAGTGAATCCTATAACGGCTACCTTCGTCATTACACATCACTTAACTAGTGCTATTGTGTCTCCACCTTACCACCAACTTCAATCCTAGAAAGCAGGCAACGGTATACACCGACCCGACGAGATAACAGTTCGCGCCTTTAATCAAAAACACACAAAAAATTAAATATACAATCAAAAAGTAAACACTTAAAATCATATATATATATATATATATATATATATATATATATATATATATATATATATATATATATATATATATATATATATATATATATATATATATATATATATATATATATATATATATATATATATATATATATATATATATATATATATATATATATATATATATATATATATATATATATATATATATATATATATATATATATATATATATATATATATATATATATATATATATATATATATATATATATACTCTATCCCTTCCTTAACCTCATTTTATTTATCAGGCTTCTTTTTCAGGATATTCTCTAGTAAATAAAAAAATATTTTTCTTAGCAACTGATTAACTATACACAACCTCGTTTTATTTATTATACCATCTAAAACGCTATTATCTTCTTACAACCTCCCTTTATTTATTAGGCTTCTTCCGTAAAATCTCTACCCCTGAAATATTTTTTCAGCAAATGCATAAACTATATAACCTATCTTTTATTTATTATACTTTTTTCTTTTACAAATTTCTAACCCTGTAAGACCTTTTCTAGCAAACTCATAAACTATATAAACGCTCTCCTCTTCCTTAAACCTCCTTTTCTTTATTTGGCTCTCTGTAAATTTCTACCTCAAATATTTTTCAGCTATTGACCACTCATTAATTTATTCATGTATACATATACATTTACATAAGCCTTCTGAGAGTTGAGGCCAGAGAGGGCATAGAAAACATCATTTGGAAAAATTTCAATAACAGGCATAAAAGAGTCAGAGGGGGGATGAGTAGGAGGAATATGCCCAGAATCGTCCAAGGTGGAGTTTTTACAGAAAGTTTGGAGCGAAGAGTTCAGCCTTAGAGACAGATGAGATGGCAGGCCGTCAGGGGTTAAGGGAGAGGAGGGAAAGAGGAAGAAGTGAAATTGGAGGAGATATTTTGGCTAGATGCCAGAAGTCACGGGAAGAATTAGAAGAAGCAAGGTGTTGACATTTTCTATTGATAAAAGAAGTTTTGGTAAGTCGGAGAATAGATTTGGCACAATTCTGGGCTGAAATGTAAAGGTCAAAGTTAGCGGGTGTTTGAAGGCTCTGGAACCTTTTGTGAACTGCCTCTCTATCTTTAATAGCACGAGAACAAGCATGATTAAACCAAGTCTTTTTAGCATGAGGAGTAGAGAAAGAACGTGGAATGTATGCCTCCATTCCAGAGACAATCGCCTCTGTGATGCACTGGGCACACACAGAGGGCTCTCTCTCTCCTGGAAGCAGTAATCATTCCACGGGAAATCGGAAAAGTACATCCTCAGGTCGTCCTACCGAGCTGAAGCAAAATGCCAGAAGCATCGCCTCTTCGGTGGGTCCAGAGGATGTACAGGAGCAATAGGACAGGATACAGAAATAAGGTTATGATCGGAGGAGCCCAACGGAGAGAACAGTTTGACAGAGTAAGCAGAAGGATTAGAGGTAAGGAAGAGGTCTAGAATGTTGGGCCGATCTCCAAGACAGTCGGTAATACGTGTAGGGTGCTGAACCAACTGCTTTAGATCGTTGAGGAGAGCAAAGTTGTAGGCTTGCTCACCAAGCTGGTCAGTGAAAGAGGATGAAAGCCAAAGCTGGTGGTGAACATTGAAATCTCCCAATATGGAGATTTCAGCGAAGGGAGAGAGTGAGTCAAGATGTGCTCCACTTTAGAGTTTAAATTGTCAAAGAATTTTACATAGTTAGTAGAGTTAGGTGAGAGATAAACAGCATAAATGTATTTAGTAATAGAATGACAATGAAGTCTTAGCCAGATGGTGGAAAATTCTGAAGAGTCAAGGTCTTGGGCACGAGAGCAAGTGATGTCGTTGCGCACGTAAGTGCAACATCCAGTTTTGGATTCAAATTTAGCATAGATATAGTAGGAAGGAGCAGAGTAGAGGTTGCTGTCAGTAGCCTCAGAAACCTGTGTTTTGGTGAGGAAGAGAAGGTGAGATTTAGATGAGGAGAGATGGTGTTCCTCAGAATAAAAATTAGACCGCGAATGTTGCAGAAATTAATAAGGAGGATGTTCGAGGAGTTATCAGGACACCTCTCAAGTCGGCAGCCAGAAAAGGAGTGGCGGAATTTATGTTCCCCCCTCCCCCAGGCGGGGACTCCGAGGCTCTGTAATTTTTCGCCATTTTGAATTTTGAACTTTGGGAAAAGGTGTGTGTGTATTGTCTGAATGTAGTGTGGTGTGAAATGAGAGAGGAACTGTCTTCAGAGCATGCTGAACTGCTCTCTGGTGTTGATGAGACAAAAGGGAAACGGTTAGTGAGGACATGGGAAGGGTCTTTGAAGGGCTTCAGCACCCTCCTCGCTTCCCATATATCCTCACCGGGAGTAGCTCATGCCCGTTTGGTAGGTGTCTTCCTACCTACTCCTCTGGAGTATTACTAATATTACTAATGGATCATTGTAAGGGGCATAGTCATGATCATTAGGACCTTTATCTTATATGGCGTTTTATGTGACCCTGCAGCAGTGAAGGGGACACCAGTGACGAGGCTGAGGAGCACCACAGTTTGGCTGCCCTAGAGGCTCAGGTAATCTACATCATATTATACTCATCATTATTATTGACATCATCATCATTATTGCTGCCATCATTTTGTCAAAAGCCATAAAGACAAAGATGAATTCATGCTCTTGTCAAGGGATCAGTAGATTTCTCTGCTGCCTCCCACCTCATGTTCACCACTTGTGTTTCATCTTGTTCAAGCGGGAGGTAGGAGCGTGGGGTCGGCAGGACGTCCTGGAGGCACTGATCATGTGGCAGAGGATTCCCTTGACCCTGGGAGGCAGCTGCAATGGCGACGCACAGCCCTCACTCGCCTCAAGCAGCACCGCGCAGGGGAGGCATCCAGGAGCTGCCAGGTAGTAAGATGACATTTTTCATGATTTGTTTAGTTGAGAAAGTTCTCAGTGTGTTGGTCCAGGATAATTGGTCATCTGAAAAGCACATTGATGTTGAATACAGCTGTCACTCGCGTATAGGAAATATTTGTGTCAAAAGCATAACTGAATTTGTTTGAAAATTTATTTGTAAATAAAAATAGAATGCCTGGCTCTCATTACATACAATGTGATATTAAAAATATGCTTCAGCTGGCAACCTACAAGAAGGAGCATGCCATAACCCAGGATGAGAAAAAGGAAGGGGAGGACACTGGAGAGGGAGACAAAGCTGAGGACGATAAAGATGCAGATCTGGAGGAGGAGGTTGTGGTGCCTCCAATGACTGCCACCGTGGAGGAAGTGGAGACACACCTGTGGGCACTGCTAGGAAAGGTAAATTGACCTGCTGCAGTAATAACAACTCTACTACTTTTATCAGAAAAGGCTCATTGTAACTTTTCCACAGTTACAAACACAAAAAAAGGAAGAATAATAACTTAAGAGAGGTAAATCTCATGCATTCAGATTTTTCAATTACACCATGAATTGTGAAGTACATTTATTCACAGTCCCTGAACCTATAGACTGATATTAGAGAAAAAGCCAATTTCACTAATGTAATGTTAACTTGACAAACTTCTCTTCTGTTCCTCTCATTTGATTAACGTCTTTAATTTGCTATTAGATATTTTCCTTTTCTTTTTCACTTTCAGTTCTTGTGACTACATAGAACTCCATTTATGGTAGAATGCACCTATTTCATTGATCCAAAACCTATGTTTCTTTGTCATGACAGGTGGAAGAAGAGTCTCAGAAGACCAGGGAGATGGTGAGGCAAGCTGCAGTAGCTCAAGAAAATCTACTTGAAAAGGTCAATCAGCACCAGAAAGAATGGGGCCACTCCCCTCTCACCCTGCCACACCTGCCTCACCACATCCACACTCAGGTAACCCACAGCCCAACTCACCTTGCTGTGTGCATGAGTGAAAAGAAACATTGGTGCACAATGTATGAGGGAAACATTAAGGGTCATATTCTTAAACATTTTGGCTCCGAAGCACACATGTTTGACAAGGGCTTTGTAGGAGTTTTGGACATTTCTAGGGGTAGTGTTATGACCCTGCTGGTAGTCTGATACTTCTTCTGTATCTTGAACCTAAAAAAACACTCATTAGAACCTGACTGATCTTTTTGGCCTTTGGAAACTGTTGATGTGAGGGTTGGAAGCATCTAACAATACCAACCTAAGACATCATGGAATAAAGGAAAGTGAAATATTGTTTTCTGGCGAGGTATGACTTATTTTTGGGTCCCTTATGAAGCAGCCACAGCTTGGCATGCCAGTCTTCCCTCCTCATCAGCAGTTGTTTGAATGTTTATGGCAGGCATCAGTTCCACTGTGCGCTAATACTTTTATTTTACCTACAGTAGTGTATGTACTGTACATTCCCTGTCATGAATGTAACCGGGAACTTTCCTGCGTTTATCTATCTATATATTTATCTCTGTCAAATAATATTTCTGTTATTTGGGAGATATTCTGGACTGTGAGGTGGGAGTGGAGAGGACAGTGAGAGCGAGAGTGGAGGCAGCGTGGCTAAAATGGAGGGAGGTGGCTAGTCTATTCGTGAATCGTAGCATCCCTCTAAAGAGCAGAGCAGGAGTGTACCAAGCATGTATTAGATCAGTGATGTTGTATGGAGCAGAAGCATGGGCTCTAACTAGAAAATTGATGGAGGTATTGAGAGCAAGTGATCGCAGAATGCTGAGGTATATGGCGGGGATCAGGTGGCAAGACAGGGTAACCAGTGCAGATGTGGCTAACAGATGTGGAGTAGAGGACCTGGAAACAGTGCTCAGAAGGGAAAGACTCCAATGGTTTGGACATGTAAAGAGAACAGGGGAGGATTCAGTGCTGGGAGTTTTGGAGAGATTGGAAGTATAAGGAAGGAGACCAGTTGGTAGACTTAGGAAAATGTGGAGGTGTATACAGGAAGACTTGGCATGGATGGGATTGGATTTGCATTGGGCAGAAGACATTCAAGACAGAGTAGAATGGAGGAGAGCCATAAACCGTCCAACCGCTCAGGAAAAGGGAAAACAGACGTTAAACGAAATGATGAAGATATTTATCTCTGTATCTTTATACCTATGTATGTATATATGTATACATATATGTATGTATGTATGTTTCTAATTATCTATCTATATCTATATCTGTCTTTATAGATATATAGATGAATAGATAGATGGATAGATAGATAAATATATTAATAAATAGATTGGTGGATTGTTAGATATCAGTAACAAGAGCAGGGAAAATAAGTTATGGAGTAACCTGGTTTATCTTTTTCACTAACCTCGTATCTTTCTTGCCTCTTTATGAACTCTACAGTTTCTCATTTGACCAGCTGTTAACTTTCCACCCTTAGGTAACAGATGATTTGGTTAATGAATTCTACTGCGACCTTTTGGACTTGGAGGAGTCTGGGGAGGTAGGCAGTGTGGAGGAGTCTCACAGGAGGGACACAGGGCGCAGAAGCAGCAGCCAGAGGGCTTCAAGTTCACCAAGAAGGCATGGAGGAAGTGACAAGTTCTCCCCTCCCAACACGGCCAAGGACTATCACAAACACAAGCGGCATGAAGGGAAGAAGGAGGGTGATGGGGTGAGTGCAGGAACGAGTGTTGCGTAGACATGAACAGTTTTTGTAATAAATCCATTGCCTCCTACAAACATCAGTACAAGCCACTAAAATCTAAACCTCTCCTTGGAAGAAAGATAAATTAACATTTTAAATAAAATAGTGACACATTTCAAACTATTTTATCTTGGGTAAAGGATTTGCTCTCATTACAGGTTCTAAGGCCCACCAAATGGAAATGCTTTGCCTCTTCTCATTAGATTTTTTCTCTTTCAGTTTTCTTTGCAACTACCAGAAGTTCTTTTATAACTTATTATTAAATAAAGCAAATAATTAAATTTATGTTAGTTCCTACACTTTTCTTAACAGCTGAAGTTGAATGATTTTAACAAAACATCATTCTTTTAATTAGTGAAAAAGAAGCGAAATAGCTTATAAGAATATGAAGATCTTCAACAGCTGAAAAAGAGCCATGAGTAGACACACAATGTCGCACTTCACAGACAGCTGCAGTGCCTCCCCTGAGCCTGGCTGGTTCACCCCGCCAAAGTAGAGCTAAGGGCCGCACCTCAAAGACCACCACCGCTACTCGTAACCCTCGTACCTCCAGGGGTGCAACCATCACCTCCACCCCCAGTGCTTCAGCCAGGACACCTAAAACCAAAACACAGCGCAGTGGGCGTGGCCGCCGCAGCGTCAGGGACAACACCCCTCGCCAACCTCCAGCACCCCGCCCTCACCTCACTCTGGATCAAGTGCAGCAAATCCAGTGCTCCAGAACACACCTGCTCACATCCCTCAGCCAGGTGGGCACATGTGCTGACAATGCAAGATATCTCCATATATGAACCTGTGCTTACATGTGTGTGTGTGTGTGTGTGTGAATGTGTATATACCCAGTTGAATTTACCTAGTTGTAGTATATTTGTGTGGTTCTGTTCCCAAATCTATATCTATCCAGTTTTACCTTAAATTGCCACAACCAATGATGTGAACCTAGTTTGACATAATTAATATTTGCACACCCACCTTTTGCAGGTTTCAGAGCCCCTGCAGCAGGAGGCACAAGAGGTGGAGGCAATGTTAGAGGAGTGCCACGGCCGGGTGGTGGAGGAGCAGGGCCGCCTGGCATGGGCAGTGCTGAGGATAGGCCAGCTGGTGCAGGCCATGGGGATCATGGTCAGGTATAGAGACACAGAAAAGAGACTGCGCCTTGCTCTCAGAGAGAAAATCAAGGAGCAACAGGCCATAAAAGAAAAGGTGAAGAGAAAAGAAAAGATAACAAAATAGTGAAGTCTTTCTTGAAAGAGATGTACTCATACATATTTTATGGTAAAGTCAAGATACTTGATTTATGTCAGATATTTATATTTTTTCCAACATTGACCCGGTAGCTGCGGGGATCATGTTTCTTAAATGCCCCTCTAAGTGAGAAAAATGAGAAAAAAATCATCACTCACACAAACCATTTCATAATATATATAAATGCATTTGTGATCAGTCTATGCATCATCTATTTTGGGGGGTTTATATCATGGCAAAAATTTGTCCCGTCACTGCTGCTGTGTTAAACTTGTGCTGAAATAGTAAATGTAGCAAAATGTAAACTACTTTTGTCACACTGGTGAGCTGAAAGAATTCATTTGTAAATTTGACCCCTTCAAAAGGAGCAGCACAAGGCAGAAACACAAATCAGTATGAAAAGCTTGAGTTGACTGATATGTTGAGGAATAGGTGGAGGGAGAAGAGATGGAGGTGGAGCAGAATGTTGAGGTGGATGTGGAGAGGATATAGATGTGGACATGGGCATGGATGTGGACAAGGGCATGGAGGAAGAGGAGGAGGAGGGAAAAGGGGAGGAGGAAAACTAATAAGAGAAAATGATAGAATAGAAGCAGAAGGTAAAAAGGGAAGACCTCACTAACCTTTTCACTGCATTCTGCCCACCAGGTATTGGGGCTCAGACAAAGGATCACTGAATATGAGGAGGAGCTGCAGTGCCTTGCTGAGCTGGAGGAGGAGGTGGACAGAGCCTTCACTCACTTGGTCACTGACAATGCTCAGTTTGAAGTACAGCTCACTCGTTACTATGAGTCTCGTGCTGTTGCTGGAGTGCCTAACCATCGTCCGCAGTCAGGTGGGAAGCTTAAAGGCTGTAATATCTACTTAGATGTATGTAGTTTAATTTACATTGAACTCTTGTCCTTTGCAAGTTTACTCTCTGTATTAGTTAAGGTATATGGCTTATGTGAGTCGTTTATTGATTGATTTCTTCATAGATTTTGTACTTCATCATATTTTTTGTATTGAATCATGTCCACATAGGTTAGGTGTAGGCTATGTATATTTTTAGTTAGCCTGAAAGTATGGACATCTGACCACATATTGTATTTAACATGGGTGCCTATGGAACCTAATATGTGAATATCTTATCTGCGAAGGTTCATATTCTTGCATATTCGGTGACTATTTTATGTGCTGCCAAGTTCAGATGTTTATTATTAAAAAATCAGATTCCTGGAGTTCCAATAATGAGGTCAACTTATGTAGCCTCCTCAGTAACATCATTTTCATTTTTATATGATGTAGTCTAGACTCTTTAAAGAAAGGAATGTGAAATCACTGTAAGGCAGAGGACGAGGAGGAAGAAAAGGAGGTGGAGGAAGAGAAGGAGGAGGAGAGGCGAGGAGACAAGAGAGTTAGGGAGTTAAGGGATACAGAATTAGACAATGAAGCAAAGGAAGCAGGAGAGGTGGAGAATGTAGAGATGGAAAGTAATTACAGATGCAGTTTATAAATTACCTCTTTCCATTCTACCATCAGCCTCCAGCAGTAGCAGAAACAGCAGTGACAGTGATGGGGGTGACGGCAGGGGTGAGGACGAGGGTCAGGGTGGCGGTGGCAGCAGTGACAGCGGGGACAGTGACTCAGGCCTAGGGACTGATGAGGCAAGGACAGATGGAATTGGAGGTGGGGCGGAGGGGGGAAGGGGTGTGGGTACCCTGCGCCCCCCTGGCTGTGATCCGGCTGTCTTCTCCCTTGTTACTGTGCTAAGGGAACTGCGGTGAGTGTAAGGTGACGATGGTGACACTGAAACATATTTGTACACTACATTTATTTGGTCTTTCAAGCTTTGCACTGTTCTTGACACTATCCATGCAGGTGCCTTAGCAGTCTGTTACCACCAATATTTCCTCCGGTAGCTGAAGCCCACATCATGGATAATTGCAATGATTCATCAAGGAGTAAAATTCACACAAAAAAGGCACTTGAACTAGTTGCACTATAGAGGACTAGAGGAGGTCGAATCAGAGTCACAAAGAGCTGAATTGGATGACCCCCGGAGGTGTCTGACTCATTAGGTTTACTATTGTGGTAGTCTTAGGAGTTATGTCTCCTGATTTAACTTAGCACACAAAGCATTATGGAAATTCATTAGTTGACAGAAATATATTTAAAATCTTTTTAAATAGTCTATTGCAAATGGAACTGATATCTAGTAGTTAATAAGCCTTTGCTGCTCTGAGTGGAATAAATGGTTGCATGGTTTATCGTGGAAGCAACTCCTTATGTTTATCTTTGCAGAAACAAATCCCACTTAGGACGGAATGAAGTGTCATTGTGGTCTGTAGGAATGTGATGGAGTTAAGTTATGATGATGAGGTTGTGATAGCAATTCTCTACTTCCATGCAGGTGGCGGGTGGGTGGGGCAGCAGAGCGAGGGCGCCGGGAGAAGGCAGTGGAGGAAAGGCGTCATGCAGCTGTCATGAGGCGTCTACACCGAGCTGCACACGCCTCCCACACTGCTCTTGCTTCTCTCAACACCCTCCAAGTAGGTTCCTGCCTTCATGCCATGCAACAGTCAGGCAATACACACAAGGTGCATCCACACCTTTTACTAACTTTTCGTGGATTTAGGCTCACCAGTGTTTCCACATTGGTACAGAGTGAGCGTGAGGAACAGCTGGGTGCCATTTCTTGTGTGGTGTGGCTGAGGCAGAGTCAAACAGCAGGTGACATCACTCCCCTCACTCGCCTGCCTGTCCCCAATATAGACGTAAGGATTGTAATGTTAGTGAACCAAGCCATTACTTTAACTCTGCTACATTAAGGAATCAACACCAAGCTAGTAAATGTATGTAATACTTGGTCTGTTAGTAGAGTTACAGTCATGATGAACAAGGTAAACTTTAAAACTCTTTGAGGGAGGAAGCCATTTATTTGTAAAAGAAAAATATGTGAGAAAAAGTTTCACAGGAAGTATAAACACATTTAAAACTATAGTTCTTCAATCTTTGTATTTGTATTCTTTTTTATGTATTAATGTTCTCAGAGGAGTCTGTTGTATTGATTCTTGCTAACATCTTTGGTTCAGCTGGACAGCATGATGGCTGTCAAATGGTTTGGTAACCAGCTGGACAATAGTGGTGGGGCTACAGCAGCCACCACCACACCCGGTGATGGCACACTGCTCACCAAGAAGTACCTTGACCAGGTTAATGAAAAGGTGGCTCAGGCTAAGGTGGCCCAAGAGCTGGCAGCACAGAGGCACAGGTGGGCCACACTGCAACAGTTACCTTTTCTCAAACAGAAGAAGAGTTATAGTACCTGCTGAGGGGACCATTTTAGCACATCTCATTTACTTTATAACCATGAAGTTTCACCCATGATAGAATGAACACTTCCTCCTATGGGAGTCTGCTATTTAAAATGATGCATCATATGCCATTTAAAACTCTAAATACATAAGAAATATAAATGAATCTCTTCCTTTTGAAATTTATTGGATTGGGAACTAGTAAAGTGACATTTATTTTTAAAATGCAAAAAAATGTTTTATAGGCAGAATAAATGACAGAATGAATGAATCTGGCTTGTACCTCTTTTTAACTGCAATAAGCTCTGCTGTTTGCCCCAGACATTGGTTGACTGTAAGACATCACTTGGTGCCAGTGGCAGTGTTGTATTGAGTCACTGGTAGTGTCTGGACAACATGGTGTATATTTATTGTGTTGCTCAGTTAACGTGGTAAGAATTTTCAGACCTGTGACTTTTGGCCCTTTACTTGTCTTATTTTTCTTTTTATTGAGACTTATATGAGCTCCCACCCTGCATTTTTTGAAAATAGGATCACACATGATGAAGTCTGCCAAATGCACAAAACCTTAAAATGCCTAGTTCCAACTTATCTCAGTCCATTTTTTCAGTCTGAGAAAAATGCAATCTCCTTTAGACATGCTTTCTATCTATTGTTGGTTCCAGGGAGGGCCGGGCGGAGCGCCGGGCCCTGGCCCAGCAAGTGGAGCAGCTGCGTGGAGAGCTTACTCATCTCAAGAACTCTTATCAGGTACTATTTAGGAGTCTTGGGTGCCCTGACCTCAGGTCATGGAGTCAGTACATTCATTCTGGGAACTATACAAATAGAGTATTGGGTTTTGTTTCTAGAAGCATAAATAATAGAAGTGCTAAAGTTGTCCTCAAGCAATATTTGGTATTATGAAATGGACATTCATTTGTTAAAATCTGTTCATAGGAAAATGACAACAACTATTCATTCATTGAGAAATTTGCTCAGACTTAAACTGACATTTTCTTTTTCTCTTCTTTCAGAGTTTAAATTTAAATATTTTTGATGCACATACTATCCTTTTCCCTCACTTTTCAGGTGACAAAGGAGTGCAAGCTAGGCAGCAGGACAGAGGTGGACTTAGTGGAGGTTGAGAACAAGCTGGATGCCAGCCTGGACCTTCGGTGGCCCAGCAAAGTGGCAAGCCAAGTGGCCCGCCATGACACTACCATGACACAGTTCCAGGTCTGGCCACCACCACTGTCACCACCCATAGGGACACTGATGGTCTTACAAATCATAACTTTATTGGCTAAAAGAACTTACTTGTCTCTGAACTTAAGGATTAGTTAAAAGCAAATCTTGTAGTATAAACATATAGGCAATGCCTACATTGGTGTAGGCTGGTCTGGACATGGGGTAGTTAAAAACTGGAAACTCCAGATAGAGGACCAGACTTATTGTGAAACAGTGAATAGATTTTCAAGTCCATTTCCTTATCAACAAATTATCTTATCAATTTTGCTCTTTCTCTGTGATGCTTGAGATGGTATTATGTGGTTTCTTTGTTCATCTTTAGTACTTGCATACTTGAATGTGTGGCCTGGCAAACATTAGCATACCCTGGTGATGCAGGCTGACATGGCCAGCCGAACACGAGAGTTGCGAGCGTTGCAGAAGGAGGAGGCGGCACTGGCGGCACACATCCTGGCACTCCGGCAGGAGAGGGACCACCTGCACTACCACCTCAAGCAGACCACAGCACAGGTAGGCTATGTGTGCCAATTACTATGTACCCTTACAAGTAGTACTCAATAATGAAAAAAACTGGAACATTGAGCAGAGGTATGAAAGTTATTTTCAATATTGAACTAAATATACTTTATTTTAACAGTTTAACTATATACCTGAGCTTAATTTTTTCTCTGATATGAGTGCCAATTGCAAGGGTGCATACTGATTGTAATGGTTTATATTAATTATTGTAAGGGTGGATATGAATTATAAGGGTGCATATGAATAAGTGAACATATCTTAACCAGCATCATGACTATTTTCCCCATCACTGACAACCCCAACTTGCCTGCCAGTGCATTACTACTTCAAGTGTTTCTTTACACTGGGCCACCATTGCCCTCACTACTCTTCTAACCACTAACAGCATGTGCTGGGCCATGGCACTACACTTACCTTAAATATTGTATAAGTAATCATCACCATAAATGTTGCTGTTAATCCATTTATTTTATTTATCATTTTATAATGATAACCAGTTAGAAATCTGCAGCTTACAGAGCAGGGAGCTGTGGGTTTTTCAATACTACTTTGTGGAGTTGGTTTATAAGTTTTCATGTACAAAGTCTATTGGTGGTGTTGCAGAAACGCAGTGTCTCGAAGCTTGTGAGGGGTGTGGGTAAAGCAGAGGAAGTTCGACAGTTGAGGACCACTGTAGCACGCCAGGATGAAACCATTGCAGCACTCAGGTTTGGCCACCCCCCTCATGTATCCCTGATGCCCCGTTTTCTTGTCTCTGAAAGGGATAATCTAGGAAGAAAATCAGTCTTGAACTACAATCAGATAGGATTGTCTTGCAGACCTCTCTGAGTTTCCTGTTCATCTACTCTTGATATGTATATGCCTTTTCATCTTTCATGATGTGCCCCATCTCCTCATCCATTTGTTCAAAGTAATGAATGTACAGATTTGGCTTTGCACTGAAAGAGGAACAGTGCATTATGTGAAAATTTGTATTAATTCAGGTGCACATGTAAGGAATTGAAGTTGACTTTTCTCTACTTTACACTCTAAACATGTTTATCATTACTTTTTACTAACCAAGATGGAAGTTTACAATCTTGGAAAAAAATTCATAAGTGTAGGGAAAATGGTTGGAAATGAGCTGGAAACCAAAACCTGTAATTTTTTGTGACGTCTGCCATCTGTTTTGAAAATGACTAATATTTGTATACTTTAGCACTGACACTCAAGTTTATACAATGTCCACCACATAACTATGGTGATCGATCCTTTCTGCTTTCAGACTTGAGATCAGCTCCCTCCGTGATAAAACAGGAACAGTGACTCTGCCTGGACTGCCTCCATTGCCTAAACCCACTCCATCCCCTTCTCCACCTGCCCACTCAACCTCCACCTGGACCGAGGAACACCACTCTACAAGAACTACAGTTGGGGACAGAGACTCCCTTCCTCACACCTTCAGGCAGGATGAACGCTCTGACAGGGAGAGCAGCGAGGGGACCACGCCAGCAGCGGCAGCAGGGGGTAGCAGTGATGAGAATGCTGATGTCTCGTCATCTTCATCTGACTCCTGAACTGCAATGCTGGTGTATCACTGTTGCTGACCACACTCTCTGGTAAATTTTGAAGGTATATGGACAACATTTAGTAACAAATGATGGGACTGAAATACACTTAATGGAATATCAGGCATTTTGTAGCTAATTGCTTACATTCACAACCATCCAAAAAAGTTAAAGTAAAATTTTTATGCTGCATTCTGTCCTGGTCCTACACCAAGACATGAAGTTCTTTCCATTCATTTTGATATGTTCAGTGTCATTTCATAAGATTGGAATTATTAAACTGGTCAACAAAACTTAAAAAGTTGCTCAAATGTCCTAACACATTTCTTCCATTCTCATCAGTATAGTTTTTTTCACAAACTCTCAGTGATGTTAGTGATGAACATGTCATCATTGAGACTCGATATCTAGGCCGATCTAATCTTAATACAATGGGTAGCTACATTTGGACTTTATGTACTGCCTAAAAGTGACAATTATTCATACAAACGAAAAAGTAAACTTCAGAAGCACTTGTAATGTCCATTGTTCTGGTAACTGTGATTTGTTTTTCTCTGATTTTTCTTTAGTATACTATAGTAATTAAATCTGAAGTTTTATTTTAATTTAAACAATATAGAGGTGCTCTGCTTCATTTTTATTGATCTCATTTTAAGAAAACAAAATACTGGGTGGTTCACTGATGGATGGGCGGTTTCATTTTGTCTGTGCCCTGTGTGTACCCAGCTGTGAATGGGCGCCAGGTGTCAGTTTGGGTTGTGTACACCAGTGCCCTTATCTACCCAGCAGCAAAGGGGTAGGCTACTGTGGTTTGGTTGGGGATTGTGATTGGGGTGGTGTAGTCTGACACCACGCAAGGTTAAAGACCCAAGGCCCTCAGACTAGGGACACATGAGTTTTAAGCTCATTCCAGAAAGCTACAAGTAAGCAGGTGAACTACAGATACACAGCAAGTGATGGAAACTTAAGTGGTTAAAAGGTTGTAAAGAGCATGGAGACTGGTAAGGGAGGTATCTGAAAAGAATGTGTGTAGTGAGTTCTGAACTGAAAGCAAAATCTATGCCAATAAGAACAGAGAGTAAGAGAAGTGAGTGGCTAAGATGTAATATCAACAGTCATGGACACTGAATATGAAACCAAGAAAAACATGAGGTGTTTAGGCTGGGAAAATTCCTTCCCTTCATCAACAGTTTCATTTTTGACCCATACAGGACGTGAAAGATACAAATGAATTATCAGTCTCTTGTTAAGATGATTATAGGCTATAGCTATTTTTTTTTTTTGTTTTTTTTGTTTTTTTTGTTGGGGATGCAAACTTTGAACAAATAATAAGCGTTAACTCCCATGTGAGAGAGTTCATCAGGTAAAGGATGGGCTACTACTACTACTACTGCTACTACTACTACTACCTACTACTACTGTTAAACATGTTCCTGGTGCTTATGCTACGGTACGACAAAACAGGTTCATAGAAGTACTACCTCATTTTTTTGTTTTGTTTTATATGTTTGGGAGAGGAGTCACGGATGGCACTGAAAGGATCATCGTGTCATTGAAGCAAAGGTTAGTGTGTGTTGTTTATTTACTCTATTTATTTCACAGATAGATAGATAGATAGACTGAGTGAGATTTTCTCCCGTGAATTCTATAGTACGAGAGTCAAAGGTCTTATAACTGGTACCATTTATAAGGTCTCCGGTATAGCACACTTTTCCCCGGCGTGAGATATTCATTGGAAAACGACTATTGGCGTATTATAGTCGTTGGTATTGCCTCGGATACGCAAGTGATGCTTCCTATCCCCCAAGATGTGTGCGTTTTATGCGTTGCCAGATTGTCGTACTCTGCCTCTTATGTTTGCCGATTTCCGACCCAAAAACTGCTTTCATCGCCCAAATAACTGCCTTTATATATGGTTACCTATTAAATGGTTAATTATTGGTTCTTCTTGGCAACAGTTATGGGCAGAAGCCGGTACATACGCGGCTCTGAGTACGATAATCTGGCAACGGTGGGCGATGTCCCGCTGTGTCGTTCGAGGGATGGTGTCGAACAAGAGCGTGGAGGCAAGCATGTGGTGGCTGCGGTGGGGTGTGCGGCGGAGCAGGAAGTACTGTGTGTCACTGAGCTTGTTAGTCCGAGTGAGTGTGCGTGTGTGTGAGTGCTCGATCTGACTGGCATGAAGGTTTTTTTTCCTACATTCGGTACATTCGTGGAGCATGTGGCGTAACAAAAACTGGTTCATTGTTATACCGGCAGTGGAGACGGGCATGTTAAGAATAAGGAACAAGTCAGTGATTCCTGTAGTGGTGTAACGATGGACAAGACCCCAAAATATAAAAACATATAAGACGAAAATTGTGCTGAAGTGGGAGGCGAAATTCTCCCTCTTGGACGATCCGCACTGGGCGCTCTGAGGAGGGTGTCAGAGGTTGAAGGAACACCCGAGAGGGACACCACGGAACAAAAAGGTAAGTAGGCTACGTCACTAAGAAATAATCTGCGTGATGTTATTCAATTATTGTGCCTGGCGGTCATTGAAGTGTCTGTGCTATTGATGTTTGTGTAATTGCTTTGGGCCTCCGAAAATACCATGTGCGTCTTCTTTGTGTGATTAGATACATGTCTCTCATCTCTAATATAAAGGCACGGTTAATCTAGCCAACAACTGCTTCTAATATACCGAAAAAATAGCATGGGTGCTGCATAGGATACTTCTTTTGCTTCACATTTGTGAAAGTTTTAGTTACTGGTCGTACCTCACAGGTCCCCAGGCTTGTGTTGGGGGGTAGGGGGGGCTGGGGTGGTGGAGGGGGAGAAGTAGTTGTTCCTTAGTTTTACCAAAGACACATATATGATTTTTATTTCTGCATTCCATTAACTCTTGGATCTTTAAATGAACACGTTTCGAAAGTCTTTAATAATACCGACTTTTACCAATATTATCCCGTAAAACAGAAAAAAATTGGATTCGAACAAACAGCTGAATTCCATTAACTGCATATATTGCGTACCACGACGAACACATTTCATAAGTTCATGAAGGCATGAGGCGATTTCAGGTGCACCAGCCTTACGTTAAGCGACACCTAACCATCAGCAGAGGGTTTTCATATATGCCACCCACTGCAATAGTCCGTTCACCGTTGCCAGATTGTCGTACTCAGAGCATAGTATTTACCGGTTTCTAACGCCTAACTATTGCCAAGAAACATCAGGAATTAACTCTTTTAACGATAATTATAAGTGAATCTCCTTAC
This sequence comes from Eriocheir sinensis, assembly GCF_024679095.1. Classification (NCBI taxonomy): domain Eukaryota; kingdom Metazoa; phylum Arthropoda; class Malacostraca; order Decapoda; family Varunidae; genus Eriocheir; species Eriocheir sinensis. The sequence goes on along the minus strand of NW_026111206.1, from coordinate 194,431 downwards.
TATGGTCCACGAGACAGTTTTTGGGTCGGAAGTCGATAAATATAAGAGGCTGAGTAAGACAATCTGGCACGTTGGTCACGGAAACTGTTGTACCCACATTTCCAACCGGGATTCGGAGAGGAGAGTAAAAGATCTTACATTGCTGCTGTCCTGAGCCCCCGGTGCGAGTGCCTTTCCACCTCCTGCACACTGTTGTTCCTGCCGGCCTCTGATAAAGCGATGAACGTGAGCTTGGAATTGAAATGTGAAAAAAAAAGGATGAAGAGAGAGAGAGAGAGAGAGAGAGAGAGAGAGAGAGAGAGAGAGAGAGAGAGAGAGAGAGAGAGAGAGATGCCGGCTATGGTGTATACGTATAGGTGTCGGATGTGAATCAGCGCTAATGAGCCAGCTGAATCTTTAATTACCACGCACACCTCACCTTATCCCCCCCCTTCCCCCTTTTCCCTCCATTCGCAAACATACACAAGAAAAAATAGTGTGGAGCAATCCCGCAAACTGGACTTAGGGGCCATGTTCTGTGAGGGGGGGATAAACCTGTAAGAATGAAGTGTAAAATGAGATACGGAGACAGGTCGATGTGAGAATATGACCTCTATTCTCAGACACTTTTGGCTCTCACAACTATTACTTCCAAGGGCTACAAAAGGGATTGGGCAGGTTCACACTAGCCTCATAGAAGTGGTACCCATGGAAATAACCAGAACGGGAAATAGTCTTAGAACAGTACTCGGTATCTCTATTTTTACTTTTAACTATTAACTTCTATACTTTTTCGCATTTTATTTACTTTTTTGCTTTTTTTTTTAACTTTTACTGCCCCTCAAAAATTCTTAACTCTGTGTGTGTGTGTGTGTGTGTGTGTGTGTGTGTGTTCGGTTACAGTGGTATTAGCCTACTCATAGTCGCTTCTCATCGCTGTTATTCAGTAGCCCCTCTTTGACCTTGTTTTCTCAATACCTAAGAATATCGATGTTGTCAAGGTACTGTTTACACTTTTATTCATCCTCTTTCTCCTCGGTTCTGTCATTCTCATTCCCTTTCGTATCCCCTTCAATGTGCTGCTTCTCGTTCTCGCATCGTTGATTTTCTCCAGATACTCCATTTCGTTTTTTCCTCTTCCTTTACCTCCTTTTTTTTTCTTCTCTTTTTAGATCCAGGGCAGAGGGTGAGCCAGTCAAGTTAAGCGTGGCGCAACGTCTGTAATAAAAGTGGGGTTCTTTCAGCCCATCCGCCATTCACTGGTAATGAGACTGGTGGATAGGGTAAGGATTAGTAATGGGACTGGTGGATAGGGGAAGGGTTGGTAATGGGACTGGTGGATAGGGGAAGGTTTGGTAATGGGACTGGTGGATAGGGGAAGGATTAGTAATGGGACTGGTGGATAGGGGAAGGGTTGGTAATGGAACTGGTGGATAGGGGAAGGGTTGGTGATGGGGCTGGTGGATAGGAGAAGGATTGGTAATGGGACTCGTGAATAGGGGAAGGGTTGGTAATGGGACTGGTGGATAGGGGAAGGGTTGGTAATGGGACTGGTGGATAGGGGAAGGGTTGGTAATGGGACTGGTGGATAGGGGAAGGGTTGGTAATGGGACTGGTGGATAGGGGAAGGGTTGGTAATGGGACTGGTGGATAGGGGAAGGGTTGGTAATGGGACTGGTGGATATAGGAAGGGTTGGTAATGGGACTGGTGTTTAGGTGAAGGGTTGGTAATGGGACTGGTGGATAGGGGAAGGGTTGGTAATGGGACTGGTGGATAGGGGAAGGGTTGGTAATGGGACTGGTGGATAGGGGAAGGGTTGGTAATGGGGCTGGTGGATACCGGAAGGATTGGTAATGGGACTGGTGGAAAGGGGAAGGGTTGGTAATAGGACTGGTGGATAGGGGAAGGGTTGGTAATGGGGCTGGTGGAGAGGGGAAGGGTTGGTAATGGGACTGGTGGATAGGGGAAGGGTTGGTAATGGGACTGGTGGAGAGGGGAAGGGTTGGTAATGGGGCTGGTGGATAGGGGAAGGGTTGGTAATGGGACTGGTGGATAGGGGAAGGATTGGTAATTGGACTGGTGGATAGGGGAAGGATTAGTATTGGGACTGGTGGATAAGGGAAGTGTTGGTAATGGGTCTGGTGGATAGGAGAAGGATTAGTAATGGGACTGGTGGATAGGGGAAAGGTTGGTAATGGGACTGGTGGATAGGGGAAAGGTTGGTAATGGGACTGGTGGATAGGGGAAGGATTGTTAATGGACTGGTGGATAGGGGAAGGGTTGGTAATGGGACTGGTGGAGAGGGGAAGGATTGGTAATGGGACTGGTGGAGAGGGGAAGGGTTGTTAATGAGACTAGTGGATAGGGGAAGGATTGGTAATGGGACTAGTGGATGGGAGAAGGGTTGGTAATGGACTGGTGGATAGGGGAAGGGTATTTATGGGACTGGTGGATAGAGGATGGATTGGTAATGGGACTGGTGGATAGGGGAAGGATTAGTAACGGAACTGGTGGATAGGGGAAGGATTGGTAATGGGACTTGTGGATTGGGGATGGGTTGGTAATGGGACTGGTGGATAGGGGAAGGATTGGTAATGGGACTGGTGGATAGGGGAAGGATTGGTAATGGGACTTGTGGATTGGGGAAGGGTTGGTAATGGGACTGGTGGATAGATGAAGGATTATTAATGGGACTGGTGGGAAAGTGGAGGGTTGGTAATGGGTGTGGTTGATAGGGGAAGGGTTGGTAATGAGACTGGTGGATAGGGGAAGGATGTGTAAATAATAATATCAATAACACACAAATCGTACCCTGACTAGACCACACAATCGTATAGCCAATATTACACCCATGTCAATCCCATCCTCACCGCATAACCTTGAAGTCCGCGAACACATTACCTCAAATGCTCGCTTCCACACAAGTATTTCAATCACAACCCACTCGACAGTTTTGGGAAAGCGCAGCGATGTCGGTGAATGAAACCCACGCTCGATGATTACTGGCTTCCCTTTCCCGCTGCTGGTGGCTCGTCAGTATATGGCAGAGGGCTTCTTCACCTTCCATTGCGTGTTCCAGGGTTCGACTCTCCTTCCGCCCGCCCCTTCATTTTAAATCGTCGAGTTATTGCCTTCTTGATATGATGATTTAGTATTACGCTGCTGGGATGGTGGTGGAAGTCGAGAGAGAGAGAGAGAGAGAGAGAGAGAGAGAGAGAGAGAGAGAGAGAGAGAGAGAGAGAGAGAGAGAGAGAGATATTAGCTCCCACATTCATTCTTTTTATCCATTTTCCTTTTATAGATCACTCTCAAACATGAACGCCCTTCCATCCTTTGTCCTTCCCCGCTTCCTTTCCGTCCTAGCTGTCTTTCCTTCCCATCTTTCCTCTTCTCTCCTTTCTTCCCTCAGTTTCCTCCTCCCCGGCAGGCAGAAACAAGCTATTGGAGAAGTAATTACTAGTCGATTCATTCGTCACTCACACACACAAACACACATACACACACACAAAAAAAAAAAAAAAAAAAAACATGTTTCTGGCTCACGAGATTGGGCGGGGCTCATCCGCTCTCCATGATGACAATGTTGATGATGATGATGATAAGGGTGATGCTGATGATGGTGATGATGATGATGAGGGTGATGATGATAAAAGTTAAGGTTAAAGTGATGTTTATGGGGATGGTGCAGGGAATGGCGAAAGTGAGGAAGAGCGTGATGGTGTGACCGAAGGTGATGGTGGGGATGATGATGAAAGTGGTGATGGTGGTGGTGGTGCTGGTGCTGATGTTGATGATAATGGTGATGCTTCTGATAATTATGCTGACGAAAATAGTGAAGGTTAAGATGATGATACTACGGGTGAAGATGATAGTGATGGCAATAGTGGTGATGATGATGTGATGAAAGGGGAGGTGATAAAGGTAAATGAAAGTGATGAAGATGATTGTGTAAGATTTTTAAGTCCTTCAAATCGCTTCAGCGGTGCATAGGTCATAGGTCATTATTCTTAAGGTTAGGTTAGGTTAGGTTAGGTTAGTTAAGGGGCTATTACACTGGGCAAATTTTCCGTGGATCTTCAGTCATACCACGATTTCCGCTGGTGTGGTTCTCATATTTCCGCGGTTTTCTGACGCGTCCACGATCTTCCAAAGCTACGATATAGATTTCACAGAAGGACGGCGGTATTACTCACCATCATCATCAGCAGCAATAACAAGAAACAAATGAGAACCACGCTAGCGGAAATCGTGGTTTGACTGACGATCCACGGAAAATTTGCCCAGCGTAATAGCCCCTTTAGGTAAGCGTATCGGGCTCCTTTTACCACTATTTCCCAAGGCCACAGAGAAGATTAACCGTTCTTTTATGAGTGTTTTTTCCGTTCTTGGTGCAGAAGTCGTGTCAAACTATCACTTGGGTCACGAAACAGCCCATAAAAATCCCAGCAACTTCTACGAGAGGCTTATCAAACAGGGGAACCGAGATGTCGATACGTTTGAAAATTCGGGCTTTGACCTTGAAAAATCCTGCTCTAGGCCTAGTAATTATAACCTCACCCAGATTTAATGATTCATAATTACGAGGGGCTCAGGGGGGAGGCTGCAGACTTTTGGGAGAACTTGAATGGTTTTAATTGAGACATTTTTTTTTTTTTTTTACAGTTTCAAGTTTTTGTTTCATCCCCCTCCTATACTTACTTGGTTGATGCATGTGTGTGTGTGTGTGTGTGTGTGTGTGTGTGTGTGTGTGTGTGTGTGTGTGTGTGTGTGTGTGTGTGTGTGTGTGTGTGTGTGTGTGTGTGTGTGTGTGTGTGTGTGTGTGCTTTTCTTCCTCCTCCTCCTTCCTTCATCCTCCACCTCCACCCTCTCTTTCCTTCCCTTCTCTTCCTACACCCTATTCTCTTCCCTCTTTCTCCATCAACTCTCATTCTTCTTATTCTTCCTCCTCCTTTCAGTTCTCTCCTCGCCACATGACGATCGGATGACGTCACCAGAACGAAGGAGAGTCAACAAATAACTCCCGGCAAACTACCAAAAGAAGTGCGTAATTTCGTCTTCAGCAGCAGCAGCAGCAGGAGCGCCAATCCGTCGTGCTGTCAAATATACGATCAACATTATTACAGAAAGTCAAATTTATGATGTAGTTGAGAGGAATGGACGCCCGATACTCGCTGCTGGTAACATAGGACTCCTTTTTACGTGTGTGTGTGTGTGTGTGTGAGAGAGAGAGAGAGAGAGAGAGAGAGAGAGAGAGAGAGAGAGAGAGAGAGAGAGAGAGAGAGAGAGAGAGAGAGAGAGAGAGAGTGCGTGCGCCTCTACCTTGCCGTGTCTATCTGTGTCTGTTTTTTTTATCTCATTTCTGTTTGTCCTTTCCTTCTCTTTCTTACCATCACCTCACTGGCGATCTAATTTTCCTCACTGATTCCTCCTTCGCATTTCTTCCGCTTTTTTTTTTTTTCTCTACCCTCTCTTTATCATTTCCACACCCTTTCCCTCCTTTATTCCTTCCTGGCTTCCCTTGTTCCTGTCCCCTTCCTTCACTTGCGCCTCCCCTCCACATCAATCTTCAATTTTAAGTCCTATAATTCACGTCTCCCATATAGTCTGACCCGCTGTTGCCAAGTTTATGAACTCTTTCCTCTCCCTCCTCCTCCTCCTCCTTTTACTTTTACTTTTCCTTCTCCTCCTTCTCCCCTTCCCTCTCCTTCTTCTAGTCCTCCTTTTCCTCCTCCTCCTCCTCCTCCTCCTCCTCCTCCTCAACTCAATGGCCAAATAGTAGCATACGTCTTTTATCGTTGACAGATGTAAAGTCGTGCAGTTTGGGTCCAAAAACAGTAACCATAAATACAACATGCGTGGGAAGCCTCTGAAGGTCGTACAGGAGGCGTCGGGTTTTGGGGTCACCATCAGCAGTGACCTGAAACACACAAAAGGCAGTAAAGAAACATAACAAAGCTAATACTATGCTCGGGTCTGTAGCGAGGAACTTCGGGTGTAAGACGCCTATGACCTCACCTCTAATATGCAGTGCAGTTCTGGTTCCCTAATAATAAGGTGGTCATTGGATTACTGGAGAGAGCTCAGCGACGCGCTATAAAAAATATTCCATCCTTAAAGTGATTCGAGGTGTCCTGCAAGCCCTCACTGTTAGCTCATCTAAACTGAGGTATCAAAACGAGAATACTAACTTGGTATTTATTTATTTCACTACCAATCTATCGGTTTAGTTCAATCATTTAATTTACGATTCCTTTTTTTTTGCGGTCCCGGATGTCCAAGACGAGAAAATAAATATAAGAAAGTATAAATATCATACAATTCAATGAGGCAAAACAGACACCAGAGTAACAGATCTATGTAATAACCAATAACAACACGTACTCTAAATATACCCAAACTCTTATTGTATATATCCTGTACCGACGTTTTCCTTCTGAAGCCTAAAATTATGTGATGGAGCCTAAAAAATGAACATAAAAGAAAGAACGTTTTACATTCTTCCTCAAACCATTGGACCCAAACCAGGATGGGCGGCTTGTTGTTTATGGTAATTTATTCCTGTCACTTACCTGCATAAGGAGACGAGGAGGAGGAGGAGGAGGAGGAGGAGGAGGGAAAGAGAAGGAGAAGGAGGAGGAGGAAGGAGGAAGAGGAGAAACACTTACTCGTTCTCTCCGTCCTCCTTCTGTATACGCTTCACTGTACGCACTGCCCTCATTCCCCTGCACTGGTCCTCCTCCTCCTCCTCCTCCTCCTCCCCTCCTGCCTTCACCTTTGCTTTTGTCTACCCCCCACGATCCTCCTCCTCCTCCTTCTGCTCCTCCTCCTCGGCGATCACATTACCTCTCCACCTAAGTTAATTTCCGGGCCGATGAGGGTGATGGACCTCCGTGATTCACTTTTCGCACACACACACACACACACACACACACACACACACACACACACACACACACACACACACACACACCTGCAATCCCCTCCCCCCCCCTCCCCTCAGCTCGTCAGGGGTGAACAAATACTAATTAACTAACTACAAATACGTGTCTGATAAACAATTCGTACATTAGAACAGTTAACGAGCCTTCACCATGCTTCTGTACACTCCTGTCTGTCCTGTCTTATTCCTCCCCCAATGCCTTCCCTAACCCACTTCCTCTTTGCTCTACTACAAAACCAAACACGAGTCCAGCACGGGATCAAATCGTGAGCGAGAAAAATGTTGAAGCCGTTTAGATATTTCTCATAACGACAGTGTTTTTTTCTTCTTCCTTTCTTCTTCCTTTCTTCTTCCTGTGTCTCTTCATTTTTCGTTCGCTCTTCCATTCCTTCTTTCTTTACCTTTTGCTATGTTCCTTCTTTTCATTTTTCATCTCTCCCCTTCTTTCTCCTTCCTTTGCTATGTTCCTTCTTTTCATTTTTCATCTTTCCCCTTCTTTCTCCTTCTTTTGCTATGTTCCTTCTTTTCATTTTTCATCTCTCCCCTTCTTTCTCCTTCCTTTGATATGTTCCTTCTTTTCATTCTTCATCTTTCCCCTTCTTTCTCCTTCTTTCCATTTTTTACTGTTTTCCATGGTGACAAACGCATATATATTTATTTTCCTTTATCACATTTCTCTCCTTTCCCTTTCTTCCTCGTTCTCTTATTCCTACAATTCAAGTCAACACGCCATACTTTCCTCCATGCCTCCCCTTTACCTCTTCTTCCCTCCCTTTCCCTCCATGCCTCCACTTTCCCCTTCTCCCTTCTCCCCCCTTCCTCTCCCTGCCCTCACCTTCACTCCCTCCCTCCCTCCTCTCTCCATCCTTCCACACAAATCGTCTGACAATTTCCCTAACTCTCTCCCTCCATTATTTCCCGCTGTTCCCTCCTCCCCTCCATCCCTCCATTTTTGTCGGAGGAAAAAGCCTCGTTCCATAGATGGTACTTTGGCCGACTTGCTACTTACCGAGGAGAGAGAGAGAGAGAGAGAGAGAGAGAGAGAGAGAGAGAGAGATGTGGGAGAGAAAGACACAGACGAGAAGGCAAACAGATAGACAGACAGACAGGCAGAGAGTTATCGTTTCCCTTGACATCTGATTGGTCTTGTATTAGTAGAAGCGGCGTTCCCCGTTTTCCTTATCTCATTCCTACGGCTGAGGCATTTACCATGAGAGAGAGAGAGAGAGAGAGAGAGAGAGAGAGAGAGAGAGAGAGAGAGGGTAGAGGGGAGAGCACCATACCACTTAGCTTCACTTAGTCTCCGCTAAAACTTCGAGCACTACTTTGTTTCACTCGTTGGCTTCATTCGCTGCTTCGCTTGGGTTTGGCGCGGAACACGTCTTCGGGGAGTCCAGAATTGTTGTCCCTGAAAAGCTTGGAGAGGGGATTCAATATACAGCCCATTAACTTTTGATCTTCTTCTTCTTCTTCTTCTTTTTCGTTTTTTTCTTCTTTTTCTACTTCTTCATCTTCGTTTTCGTCTTCTTCTTTTTCTTTTTTTTCTTCTCCTTCTTCTTCTTCTTCTTCTTCTCCTTCTTCTTCTTCTTCTTCTTCATTTTATCAAAAATAAAGAAGCAGCCAAAACTGAATATGTTACAGGCTTTTAAAGAGAATCGGAACCCTTAACGTATGGAAGCTGGTAAAGGACGTTCAGTTACCTATTGCTGTCTCTCTCTCTCTCTCTCTCTCTCTCTCTCTCTCTCTCCTAAACAACAATCTCGCATGAAACGTTTTGTTATCCCTTATGAGCGTCTCTTCGTCTATAGGCAACAGAATGACTACCTTAAAAAAGCTATATATTGTCTTTCCTTCCTCCTCTCAATGTTTTTTTTTCTCCTTTAGCATCCGCCTTTGCCATCGCCCGCCATCAGCGTAGCCGCCTCCCCTCAACGCAACCTTCGCGCCTCTTCACCTTCCCACAGTGGCCTAAGGACGATATCCCGGATCATATCCGTGGCTGGAGGCGTTATCAGATTAATTATCTTTTACTTCGCTTCACAATGTCTAGGTGGACAGCCGTTGGCGTCGTCGAGGCCGTCTGGTCCATGAGTGGCGGCCCCGTGCCTGGCCCAGCAGCAACGTAGGGACGGGGACATGAGAGCTGCGATGCAGCGCTCCTCCTCGGCCGCGGAAGCCGCCGTCAACACGACCACCGCGGCCCCCAATACGACGCGGCCGTCCGCACCAGGCGAAGCGAACAGCAGGGGGACTAAGCCATCTCCCTCCCCCGTGCCCTTTCCCATGGGGATGAACTTCATCAGGGGCCGTGCCACTATAACCAGCTGTGATATGAGGCTGTGATATGCACTGACCCTGCTGGCAGGGGCCGTGCCACTATAACCAGCTGTGATATGAGGCTGTGATATGCACTGACCCTGCTGGCAGGGGCCGTGCCACTGTAACCAGCTGTGATATGAGGCTGTGATATGCACTGACCCTGCTGGCAGGCCGTGCCACTGTAACCAGCTGTGATATGAGGCTGTGATATGCACCGACCCTGCTGCCCAGGGGAGGTGCCACTCTAACCAGCTGTGATATGAGGCTGTGATATGCACTGACCCTGCTGCCAGGGGCCGTGCCACTGTAACCAGCTGTGATATGAGGCTGTGATATGCACTGACCCTGCTGGCAGGGGCCGTGCCACTGTAACCAGCTGTGATATGAGGCTGTGATATGCACTGACCCTGCTGGCAGGGGCCGTGCCACTGTAACCAGCTGTGATATGAGGCTGTGATATGCACTGACCCTGCTGGCAGGGGCCGTGCCACTGTAACCAGCTGTGATATGAGGCTGTGATATGCACTGACCCTGCTGGCAGGGGCCGTGCCACTGTAACCAGCTGTGATATGAGGCTGTGATATGCACTGACCCTGCTGCCAGGGGCCGTGCCACTGTAACCAGCTGTGATATGAGGCTGTGATATGCACCACCCTTGCTGGCAGGGGCCGTGCCACTGTAACCAGCTGTGATATGAGGCTGTGATATGCACCACCCTTGCTGGCAGGGGCCGTGCCACTGTAACCAGCTGTGATATAAGGCTGTGATATGCACCACCCTTGCTGGCAGGGGCCGTGCCACTGTAACCAGCTGTGATATGAGGCTGTGATATGCACCACCCTTGCTGGCAGGGCGGCGTCTTTTTTTTTAGCATCCCATCGTATTCTCTTCTCCCTATTCCTTCTCTACGCATTCTTTTCCTCCTATCCCTTCTCATGCTTTCGGTTCATGTATTTTCTTTTTCTCCTTTCGCTTTCCATAATAAATACGTTAGGCTCCAGTTCTTCTCTTCTTTCGCTTCCCCTTTGTCCTTCTCCCTTTTACGTTCCCAAATAATGGCTTGGGGAAAACTGGGGTATCAAGACATGGATTTTGGGGTACACTTGGGTACTGGGGATGGTGATTTTGGGGTAGACTCGGGTACTGGGACACAGGGAATGCGGCGGCAACGGGTGGTGTGACTTAAGGTAATCTTGGGTACTGGGAACTTAGGGAAACAGTTGGCTAGATTTAGGGAAAACTAGGGTACTGGCGAGGCTGATTTTGGGGGTAGACAATTACTCCATTTTTTTTCGCTTCCCATATGTCTTTTCCTTTTCGCTTTCCCTTTAAACTTTCGACTTCCATATTTTTTCTCTCCTTCCTTCCTTCCAATATCTTCTCTTTTCTTTCCCTTTCTTTTCCCTAATAATTTCGGCCCCCATATTTTTTTCTCTCCTTTGTTTCTCTCCTTTTTTCCTTTCGTTTCTCATTATAATTTCGTCTTCCATATTTTCTTCTCTCCTTTCGCCTCGTAAAATTTCTTCTCTCAATAATTTTGTTCACCCTCTGACATTGATATTTGTGATACCATTTTATTTTGCGTGTACGTGTGTGTGTGTGTGTGTGTGTGTGTGTGTGTGTGTGTGTGTGTGTGTGTGATGGGTTTCGTTGTGGAACATGGCCTGATCGAACACAGCCATCAGAGTGGAGGAGGAATAAAAAAAAAAAAAAAAAGTAACACGGCAACCAAAAACAATAAAACGTGCCGAGTTTGTATGACGGATGAAAAAATAAAAATAAAAATAGGCTACTGCAAATACTACTACAAATACGACTACAGATAGAAAACTAGCTACCCGTACTACTACTACTACTACTACTACTGCTACCTACTGCAAAAAAAAAAAAAAAAGAACAACAACACGCAATACAACAGAAAAAAAAACAAATGAATAAAAAGGTCAAGAAAGAAAACTAGCGTATATTTTTGTATTCATAGTTTTCTGATCTAATTTCTCTCTCTCTCTCTCTCTCTCTCTCTCTCTCTCTCTCTCTCTCTCTCTCTCTCTCTCTCTCTCTCTCTCTCTCTCTCTCTCTCTCTCTCTCTCTTGTGCTCTGAGAGAGAGAGAGAGAGAGAGAGAGAGAGAGAGAGAGAGAGAGAGAGAGAGAGAGAGAGAGAGAGAGAGAGAGAGAGAGAGAGAGAGATTAGTCCCCGATTGATCTTGGAGCAAGGCTTTGACTGGAGAAAGGAAAAAGAGAAGGCAAGAACGGGAGAATTAGGCGGCCCATTCAGCCTTATTCATCAAAGTTTATTTATAATTAGGCAACGCTCGGCCTGACTTTCAACGTCAATGGTAATACAGGTCACGATAGTAGATATACAGGTGGTGATAGTGGTAGTAGTAGTAGTAATAGTAGTAGTAGTAGTAGTAGTAGTAGTAGTAATAGTCCGGCGGGATGGGTCCCAGGGCCCAATGCTTCTACGCACGCCTCGCGGAACTAATCTCAGAAAAGAAGCATCAGCCAAGGAGCCACGTTGTCGCCTGGATGAGGTGTCGCCTCTCGTTCTCCCTGCTCAGGTCGGCCATCCTATGTCTCAGGGGCACCAGACACTCTGGCCCAAAAGCCACCAACATCTCCAATATGGACTATGAAGCCACAGTGGTGGAGAGTGACATTAGGGTGGGTCGGGAGTGACTTGAGTAGGGAAGGAAAGGGGGATCTAGACGTAATAGATGATAGGTGATTTAGTGTCAGGTAGTATTAGTGATATGGTTGGATGCCACAGTCATTAGCGAACAGAGTTGGGGCTAATGACCTCCAAGCTATGGAGCCCTCCATGATTATGTGTCGGGAAAATAAACATGGGTGGAGGTATCATTTATGTAGGTAGAAAAAAAAGTAGTAGTAGAAGTAGTAGTAGTAGTAGTAGTAGTAGTAGTAGTAGTAGTGGTAGTAGTAGTAGTAGTAGTAGTAGTAGTAGCATCATCATCATCATCATCGTCTTCCTTTCTTTCTCCTTCATTGTTTGATTGTTTGTATTTTTCTTCTTCAGCGAAGGAGACACTTCAAGGCACAACAAAAGCATAAAAGAGGCCCGTAAAGCCCTGGCCCCACGAAAGGAGGACTGGAGGTGTTCCTACAAGAAATAATCAGTTTAAGTGCGCGAGTTGTTTAGATACTCCCCTCTTGAAGGCGTTCAAGTCGTGGGGAGGAGGAAATACGGACGAAGGAAGACTGCTCCAGAGCTTATCAATGAAAGTAATGAAAGAAAACTGGCTATTTCTTGCATTATGAAGTTGGACAGCGTAGGGATGAACTGGAGTAGAAAGTCGTGTGTAGCGAGGCCACGGGGGGTGATGGAGGCATGCAGTTAGCAAGTTTAGTACAGCAGTTAGCATGGAAATGGCCGCAAAAGTTATGAAGAGAGGAAACACTGCGGGGGGTGGGGGGTGGGGGGGAGGAGGGGTATTCAAGGCGCAGGAGATAGCCATCAAGAGAAGGAACACTGAATAGGTAAAAAGCCTTTGATTCTACTGTCCAAAAGACCTGTGAGCCTCCCCCCCCCTCCCCAAACGTGATGCGTCCTCCATGCAGCGGCGGAGGTCATTGTATACATCCGGGAAGGGGGAAATGATTGGTTGAAGCGTGGGCCGAGCGGTCAGCGTACAGCCATCACCGAGTTGCCGAAGACAACGTAAACGACCCCTTAACCCTAACTTAGCGAAATGTTGTCAAGAGTACCAAGAGGAGCAGCGGTGGGCAGCCAAGCAATATATATCACGGCGCCACTATAAATACTTGTCCGCGCCACTAATGGGTTGGGGCCGAACACCTGGCATCCTTCAAGGTGCTAAGGACCGCTCATGAAAAAGAATACCCACCCTCGAGGAAGCTTATTTTTATCTCTTTTCACACACACACACACACACACACACACACACACACACACACAGCGCCTGGGCCATTAACTTTTTGTAACCAAGTGGCACGCGGTAGTAGCCAGCGAATGTGCAATATCATTTTTCCGCCATTCCGTCTTGTTTCTCTCCTGCTGGCTCGTTGTTTTGTAGCTCTTTTATTTATTGTCCACTTTTCCAACAGTTTCCTCTTTTTTTTTTTATCCCCCACACTCCTCCTCCTCGTCCTCCTCGTCATCTTTCTCCAGGTTTTATGGTATATTTCATTTGTTTTCTTTCTTCTTTTATCTCTTTACCTGGCCTGCGTCTCTTGCTTCATCCTTTCAGGCGCTCCAGGAAACGCGTATTTGGTTTCTCCTTTATCTCATTTTTCCGCAGTTTGCTTTCTGTGAACATGCTCGTGCGCAGTAAATGAATAGAGAGCGAACACAAATAAGAAAAAAAAGAAAGCCCACAAAAGTCTGCTCCTGTGAAGTGAAAAGAAGAATATCCTAACTGAGTGTTCTAAAACGGCTCGAGAGGTGTTTTGATGTTCCTCTTTTCAAAGCGTTCAAGTCGTGGAAAAAAGGAAATACACACAAAGGAAGGTTGCTCCAGAGTTTGCTAGTAACCGGGATGAAAGGATGAAGAGTTTAATTTTTGCATAAAGGATTTGCATAACGTAGGGTTGGCAGAGAGAGAGACTACTACAGTCACCACTACCACCTCCACCACCACCACCATCGCCTCCCAAATAGTCATAACCTCCAGTGTTCCGTTCTGTCGTTTGCCTCTGTACTCCCGACGGATTTCAGGGGACGAGTGTTAACCGTTGACTCCCGAGGCCTTCCGTAATAATAATAGACGAAGGGCAGGGACGCAGAGGGGAGAGAGTGTGATATCAACCCTAGGCCTAACGTCACTTAAGAGGAAGGGGTGGCAGGAGGAAGTAATGGCGGTGGTGGTGATGGTGGTAGTAGCAATAGTAGTAGTGGTAGTAGTGTTGGAGGAGGGAAAGGATGAAGAAGTAATAGTCGTAGTAGTAGTATAAGTAGTAGTAGTAGTAATGATAACAGAAACAATAATAATACCAACAAACATTATATAAGTTTACTACAAGTATTATCCATAGGTGCCTTCGGGGTAGACATTATTATATTTTACAGTTGATGATTAATAAGTTAGCGTGAAGGGCGTAGTATTGTCCACGATGTTACGACATACTATAATACTAGATCGCATGTGCCATAAAGTACAGTAATTGGTATTGAAAGCAACGATCATTCTCTTGGGTAACCTGTTGTGCGACGCCTCAATAAACATGTAGTGGGACAGAATTCACCTGACATTATTTCTCTTACTGTTATTATTATCATTATTATTGTTATTTTTGTTGTTGCCATCATTTCTATCATCAGCTCGCAACCCTAACACATATAAACACCATCAAATATGACTTTTCTATGGCGGCATATACTTACTTTTATTATTTTCATTATTATTGCTACCCATTTGTTGCCATCATTTCTATCATCAGCTCGCAACCCTAACACATATAAACACCATCAAATATGACTTTTCTATGGCGGCATATACTTACTTTTATTATTATCATTATTATTGCTACCTTTTTGTTGCCATCATTTCTATCATCAGCTGGCAACCTTAACACATATAAACACCATCAAATATGACTTTTCTATGGGGGCATATACTTACTATTATTATTATCATTATTATTGCTACCTTTTTGTTGCCATCATTTCTATCATCAGCTCGCAACCCTAACACATATAAACACCATCAAATATGACTTTTCTATGGGGGCATATACCTACTATTATTATTTTCATTATTATTGCTACCTTTTTGTTGCCATCATTTCTATCATCAGCTGGCAACCTTAACACATATAAACAAACGCCATCAGACACGACTTTTCTATGGCGATATACACTACAGTCAAGTCATGGGAAAGCAATCTTCGTCACCATCCTCATAAATTTCCTTCCATTATGTCGGAAAAAAAAACCCAGTCGCATTCTCAAACGCATTTGGTTCTCTCAAACAAACACTTCCAAAGGTCACACAAGATATTAGTCGGGTTCTCGTGAGTGTTTTCCACGTTCATTATGCAGAAGTCATGTCAAACTATTACTAGGCTATTAAAGCTACCCATGGAAGTATCTACTACCTCTACGAAAGCCTTATCAGATGTTGGTGTGTAAGCCTCGAAATGGTTGATAATATGGGCCCTGGAATGTGTCTTCTCGAGGGGAATCCATACTCTCCTAAAAATAATGTCGTGTCCTCCGTGATGAGTGTGATAGCCCCGCCCTGTCGAGCCACTAATGTTTTCCTCCATACGTAACTTTTCTCGTGATCACTATTTCTTTTTATAGCCACAGTTTATTGCTGACGGCGTTCTCTTGAGTAATGTTTTTTTTTGTTTCGTGGTAATTCGTTTCATCAATAATGGCGTTTCGGTTAATGTATTTCATATTTTATTTTATTTTATTATGTGTATGTGCGTGTCTCATTGTTTCGTAGTATTTGTAAGCCTTTGTTCCGTGGCAATGTATCCTCGTAGAAAAAGATCACGATTGAAATGTCCCTTCGTAGTCAAGCATACAGCGGCTGTGTCTGTACTCGTCCAGCCACCAAAGACTTCTAGCCACTCGTTTGGTGTGCATCGCCCTGTTACAAAAAGAAAACTAAGTTGAAAACCATGAGAGGTAGAAGCGGTAGAAATGGACGAAAAAGATAGATGTAGGAGCACCATGTATTGTTACTAATCTTACCAAATTACGCTCGGAGTATTCTTTTTTTACCTATTTTTGCTGGACACCAAAGGAGACATTATATTCTTATGCCGCTGTATACGGTTTATATTTCTTTCGTCTATCTATTTTCTTTCCCTCACTCTCCTCTCCTCTCCTCCTCCAAATCCACTTTCCTTCCTCCTCTTCCTCCTCCTCCTCCTTTGCACATCCCTTGAAAGAGGTGCACGGGTGGGGAGGAGAGGGGGTCATAGCCACTGCGTAATCATTTCATAGTAGCTTAATGGGAGTAAAGTCTTAGTTGGTTACATGAAGATGAGGTATTTTATGTTTGAAGCTTTCATTATAAAATCCTTGCCAACCCCTTCAGTGGCATGGGTGCAAGGAGAGCAATGAAACAAATTGGCTAACTAGTTATTGGCCTTCAGTGGTACGTACAAACACAGTCAAATACATCGAGTTGATATTTTTTGTTAATGTGTATCGGACAATCATGCTACAGGCTTTGCTTCCTCCCCCGAGCACACTTTCAAACTTATCTCTTCGACACTGCATGGGTAGTTTTAACCTTGTACTAAACGGAGGAAAGCAGAAAAAAGAGAGAAAATAAAAATGACAACTGCGTGCTCCCGCCTCGCTAACACCACTTAATCCTGCGACACCATTACGGGGCCCATCGTAGCTCAGGCTCAGGCACAGGAAATGGTTCAGGCTTAGGCTCAGGCACGGGCACTGGTTCAGGCACAGGCTCTGGCACGGGCACTGGTTCAGGCTCAGGCTCAGGCACGGGCACTGGTTCAGGCTCAGGCACGGGCACTGGTTCAGGCTCAGGCACGGGCACTGGTTCAGGCTCAGGCACGGGCACTGGTTCAGGCTCAGGCACGGGCACTGGTTCAGGCTCAGGCTCAGGCACGGGCACTGGTTCAGGCTCAGGCTCTGGCACGGGCGCTGGTTCAGGCTCAGGCTCTGGCACGGGCACTGGTTCAGGCTCAGGCTCAGGCACGGGCACTGGTTCAGGCTCAGGCTCTGGCACGGGCACTGGTTCAGGCTCAGGCTCTGGCACGGGCACTGGTTCAGGCTCAGGCTCTGGCACGGGCGCTGGTTCAGGCTCAGGCTCAGGCACGGGCACTGGTTCAGGCTCAGGCACTGGCACGGGCACTGGTTCAGGCACAGGCTCTGGCACGGGCGCTGGTTCAGGCTCAGGCTCTGGCACGGGCACTGGTTCAGGCTCAGGCTCTGGCACGGGCGCTGGTTCAGGCTCAGGCTCTGGCACGGGCGCTGGTTCAGGCTCAGGCTCTGGCACGGGCACTGGTTCAGGCTCAGGCTCTGGCACGGGCGCTGGTTCAGGCACAGGCTCAGGCACGGGCGCTGGTTCAGGCACAGGCTCTGGCACGGGCGCTGGTTCAGGCTCAGGCTCTGGCACGGGCGCTGGTTCAGGCTCAGGCTCTGGCACGGGCGCTGGTTCAGGCTCAGGCTCTGGCACGGGCACTGGTTCAGGCTCAGGCTCAGGCACGGGCACTGGTTCAGGCTCAGGCTCAGGCACGGGCACTGGTTCAGGCTCAGGCTCTGGCACGGGCGCTGGTTCAGGCTCAGGCTCTGGCACGGGCACTGGTTCAGGCACAGGCTCTGGCACGGGCACTGGTTCAGGCTCAGGCTCTGGCACGGGCACTGGTTCAGGCACAGGCTCTGGCACGGGCGCTGGTTCAGGCTCAGGCTCTGGCACGGGCACTGGTTCAGGCTCAGGCTCTGACACGGGCACTGGTTCAGGCTCAGGCACTGGCACGGGCGCTGGTTCAGGCTCAGGCTCTGGCACGGGCGCTGGTTTAGGCTCAGGCATTGGCACGGGCGCTGGTTCAGGCTCAGGCACTGGCACGGGCGCTGGTTCAGGCACAGGCTCTGGCACGGGCACTGGTTCAGGCTCAGGCTCTGGCACGGGCACTGGTTCAGGCTCAGGCTCTGGCACGGGCACTGGTTCAGGCTCAGGCTCTGGCACGGGCACTGGTTCAGGCTCAGGCTCTGGCACGGGCACTGGTTCAGGCTCAGGCACTGGCACGGGCACTGGTTCAGGCACAGGCTCTGGCACGGGCACTGGTTCAGGCTCAGGCTCTGGCACGGGCACTGGTTCAGGCTCAAGCACTGGCACGGGCACTGGCTCAGGCTCAGGCACTGGCACGGGCACTGGTTCAGGCTCAGGCACCGGCACGGGCACTGGTTCAGGCTCAGGCTCTGGCACGGGCACTGGTTCAGGCTCAGGCACTGGCACGGGCACTGGCTCAGGCACAGGCTCTGGCACGGGCGCTGGTTCAGGCTCAGGCTCTGGCACGGGCACTGGTTCAGGCTCAGGCTCTGGCACGGGCACTGGTTCAGGCTCAGGCACTGGCACGGGCACTGGTTCAGGCTCAGGCTCTGGCACGGGCACTGGTTCAGGCTCAGGCTCTGGCACGGGCACTGGTTCAGGCTCAGGCTCTGGCACGGGCACTGGTTCAGGCTCAGGCACTGGCACGGGCACTGGTTCAGGCACAGGCTCTGGCACGGGCGCTGGTTCAGGCTCAGGCTCTGGCACGGGCGCTGGTTCAGGCTCAGGCACTGGCACGGGCACTGGTTCAGGCTCAGGCACTGGCACGGGCACTGGTTCAGGCTCAGGCACTGGCACGGGCGCTGGTTCAGGCTCAGGCTCTGGCACGGGCACTGATTCAGGCTCAGGCACTGGCACGGGCACTGGTTCAGGCTCAGGCTCTGGCACGGGCACTGGTTCAGGCTCAGGCACCGGCACGGGCGCTGGTTCAGGCTCAGGCACTGGCACGGGCGCTGGTTTAGGTTCAGGCACTGGCACGGGCGCTGGTTCAGGCTCAGGCTCTGGCACGGGCACTGGTTCAGGCTCAGGCATGGCACGGGCACTGGTTCAGGCTCTGGCACGGGCGCTGGTTCAGGCTCAGGCTCTGGCACGCACTGGTTCAGGGTGTGTTGTTTACGGGCGTCTAATTGGCGGGTATTTAATTCGGGATGCCTCGGGGACGATGCCGAGGTGGAGGAGGCCTCTTCCGTGAAGGTGTCGCCGGCCCGCACCTCTGCTGGGCTATAGCTGGCAGCCTCCTCCTCTTCGGGCCACGCGTAAGAGACATCCTCGTCCGCCTCAAGGTTACGATTGAAAACTTGAGACGCCGCAAACGTTAGCTGGAATATTAAATCGATGGACTAAGTGGTGAAAGCGGTTGTTGCAGTGCTGGTAAGTTTTGAGATGGACGTGAAAGATGGAGTGAAGAGAAGAAACCCTGCCGCCATCGGCCCCTCTTCCCACTGTTTCCTTAAAATGATGAACTTCCACGCAGCAATTCAGCCATCTTATGCTTCCCTTCTGTGGTGGAGGAGGAGGATGAGGAGGATGAGGAGGAAAAAACATATACCCGAGGGTGTGTTAGGGGGAGAGGGGTAACCAAATAGTGAGGATGATGGGAACTGAGGTGTAAGAGGACAGCATAAGCGCTTGGGGAGGGATGGGAGAGGAAGTGCGTAAGGTAATACAGTGAGAAAAATGGAGGTTATGAAGGAGATAAGAATATCTGGGTGCGGTGATGGCGGAATCGAGGTACGTAAAAGGAGGAGGAAGAAAACGAGTCATCATGAGGGTGCATTTGAGGAAGGAACGGCAGGAAGTGATAAAAGTGTGTTGGAGTGTTGTGGTGTGGAGGACGCGTGCCGCAGTAGTGAGGTGAAGTGGGAGGGAGGAATAAGAGGTGCAGCATTGGCGTAGGATAAGTAAACAGAAGGGAAACTGAAGTATTTGTGTGGTTGATGTGTACTGCCAAAACGCATAGGTTGTAAAAGTTACGTAGAAGTAGACTAAGTAGAGCAGAAGGGTAGAGAAGTAAAGGTACAGAAGGAGCTTGTAACATATCGGAGACAGTGTGAAAGGGGAAAGGCGTGAAGCAGAGTAAGGAGTCATTATAAGTGTTCCTCGAGCATGAGAAACTCCACCCAACCATACTCGTCTTCAAATCGATATCAGTTCCTCATAATCCATTCCTCACCTTAACACCTTCACAGCTGTTAGAGTCTTGCTCTTTATTTGATTTAAGTGGTTAATTTTCCTCACACTCTTTCTCTTTTATGTTGTGAAAGAAGAGAAAATGAGACCAAAAATGAAAGAAAAATAATTCCTACGACATACAGTCTCGCATTTGCACAAGAATTGCCACGAAAAATAAAATGTCTTGTGTTTGTATGTGCCAGTCAGTGTGTTTTTAAGGAAGGTGTTTTGCAGGGTCGCAAGTGGGTTGGTAGATTGGTAGGTAGTAGGCATGGTGGGTGAGGCAGTGGGGGAGGGGAGGGAGGGAGGGTGGTTGGTAGGCAGGTTTATAGGTAGGAAGTGAGGGAGGGAAGGAGGGATGTCAGGAGGTAACTAAGAAGGTCGTTGTGGACCCACCCTCCGTACGAACCCACCACAGCCCCTCACCTCCTCTCCCACTCCCTACCTATCCTCACCCACCCACCGAACCATCAACCTCCCTCATTTCCCTCCACCCTCCCTCCAGTCACCCGTCAACCCACTCACCCACCCACCTCGTTGTGATTGTGTTTGTGTGTGTGTGCCAGTCAGTGTGTTTTATGGGACTCAGTCTTGTGTTTGTGTGTGTGCCAGTCAATGTGTCTTTAAATGGAGGTGTGTCGCAGGTTCGCAGGTATGTGGGTAGATTGGTAGGTAGGCGTCGGGAGTGAGGAGCAGAGAGAGAAGGAGGTCGGCAGGTAGGAAGGGAGGTAGGAAGGGAGCTAGTGAAGGAGGGAACTAAGGAAGGTTACTAGGAAGGTAGTCATAGACTTCCCCCCTTGTACGATCCCATCACATCTCTCCACTCCTCTCCCATTCTGCCTATCCCTACCCACCCATCAGCCTGCCCTCTCCATCCTCTCTCCCTACACCCCCGCCCACCAACCCACTCACCCACCCACCTCGCATAGGGTTGTTTGGGGTGACTGAGTCTTAGGTTTTTTGTGCGGAGTCTTGTGTTCTTTGGACTTTTTGGGCGTTTACGTGTTTCGTTTTTATTACGGGCGTTTATGTGTTTTGTTTTGTTTACGGGCGTTTACGTGTTTCGTTTTTATTACGGGCGTTTACGTGTTTCGTTTTTATTACGGGCGTTTACGTGTTTCGTTTTTATTACGGGCGCTTACGTGTTTCGTTTTTATTACGGGCGTTTACGTGTTTCGTTTTTATTACGGGCGTTTACGTGTTTCGTTTTTATTACGGGCGCTTACGTGTTTCGTTTTATTACGGGCGTTTACGTGTTTCGTTTTATTACGGGCGTTTATGTGTTTTGTTTTGTTTATGGGCGTTTACGTGTTTCGTTTTTATTACGGGGGTTTACGTGTTTCGTTTTTATTACGGGCGTTTACGTGTTTCGTTTTGTTTACGGGCGTTTACATGTTTCGTTTTTATTACGGGCGTTAACGTGTTTCGTTTTGTTTACGGGCGTTTACGTGTTTCGTTTTTATTACGGGCGTTAACATGTTTCGTTTTGTTTACGGGCGTTTACGTGTTTCGTTTTTATTATGGGCGTTTACGTGTTTCGTTTTTATTACGGGCGTTTACGTGTTTCGTTTTTTTTACGGGCGTTTAACTGTTTCGTTTTATTACGGGCGTTTACGTGTTTCGTTTTTATTACGGGCGTTTACGTGTTTCGTTTTTATTACGGGCGTTTACGTGTTTCGTTTTTATTACGGGCGTTTACGTGTTTCGTTTTTATTACGGGCGTTTACGTGTTTCGTTTTTATTACGGGCGTTTACGTGTTTCGTTTTTATTACGGGCGTTTACGTGTTTCGTTTTTATTACGGGCGTTAACGTGTTTCGTTTTGTTTACGGGCGTTTACGTGTTTCGTTTTTATTACGGGCTTTAACATGTTTCGTTTTGTTTACGGGCGTTTACGTGTTTCGTTTTTATTACGGGCGTTTACGTGTTTCGTTCTTATTACAGGCGCTTACATGTTTCGTTTTGTTTACGGGCGGTATACGGGCACTGGTTCAGGCTCAGGCTCTGGCACGGGCACTGGTTCAGGCACAGGCTCTGGCACGGGCACTGGTTCAGGCTCAGGCTCTGGCACGGGCACTGGTTCAGGCTCAGGCTCAGGCACGGGCACTGGTT
Source organism: Eriocheir sinensis (assembly GCF_024679095.1). NCBI lineage: Eukaryota > Metazoa > Arthropoda > Malacostraca > Decapoda > Varunidae > Eriocheir > Eriocheir sinensis. The sequence continues at coordinate 172,393 of NW_026111206.1, read as the reverse complement.
CAGGCTCAGGCACTGGCACGGGCACTGGTTCAGGCACAGGCACTGGCACGGGCACTGATTCAGGCTCAGGCACTGGCACGGGCACTGGTTCAGGCTCAGGCTCTGGCACGGGCACTGGTTCAGGCACAGGCACTGGCATGGGCGCTGGTTCAGGCTCAGGCTCTGGCACGGGCACTGGTTCAGGCACAGGCAGTGGCACGGGGACTGGTTGAGGCACAGGCACTGGCACGGGGACTGGTTCAGGCTCAGGCTCTGGCACGGGCACTGGTTCAGACTCAGGCTCTGGCACGGGCACTGGTTCAGGCACAGGCACTGGCACGGGCGCTGGTTCAGGCTCAGGCTCTGGCACGGGCACTGTTTCAGGCTCAGGCACTGGCACGGGCACTGGTTCAGGCTCAGGTTCTGGCACGGGCACTGGTTCAGGCACAGGCACTGGCATGGGCACTGGTTCAGGCTCAGGCTCTGGCACGGGCACTGGTTCAGGCTCAGGCTCTGGCACGGGCACTGGTTCAGGCACAGGCACTGGCACGGGCGCTGGTTCAGGCTCAGGCTCTGGCACGGGCACTGGTTCAGGCTCAGGCTCTGGCACGGGCACTGGTTCAGGCACAAGCTCTGGCACAGGCAGTGGTTCAGGCTCAGGCTCTGGCACGGGCACTGGTTCAGTCTCAGGCTCTGGCACGGGCACTGGTTCAGGCACAGGCTCTGGCACGGGCACTGGTTCAGGCTCAGGCACTGGCACGGGCGCTGGTTCAGGCTCAGGCTCTGGCAAGGGCACTGGTTCAGGCTCACGCTCTGGCACGGGCGCTGGTTCAGGCTCAGGCTCTGGCACGGGCACTGGTTCAGGCTCAGGCTCTGGCACGGGCACTGGTTCAGGCTCAGGCTCTGGCACGGGCACTGGTTCAGGCTCAGGCTCTGGCACGGGCACTGGTTCAGGTTCAGGCACTGGCACTGGCACTGGTTCAGGCACAGGCTCTGGCACGGGCACTGGTTCAGGCTCAGGCACTGGCACGGGCGCTGATCCAGGCTCAGGCACTGGCACGGGCGCTGGTTCAGGCTCAGGCACTGGCACGGGTGCTGGTTCAGGCTCAGGCTCTGGCACGGGCACTGGTTCAGACTCACGCTCTGGCACGGGCGCTGGTTCAGGCACAGGCTCTGGCACGGGCACTGGTTCAGGCACAGGCTCTGGCACGGGCACTGGTCCAGGCACAGGCTCTGGCACGGGCACTGGTTCAGGCACAGGCTCTGGCACGGGCACTGGTTCAGGCTCAGGCACTGGCACGGGCGCTGGTTCAGGCTCAGGCACTGGCACGGGCGCTGGTTCAGACGCACGCTCTGGCACGGGCGCTGGTTCAGGCTCAGGCTCTGGCACGGGCACTGGTTCAGGCACAGGCACTGGCACGGGCACTGGTTCAGGCTCAGGCACTGGCACGGGCGCTGATCCAGGCTCAGGCACTGGCACGGGCACTGGTTCAGGCTCAGGCACTGGCACGGGCACTGGTTCAGGCTCAGGCACTGGCACGGGCGCTGGTTCAGGCTCAGGCTATGACGGGCACTGGTTCAGGCTCAGGCACTGGCACGGGCTCTGGTTCAAGCTCAGGCACTGGCACGGGCGCTGGTTCAGGGTCAGGCACTGGCACGGGCGCTGGTTCAGGCTCAGGCACTGGCACGGGCGCTGGTTCAGGCTCAGGCACTGGCACGGGCACTGGTTCAGGCTCAGGCACTGGCACTGGCACTGGTTCAGGCTCAGGCTCTGGCACGGGCGCTGGTTCAGGCTCAGGCACTGGCACGGGCACTGGTTCAGGCTCAGGCTCTGGCACGGGCACTGGTTCAGGCTCAGGCTCTGGCACGGGCGCTGGTTCAGGCTCAGACACTGGCACGGGCACTGGTTCAGGCTCAGGCTCTGGCACGGGCACTGGTTCAGGCTCAGGCACTGGCACGGGCACTGGTTCAGGCTCAGGCACTGGCACGGGCACTGGTTCAGGCTCAGGCTCTGGCACGGGCGCTGGTTCAGGCTCAGGCTCTGGCACGGGCACTGGTTCAGGCTCAGGCTCTGGCACGGGCACTGGTTCAGGCTCAGGCTCTGGCACGGGCACTGGATCAGGCTCAGGCTCTGGCACGGGCACTGGTTCAGGCTCAGGCTCTGGCACGGGCACTGGTTCAGGCTCAGGCTCTGGCACGGGCGCTGGTTCAGGCTCAGGCTCTGGCACGCACTGGTTCAGGGTGTGTTGTTTACGGGCGTCTAATTTTCGGGTATTTAATTCGGGATGCCTCGGGGACGATGCCGAGGTGGAGGAGGCCTCTTCCGTGAAGGTGTCGCCGGCCCGCACCTCTGCAGGGCTATAGCTGGCAGCCTCCTCCTCTTCGGGCCACGCGTTAGAGACATCCTCGTCCGCCTCAAGGTTACGATTGAAAACTTGAGACGCCGCAAACGTTAGCTGGAATATTAAATCGATGGACTAAGTGGTGAAAGCGGTTGTTGCAGTGTTGGTAAGTTTTGAGATGGACTTAAAAGATGGAGTGAAGAGAAGAAACCCTGCCGCCATTGGCCCCTCTTCCCACTGTTTCCTTAAAATGATGAACTTCACGCAGCTATTCAGCCATCTTATGCTTCCCTTCTGTGATGGAGGAGGAGGAGGAGGAGGATGAGGAGGAAAAAACATATACCCGAGGGTGTGTTAGGGGGAGAGGGATAACCAGATAGTGAGGATGAGAGGAACTGAGGTGTAAGAGGACAGCATAAGCGCTTGGGGAGGGATGGGAGAGGAAGTGCGTAAGGTAATACAGTGAGAAAAATGGAGGTTATGAAGGAGATAAGAATATCTGGGTGCAGTGATGGCGGAATCGAGGTACGTAAAAGGAGGAGGAAGAAAACGAGTCATCATGAGGGTGCATTTGAGGAAGGAACGGCAGGAAGTGATAAAAGTGTGTTGGAGTGTTGTGGTGTGGAGGACGCGTGCCGCAGTAGTGAGGTGAAGTGGGAGGGAGGAATAAGAGGTGCAGCATTGGTGTAGGAAAAGTAAACAGAAGGGGAACTGAAGTATTTGTGTGGTTGATGTGTACTGCCAAAACGCATAGGTTGTAAAAGTTACGTAGAAGTAGACTAAGTAGAGCAGAAGGGTAGAGAAGTAAAGGTACAGAAGGAGCTTGTAACATATCGGAGACAGCGTGAAAGGGCAAAGGCGTGAAGCAGAGTAAGGAGTCATTATAAGTGTTCCTCGAGCATGAGAAACTCCACCCAACCATACTCGTCTTCAAATCGATATCAGTTCCTCATAATCCATTCCTCATCTTAACACCTTCACAGCTGTTAGAGTCTTGCTCTTTATTTGATTTAAGTGGTTATTTTTCCTCACACTCTTTCTCTTTTATGTTGTGAAAGAAGGGAAAATGAGACCAAAAATGAAAGAAAAATAATTCCTACGACATACAGTCTCGAATTTGCACAAGAATTGCCACGAAAAATAAGATGTCTTGTGTTTGTATGTGCCAGTCAGTGTGTTTTTAAGGGAGGTGTTTTGCAGGGTCGTAAGTGGGTTGGTAGATTGGTAGGTAGTAGGCATGGTGGGTGAGGCAGTGGGGGAGGGGAGGGAGGGGTGGTTGGTAGGCAGGTTGATAGGTAGGAAGTGAGGGAGGGAAGGAGGGAAGTCAGGAGGTAACTAGGAAGGTCGTTATGGACCCACCCTCCGTACGAACCCACCACAGCCCCTCACCTCCTCTCCCACTCCCTACCTATCCTCACCCACCCACCGAACCATCAACCTCCCTCATTTCCCTCCTCCCTCCCTCCAGTCACCCGTCAACCCACTCACTCACCCACCTCGTTGTGATTGTGTTTGTGTTTGTGTGCCAGTCAGTGTGTTTTATGGGACTCAGTCTTGTGTTTGTGTGTGTGCCAGTCAATGTGTCTTTAAATGGAGGTGTGTCGCAGGTTCGCAGGTATGTGGGTAGATTGGTAGGTAGGCGTCGGGAGTGAGGAGCAGAGAGAGAAGGAGGTCGGCAGGTAGGAAGGTAGGTAGGAAGGGAGCTTGTGAAGGAGGGAACTAAGGAAGGTTACTAGGAAGGTAGTCATAGACCTACCCCCCTTGTACGATCCCATCACATCTCTCCACTCCTCTCCCATTCTGCCTATCCCTACCCACCCATCAGCCTGCCCTCTCCCTCCTCTCTCCCTACACCCCCGCCCACCAACCCACTCACCCACCCACCTCGCATAGGGTTGTTTGGGGTGACTGAGTCTTATGTTTTTTGTGCGGAGTCTTGTGTTCTTTTGACTTTTTGGGCGTTTACGTGTTTCGTTTTTATTACGGGCGTTTATGTGTTTCGTTTTTATTACGGGCGTGTACGTGTTTCGTTTTTATTACGGGTGTTTACGTGTTTCGTTTTTATTACGGGCGTGTACGTGTTTCGTTTTTATTACGGGTGTTTACGTGTTTCGTTTTTATTACGGGCGTGTACGTGTTTCGTTTTTATTACGGGTGTTTACGTGTTTCGTTTTTATTACGGGCGTGTACGTGTTTCGTTTTTATTACGGGCGTTTACGTGTTTCGTTTTTATTACGGGGGTTTACGTGTTTCGTTTTTATTACGGGCGTTTACGTGTTTCGTTTTTATTACGGGCGTTTACGTGTTTCGTTTTGTTTACGGGCGTTTACGTGTTTCGTTTTTATTACGGGCGTTAACGTGTTTCGTTTTGTTTACGGGCGTTTACGTGTTTCGTTTTTATTACGGGCGTTTACGTGTTTCGTTTTTATTACTGGTGTTTACGTGTTTCGTTTTTATTACGGGCGTTTACGTGTTTCGTTTTGTTTACGGGCGTTTACGTGTTTCGTTTTTATTACGGGCGTTAACGTGTTTCGTTTTGTTTACGGGCGTTTACGTGTTTCGTTTTTATTACGGGCGTTAACGTGTTTCGTTTTGTTTACGGGCGTTTACGTGTTTCGTTCTTATTACAGGCGCTTACATGTTTCGTTTTGTTTGCGGGCGGTATACAGGCACTGGTTCAGGCTCAGGCACTGGCACGGGCGCTGGTTCAGGCTCAGGCTCTGGCACGGGAACTGGTTCAGGCACAGGCTCTGGCACGGGCACTGGCTCAGGCTCAGGCTCAGGCACGGGCACTGGTTCAGGCTCAGGCACTGGCACGGGCACTGGTTCAGGCACAGGCACTGGCACGGGCACTGATTCAGGCTCAGGCACTGGCACGGGCACTGGTTCAGGCTCAGGCTCTGGCACGGGCACTGGTTCAGGCACAGGCACTGGCACTGGGACTGGTTCAGGCTCAGGCTCAGGCACGGGCACTGGTTCAGGCTCAGGCTCTGGCACGGGCACTGGTTCAGGCACTGGCACTGGCACTGGGACTGGTTCAGGCTCAGGCTCAGGCACGGGCACTGGTTCAGGCTCAGGCTCTGGCACGGGCACTGGTTCAGGCTCAGGCTCTGGCACGGGCACTGGTTCAGGCACAGGCACTGGCACTGGGACTGGTTCAGGCTCAGGCTCTGGCACGGGCACTGGTTCAGGCACAGGCTCTGGCACGGGCACTGGTTCAGGCTCAGGCTCTGGCACGGGCACTGGTTCAGGCTCAGGCACTGGCACGGGCGCTGGTTCAGGCTCAGGCTCTGGCACGGGCACTGGTTCAGGCACAGGCACTGGCACTGGGACTGGTTCAGGCTCAGGCTCTGGCACGGGCACTGGTTCAGGCTCAGGCTCTGGCACGGGCACTGGTTCAGGCACAGGCACTGGCACGGGCGCTGGTTCAGGCTCAGGCTCTGGCACGGGCACTGTTTCAGGCTCAGGCACTGGCACGGGCACTGGTTCAGGCTCAGGATCTGGCACGGGCACTGGTTCAGGCACAGGCACTGGCACGGGCACTGGTTCAGGCTCAGGCTCTGGCACGGGCACTGGTTCAGGCACAGGCACTGGCACGGGCACTGGTTCAGGCTCAGGCTCTGGCACGGGCACTGGTTCAGGCTCAGGCTCTGGCACGGGCACTGGTTCAGGCACAGGCACTGGCACGGGCGCTGGTTCAGGCTCAGGCTCTGGCACGGGCACTGGTTCAGGTACAGGCTCTGGCACGGGCACTGGTTAAGCCTCAGGCTCTGGCACGGGCGCTGGTTCAGGCTTAGGCTCTGGCACGGGCACTGGTTCAGGCTCAGGCACTGGCACGGGCACTGGTTCGGGCACAGGCTCTGGCACGGGCACTGGTTCAGGCTCAGGCACTGGCACGGGCGCTGATCCAGGCTCAGGCACTGGCACGGGCGCTGGTTCAGGCTCAGGCACTGGCACGGGCACTGGTTCAGGCACAGGCACTGGCACGGGCGCTGGTTCAGGCTCAGGCTCTGGCACGGGAACTGGTTCAGGCACAGGCTCTGGCACGGGCACTGGTTCAGGCTCAGGCTCAGGCACGGGCACTGGTTCAGGCTCAGGCACTGGCACGGGCACTGGTTCAGGCACAGGCACTGGCACGGGCACTGATTCAGGCTCACGCTCTGGCACGGGCACTGGTTCAGGCTCAGGCACTGGCACGGGCACTGGTTCAGGCACAGGCTCTGGCACGGGGACTGGTTCAGGCTCAGGCACTGGCACGGGCGCTGATCCAGGCTCAGGCACTGGCACGGGCGCTGGTTCAGGCTCAGGCACTGGCACGGGCGCTGGTTCAGGCTCAGGCTCTGGCACGGGCACTGGTTCAGACTCACGCTCTGGCACGGGCGGTGGTTCAGGCTCACGCTCTGGCACGGGCACTGGTTCAGGCTCAGGCACTGGCACGGGCGCTGATCCAGGCTCAGGCACTGGCACGGGCACTGGTTCAGGCTCAGGCACTGGCACGGGCACTGGTTCAGGCACAGGCTCTGGCACGGGCACTGGTTCAGGCTCAGGCACTGGCACGGGCGCTGATCCAGGCTCAGGCACTGGCACGGGCGCTGGTTCAGGCTCAGGCACTGGCACGGGCGCTGGTTCAGGCTCAGGCTGTGGCACGGGCACTGGTTCAGGCTCAGGCACTGGCACGGGCACTGGTTCAGGCTCAGGCTGTGGCACGGGCGCTGGTTCAAGCTCATGTACTGGCACGGGCGCTGGTTCAGGGTCAGGCACTGGCACGGGCGCTGGTTCAGGCTCACGCACTGGCACGGGCACTGGTTCAGGCTCAGGCACTGGCACGGGCACTGGTTCAGGCTCAGGCACTGGCACGGGCACTGGTTCAGGCTCAGGCTTTGGCACGGGCGCTGGTTCAGGCTCAGGCACTGGCACGGGCACTGGTTCAGGCTCAGGCACTGGCACGGGCACTGGTTCAGGCTCAGGCACTGGCACGGGCACTGGTTCAGGCTCAGGCTCTGGCACGGGCGCTGGTTCAGGCTCAGGCACTGGCACGGGCACTGGTTCAGGCTCAGGCTCTGGCACGGGCGCTGGTTCAGGCTCAGGCACTGGCACGGGCACTGGTTCAGGCTCAGGCTCTGGCACGGGCACTGGTTCAGGCTCAGGCACTGGCACGGGCACTGGTTCAGGCTCAGGCACTGGCACGGGCACTGGTTCAGGCTCAGGCTCTGGCACGGGCGCTGGTTCAGGCTCAGGCACTGGCACGGGCACTGGTTCAGGCTCAGGCACTGGCACGGGCACTGGTTCAGGCTCAGGCACTGGCACTGGCACTGGTTCAGGCTCAGGCTCTGGCACGGGCGCTGGTTCAGGCTCAGGCACTGGCACGGGCACTGGTTCAGGCTCAGGCTCTGGCACGGGCACTGGTTCAGGCTCAGGCACTGGCACGGGCACTGGTTCAGGCTCAGGCTCTGGCACGGGCACTGGTTCAGGCTCAGGCACTGGCACGGGCACTGGTTCAGGCTCAGGCTCTGGCACGGGCGCTGGTTCAGGCTCAGGCTCTGGCACGGGCGCTGGTTCAGGCTCAGGCTCTGGCACAGGCACTGGTTCAGGCTCAGGCTCTGGCACGGGCACTGGTTCAGGCTCAGGCTCTGGCACGGGCACTGGTTCAGGCTCAGGCTCTGGCACGGGCGCTGGTTCAGGCTCAGGCTCTGGCACGCACTGGTTCAGGGTGTGTTGTTTACGGGCGTCTAATTTTCGGGTATTTAACTCCAGGATGCCTCGGGACGATGCCGAGGAGGAGGCCTCTTCCGTGAAGGTGTCGCCGGCCCGCACCTCTGCTGGGCTATAGCTGGCAGCCTCCTCCTCTTCGGGCCCCGCGTAAGAGACATCCTCGTCCGCCTCAAGGTTACGATTGAAAACTTGAGACGCCGCAAACGTTAGCCTGAATATTAAATCGATGAACTAAGTGGTGAAAGCGGTTGTTGCAGTGCTGGTAAGTTTTGAGATGGACTTAAAAGATGGAGTGAAGAGAAGAAACCCTGCCGCCATTGGCCCCTCTTCCCACTGTTTCCTTAAAATGATGAACTTCCATGCAGCAATTCAGCCATCTTTTGCTTCCATTCTGTGATGGAGGAGGAGGAGGATGAGGATAAGGAGGAAAAAACATATACCCAAGGGTGTGTTAGGAGGAGAGGGATAACCAAATAGTGAGGATGAGAGGAACTGAGGTGTAAGAGGACAGCATAAGCGCTTGGGGAGGGATGGGAGAGGAAGTGCGTAAGGTAATACAGTGAGAAAAATGGAGGTTATGAAGGAGATAAGAATATCTGGGTGCGGTGATGGCGGAATCGAGGTACGTAAAAGGAGGAGGAAGAAAACGAGTCATCATGAGGGTGCATTTGAGGAAGGAACGGCAGGAAGTGATAAAAGTGTGTTGGAGTGTTGTGGTGTGGAGGACGCGTGCCGCAGTAGTGAGGTGAAGTGGGAGGGAGGAATAAGAGGTGCAGCATTGGTGTAGGAAAAGTAAACAGAAGGGGAACTGAAGTATTTGTGTGGTTGATGTGTACTGCCAAAACGCATAGGTTGTAAAAGTTACGTAGAAGTAGACTAAGTAGAGCAGAAGGGTAGAGAAGTAAAGGTACAGAAGGAGCTTGTAACATATCGGAGACAGCGTGAAAGGGCAAAGGCGTGAAGCAGAGTAAGGAGTCATTATAAGTGTTCCTCGAGCATGAGAAACTCCACCCAACCATACTCGTCTTCAAATCGATATCAGTTCCTCATAATCCATTCCTCATCTTAACACCTTCACAGCTGTTAGAGTCTTGCTCTTTATTTGATTTAAGTGGTTATTTTTCCTCACACTCTTTCTCTTTTATGTTGTGAAAGAAGGGAAAATGAGACCAAAAATGAAAGAAAAATAATTCCTACGACATACAGTCTCGAATTTGCACAAGAATTGCCACGAAAAATAAGATGTCTTGTGTTTGTATGTGCCAGTCAGTGTGTTTTTAAGGGAGGTGTTTTGCAGGGTCGTAAGTGGGTTGGTAGATTGGTAGGTAGTAGGCATGGTGGGTGAGGCAGTGGGGGAGGGGAGGGAGGGAGGGTGGTTGGTAGGCAGGTTGATAGGTAGGAAGTGAGGGAGGGAAGGAGGGAAGTCAGGAGGTAACTAGGAAGGTCGTTATGGACCCACCCTCCGTACGAACCCACCACAGCCCCTCACCTCCTCTCCCACTCCCTACCTATCCTCACCCACCCACCGAACCATCAACCTCCCTCATTTCCCTCCTCCCTCCCTCCAGTCACCCGTCAACCCACTCACTCACCCACCTCGTTGTGATTGTGTTTGTGTGTGTGTGCCAGTCAGTGTGTTTTATGGGACTCAGTCTTGTGTTTGTGTGTGTGCCAGTCAATGTGTCTTTAAATGGAGGTGTGTCGCAGGTTCGCAGGTATGTGGGTAGACTGGTAGGTAGGCGTCGGGAGTGAGGAGCAGAGAGAGAAGGAGGTCGGCAGGTAGGAAGGTAGGTAGGAAGGGAGCTAGTGAAGGAGGGAACTAAGGAAGGTTACTATGAAGGTAATCATAGACCTACCCCCCTTGTACGATCCCATCACATCTCTCCACTCCTCTCCCATTCTGCCTATCCCTACCCACCCATCAGCCTGCCCTCTCCCTCCTCTCTCCCTACACCCCCGCCCGCCAACCCACTCACCCACCCACCTCGCATAGGGTTGTTTGGGGTGACTGAGTCTTAGGTTTTTTGTGCGGAGTCTTGTGTTCTTTTGACTTTTTGGGCGTTTACGTGTTTCGTTTTTATTACGGGCGTTTATGTGTTTCGTTTTTATTACGGGCGTTTACGTGTTTCGTTTTTATTACGGGCGTTTATGTGTTTCGTTTTTATTACGGGCGTTTACGTGTTTCGTTTTTATTACGGGCGTTTACGTGTTTCGTTTTTATTACGGGCGTTTATGTGTTTCATTTTGTTTACGGGCGTTTATGTGTTTCGTTTTTATTACGGGCGTTTACGTGTTTCGTTTTTATTACGGGCTTTTACGTGTTTCGTTTTGTTTACGGGCGTTTACGTGTTTCGTTTTTATTACGGGCGTTTACGTGTTTCGTTTTTATTACGGGCGTTTACGTGTTACGTTTTTATTACGGGCGTTTACGTGTTTCGTTTTTATTACGGGCGTTTACGTGTTTCGTTTTTATTACGGGCGTTTACGTATTTCGTTCTTATTACAGGCGCTTACATGTTTCGTTTTGTGTACGGGCGGTATACGGGCACTGGTTCAGGCTCAGGCACTGGCACGGGCACTGGTTCAGGCTCAGGCACTGGCACGGGCACTGGTTCAGGCTCAGGCACTGGCACGGGCACTGGTTCAGGCTCAGGCTCTGGCACGGGCACTGGTTCAGGCACAGGCTCTGGCACAGGCACTGGTTCAGGCTCAGGCACTGGCACGGGCGCTGGTTCAGGCTCAGGCTCTGGCACAGGCACTGGCACGGGCACTGGTTCAGGCTCAGGCACTGGCACGGGCACTGGTTCAGGGTCAGGCACTGGCACAGGCACTGGTTTAGGCTCAGGCACTGGCACAGGCACTGGTTCAGGCTCAGGCTCTGGCACGGGCACTGGTTCAGGCTCAGGCACTGGCACAGGCACTGGTTCAGGCTCAGGCACTGGCACGGGCGCTGGTTCAGGCTCAGGCTCTGGCACAGGCACTGGTTCAGGCTCAGGCACTGGCACGGGCACTGGTTCAGGCTCAGGCACTGGCACGGGCGCTGGTTCAGGCTAAGGCTCTGGCACAGGCACTGGTTCAGGCTTAGGCTCTGGCACGGGCACTGGTTCAGGCACAGGCTCTGGCACGGGCGCTGGCTCAGGCACAGGCTCTGGCACGGGCACTGGTTCAGGCTCAGGCACTGGCACGGGCACTGGTTTAGGCTCAGGCACTGGCACGGGCACTGGTTCAGGCTCAGGCTCTGGCACGGGCACTGGTTCAGGGTCAGGCCCTGGCACGGGCACTGGTTCAGGCTCTGGCTCTGGCACGGGCACTGGTTCAGGCTCAGGCACTGGCACGGGCACTAGTTTAGGCTCAGGCACTGGCACGGGCACTGGTTCAGGCTCAGGCACTGGCACAGGCACTGGTTCAGGCTCAGGCACTGGCACGGGCACTGGTTCAGGCTCAGGCTCTGGCACGGGCACTGGTTCAGGCTCAGGCACTGGCACGGGCGCTGGTTCAGGCTCAGGAACTGGCACGGGCGCTGGTTCAGGCTCAGGTCTGACACGGGCACTGGTTCAGGCTCAGGCACTGGCACGGGCACTGGTTCAGGCTCAGGCACTGGCACGGGCGCTGGTTCAGGCTCAGGCTCTGGCACGGGCACTGGTTCAGGCTCAGGCACTGGCACGGGCGCTGGTTCAGGCTCAGGCTCTGGCACGGGCACTGGTTCAGGCTCAGGCTCTGGCACGGGCGCTGGTTCAGGTTCAGGCACTGGCACGGGCACTGGTTCAGGATCAGGCACTGGCACGGGCGCTGGTTCAGGCTCAGGCACTGGCACGGGCACTGGTTCAGGCTCAGGCACTGGCACAGGCACTGGTTCAGGCTCAGGCACTGGCACGGGCACTGGTTCAGGCTCAGGCACTGGCACGGGCACTGGTTCAGGCTCAGGCACTGGCACGGGCACTGGTTCAGGCTCAGGAACTGGCACGGGCGCTGGTTCAGGCTCAGGTCTGACACGGGCACTGGTTCAGGCTCAGGCACTGGCACGGGCACTGGTTCAGGCTCAGGCACTGGCACGGGCGCTGGTTCAGGCTCAGGCTCTGACACGGGCACTGGTTCAGGCTCAGGCTCTGGCACGGGCGCTGGTTCAGGCTCTGACACGGGCACTGGTTCAGGCTCAGACACTGGCACGGGCACTGGTTCAGGCTCAGGCTCTGACACGGGCACTGGTTCAGGCTCAGGCACTGGCACGGGCACTGGTTCAGGCTCAGGCACTGGCACGGGCGCTGGTTCAGGCTCAGGCACTGGCACGGGCACTGGTTCAGGCTCAGGCTCAGGCACGGGCGCTGGTTTAGGCTCAGGCACTGGCAGGGGCACTGGTTCAGGCGCAGGCACTGGCACGGGCACTGGTTCAGGCTCAGGCTCTGGCACGGGCACTGGTTCAGGCTCAGGCTCTGGCACGGGCACTGGTTCAGGCTCAGGCTCTGGCACGGGCACTGGTTCAGGCTCTGGCACGGCACTGGTTCAGGCTCATGCACTGGCACGGGCGCTGGTTCAGGCTCAGGCTCTGGCACGGGCACTGGTTCAGGCTCTGGCACTGGCACGGGCGCTGGTTCAGGCTCAGGCTCTGGCACGGGCACTGGTTCAGGCTCAGGCACTGGCACGGGCACTGGTTCAGGCTCAGGCTCTGGCACGGGCACTGGTTCAGGCTCAGGCACTGGCACGGGCGCTGGTTCAGGCTCAGGCTCTGGCACGGGCCCTGGTTCAGGCTCAGGCTCTGGCACGGGCACTGGTTCAGGCTCAGGCACTGGCACGGGCGCTGGTTCAGGCTCAGGCACTGGCACGGGCGCTGGTTCAGGCTCAGGCTCTGGCACGGGCACTGGTTCAGGCTCAGGCTCTGGCACGGGCACTGGTTCAGGCTCAGGCTCTGGCACGGGCACTGGTTCAGGCTCAGGCACTGGCACGGGCGCTGGTTCAGGCTCAGGCTCTGGCACGGGCACTGGTTCAGGCTCAGGCACTGGCACGGGCACTGGTTCAGGCTCAGGCACTGGCACGGGCACTGGCTCAGGCTCAGGCTCTGGCACGGGCACTGGTTCAGGCTCAGGCACTGGCACGGGCACTGGTTCAGGCTCAGGCACTGGCACGGGCGCTGGTTCAGGCTCAGGCACTGGCACGGGCACTTGTTAAGGCTCAGGCACTGGCACGGGCGCTGGTTCAGGCTCAGGTCTGACACGGGCACTGGTTCAGGCTCAGGCTCTGGCACGGGCACTGGTTCAGGCTCAGGCACTGGCACGGGCGCTGGTTCAGGCTCAGGCTCTGGCACGGGCACTGGTTCAGGCTCAGGCTCTGGCACGGGCGCTGGTTCAGGTTCAGGCACTGGCACGGGCACTGGTTCAGGCTTAGGCACTGGCACGGGCGCTGGTTCAGGCTCAGGCACTGCACGGGCACTGGTTTAGGCTCAGGCACTGGCACGGGCACTGGTTCAGGCTCAGGCACTGGCACGGGCTCTGGTTCAGGCTCAGGCACTGGCACGGGCACTGGTTTAGGCTCAGGCACTGGCACGGGCACTGGTTCAGGCTCAGGCACTGGCACGGGCACTGGTTCAGGCTCAGGCACTGGCACGGGCACTGGTTCAGGCTCAGGCACTGGCACGGGCACTGGTTCAGGCTCAGGCACTGGCACGGGCACTGGTTCAGGCTCAGGAACTGGCACGGGCGCTGGTTCAGGCTCAGGTCTGACACGGGCACTGGTTCAGGCTCAGGCACTGGCACGGGCACTGGTTCAGGCTCAGGCACTGGCACGGGCGCTGGTTCAGGCTCAGGCTCTGACACGGGCACTGGTTCAGGCTCAGGCTCTGGCACGGGCGCTGGTTCAGGCTCTGACACGGGCACTGGTTCAGGCTCAGACACTGGCACGGGCACTGGTTCAGGCTCAGGCACTGGCACGGGCGCTGGTTCAGGCTCAGGCTCTGACACGGGCACTGGTTCAGGCTCAGGCTCTGGCACGGGCGCTGGTTCAGGCTCTGACACGGGCACTGGTTCAGGCTCAGACACTGGCACGGGCACTGGTTCAGGCTCAGGCTCTGACACGGGCACTGGTTCAGGCTCAGGCACTGGCACGGGCACTGGTTCAGGCTCAGGCACTGGCACGGGCGCTGGTTCAGGCTCAGGCACTGGCACGGGCACTGGTTCAGGCTCAGGCTCAGGCACGGGCGCTGGTTTAGGCTCAGGCACTGGCAGGGGCACTGGTTCAGGCGCAGGCACTGGCACGGGCACTGGTTCAGGCTCAGGCTCTGGCACGGGCACTGGTTCAGGCTCAGGCTCTGGCACGGGCACTGGTTCAGGCTCAGGCTCTGGCACGGGCACTGGTTCAGGCTCTGGCACGGGCACTGGTTCAGGCTCATGCACTGGCATGGGCGCTGGTTCAGGCTCAGGCTCTGGCACGGGCACTGGTTCAGGCTCTGGCACTGGCACGGGCGCTGGTTCAGGCTCAGGCTCTGGCACGGGCACTGGTTCAGGCTCAGGCACTGGCACGGGCACTGGTTCAGGCTCAGGCTCTGGCACGGGCACTGGTTCAGGCTCAGGCACTGGCACGGGCGCTGGTTCAGGCTCAGGCTCTGGCACGGGCACCGGTTCAGGCTCAGGCTCTGGCACGGGCACTGGTTCAGGCTCAGGCACTGGCACGGGCGCTGGTTCAGGCTCAGGCACTGGCACGGGCGCTGGTTCAGGCTCAGGCTCGGGCACGGGCACTGGTTCAGGCTCTGACACGGGCACTGGTTCAGGCTCAGACACTGGCACGGGCACTGGTTCAGGCTCAGGCTCTGGCACGGGCACTGGTTCAGGCTCAGGCACTGGCACGGGCGCTGGTTCAGGCTCAGGCTCTGGCACGGGCACCGGTTCAGGCTCAGGCTCTGGCACGGGCACTGGTTCAGGCTCAGGCACTGGCACGGGCGCTGGTTCAGGCTCAGGCACTGGCACGGGCGCTGGTTCAGGTTCAGGCACTGGCACGGGCACTGGTTCAGGCTTAGGCACTGGCACGGGCGCTGGTTCAGGCTCAGGCACTGGCACGGGCACTGGTTCAGGCTCAGGCACTGGCACGGGCACTGGTTCAGGCTCAGGCTCTGGCACGGGCACTGGTTCAGGCTCAGGCACTGGCACGGGCGCTGGTTCAGGCTCAGGCTCTGGCACGGGCACCGGTTCAGGCTCAGGCTCTGGCACGGGCACTGGTTCAGGCTCAGGGACTGGCCCGGGCACTGGGTCAGGCTCAGGCACCGGCACGGCGCTGGTTCAGGTTCAGGCACTGGCACGGGCACTGGTTCAGGCTTAGGCACTGGCACGGGCGCTGGTTCAGGCTCAGGCACTGGCACGGGCACTGGTTTAGGCTCAGGCTCTGGCACGGGCACTGGTTCAGGCTCAGGCACTGGCACGGGCACTGGTTCAGGCTCAGGCACTGGCACGGGCGCTGGTTCAGGCTCAGGCTCTGGCACGGGCACTGGTTTAGGCTCAGGCTCTGGCACGGGCACTGGTTCAGGCTCAGGGACTGGCACGGGCACTGGCTCAGGCTCAGGCTCTGGCACGGGCACTGGTTCAGGCTCAGGCTCTGGCACGGGCGCTGGTTCAGGCTCAGGCACTGGCACGGGCACTGGTTCAGGCTCAGGCTCTGGCACGGGCGCTGGTTCAGGTTCAGGCACTGGCACGGGCACTGGTTCAGGCTCAGGCACTGGCACGGGCGCTGGTTCAGGCTCAGGCACTGGCACGGGCACTGGTTTAGGCTCAGGCACTGGCACGGGCACTGGTTCAGGCTCAGGCACTGGCACAGGCACTGGTTCAGGCTCAGGCACTGGCACGGGCACTGGTTCAGGCTCAGGCACTGGCACGGGCACTGGTTCAGGCTCAGGCTCTGGCACGGGCACTGGTTCAGGCTCAGGAACTGGCACGGGCGCTGGTTCAGGCTCAGGTCTGACACGGGCACTGGTTCAGGCTCAGGCACTGGCACGGGCACTGGTTCAGGCTCAGGCACTGGCACGGGCGCTGGTTCAGGCTCAGGCTCTGACACGGGCACTGGTTCAGGCTCAGGCTCTGGCACGGGCGCTGGTTCAGGCTCTGACACGGGCACTGGTTCAGGCTCAGACACTGGCACGGGCACTGGTTCAGGCTCAGGCTCTGACACGGGCACTGGTTCAGGCTCAGGCACTGGCACGGGCACTGGTTCAGGCTCAGGCAATGGCACGGGCGCTGGTTCAGGCTCAGGCACTGGCACGGGCACTGGTTCAGGCTCAGGCTCAGGCACGGGCGCTGGTTCAGGCTCTGGCACTGGCACGGGCGCTGGTTCAGGCTCAGGCTCTGGCACGGGCACTGGTTCAGGCTCAGGCACTGGCACGGGCACTGGTTCAGGCTCAGGCTCTGGCACGGGCACTGGCTCAGGCTCAGGCACTGGCACGGGCGCTGGTTCAGGCTCAGGCTCTGGGACGGGCACCGGTTCAGGCTCAGGCTCTGGCACGGGCACTGGTTCAGGCTCAGGCACTGGCACGGGCGCTGGTTCAGGCTCAGGCACTGGCACGGGCGCTGGTTCAGGCTCAGGCTCTGGCACGGGCACTGGTTCAGGCTCAGGCTCTGGCACGGGCACTGGTTCAGGCTCAGGCTCTGGCACGGGCACTGGTTCAGGCTCAGGCACTGGCACGGGCGCTGGTTCAGGCTCAGGCTCTGGCACGGGCACTGGTTCAGGCTCAGGCACTGGCACGGGCACTGGTTCAGGCTCAGGCACTGGCACGGGCACTGGATCAGGCTCAGGCTCTGGCACGGGCACTGGTTCAGGCTCAGGCACTGGCACGGGCACTGGTTCAGGCTCAGGCACTGGCACGGGCACTGGTTCAGGCTCAGGCACTGGCACGGGCGCTGGTTCAGGCTCAGGCACTGGCACGGGCACTGGTTCAGGCTCAGGCACTGGCACGGGCGCTGGTTCAGGCTCAGGTCTGACACGGGCACTGGTTCAGGCTCAGGCTCTGGCACGGGCACTGGTTCAGGCTCAGGCACTGGCACGGGCACTGGTTCAGGCTCAGGCACTGGCACGGGCGCTGGTTCAGGCTCAGGCTCTGGCACGGGCACTGGTTTAGGCTCAGGCTCTGGCACGGGCACTGGTTCAGGCTCAGGCACTGGCACGGGCACTGGCTCAGGCTCAGGCTCTGGCACGGGCACTGGTTCAGGCTCAGGCTCTGGCACGGGCGCTGGTTCAGGCTCAGGCACTGGCACGGGCACTGGTTCAGGCTCAGGCTCTGGCACGGGCACTGGTTCAGGCTCAGGCACTGGCACGGGCACTGGTTCAGGCTCAGGCTCTGGCACGGGCACTGGTTCAGGCTCAGGCTCTGGCACGGGCACTGGTTCAGGCTCAGGCTCTGGCACGGGCGCTGGTTCAGGCTCAGGCTCTGGCACGCACTGGTTCAGGGTATGTTGTTTACGGGCGTCTAATTGGCGGGTATTTAACTCGGGACGCCTTGGGGACGATGCCGAGGTGGAGGAGGCCTCTTCCGTGAAGGTGTCGCCGGCCCGCACCTCTGCTGGGCTATAGCTGGCATCCTCCTCCTCTTCGGGCCCCGCGCAAGAGACATCCTCGTCCGCCTCAAGGTTACGATTGAAAACTAGAGACGCCGCAAACGTTAGCCTGAATATTAAATCGATGGACTAAGTGGTGAAAGCGGTTGTTGCAGTGTTGGTAAGTTTTGAGATGGACGTGAAGGATGGAGTGAAGAGAAGGAACCCTGCCGCCATTGGCCCCTCTTTCCACTGTTTCCTTAAAATGATGAACTTCCACGCAGCAATTTAGCCATCTTATGCTTCCCTTCTGTGGTGGAGGGGGAGGAGGAGGAGGATGAGGAGGAAAAAACATATACCCGAGGCTGTGTTAGGGGGAGAGGGGTAACCAAATAGTGAGGATGAGGGGAACTGAGGTGGAAGAGGACAGCATAAGCGCTTGGGGAGGGATGGGAGAGGAAGTGCGTAAGGTAATACAGTGAGAAAAATGGAGGTTATGAAGGAGATAAGAATATCTGGGTGCAGTGATGGCGGAATCGAGGTATGTAAAAGGAGGAGGAAGAAAACGAGTCATCATGAGGGTGCATTTGAGGAAGGAACGGCAGGAAGTGATAAAAGTGTGTTGGAGTGTTGTGGTGTGGAGGACGCGTGCCGCAGTAGTGAGGTGAAGTGGGAGGGAGGAATAAGAGGTGCAGCATTGGTGTAGGAAAAGTAAACAGAAGGGGAACTGAAGTATTTGTGTGGTTGACGTGTACTGCCAAAACGCATAGGTTTGAAAAGTTAAGACATGATATGGCACTTGCGCGATATCTTCGTGTAGTTTCTCTTATATGATATCTAGCTGAGAGTATTTGAAGGAGTATGTGACAGTATCAGAAGAAAATCATCAAGAAAACCAGTTAGGAGTGGCAACAATAACTGTTTGTTCACCTCCATGGTTCTGCCCCTCCTCCTCCCCGCTGCCACCACCACCTTTGACACCGATGCCAGATTATCGTACTCAGAGCATAGTCTCTACCGGTTTCTGACGCCTAACTATTGCCAAGAAACATCAGGAAGTAACTATTTTACCGATAAATATAAGTGAATCTTATTGGGGTCCACGAGACAGTTTTTGGGTCGGAAGTCGGTAAATATATGAGGCTGAGTACGACGACCTGGCAACGTTGACCTGTGACCACCTACCAAGTTGTCGTACTCAGCCACACAGCACATCGTATTTTCCGGTTTCTGACACACGTATCGGAAACAAACACCAATAAGTAACACTTTTGACGATAACTGTAACCGGTATCTCGTTATCTGTGTGGGAACGGGACAGAGTTACCAGATTATCGTATTCAGACACTCAGCACGTCATATATTCCGGCTTCTGACACAGGTATCCAGAGTTGCCAGATAATTGTATCTAGCGTTGTATTTACCGTTTTTAGACACCTAACTACAACAAAAAGACACTAATAATTAACCTTTCAACGGTAACTATAAATAAATGTAGTTATTGCAGTGGATGAGACAGTTTTGGGGTCGGAAATCGGAAAACATAAGAGGCTAAGTACGACAATCTGGTTACGCAGCATCGCAAACTAACACCAATGAGTAACGCTTTTGACGATAACTGTAACCGGTATCTCGTTATCTGTGTGGGTACGGGAGGTTTGGATCCCGGAGTTGATGAATGCGATGTTCTGACTATGACAATACGGTAACGCTGCTCTACCGCCACCCAGTCCCCGGTGTTCAGTTCCCCGCGGGTGTTGCATGTGTCGAGTGTGACGTGTGGTTACCTACTTTCAACTTTCCTCCTCTGCCGAAGCACCTGTAGGCCTTCCCTCATCGCCTCCCCGCGCCCACGGAAATATAAGGTAATATGTCGGACTGCTGGTGTGTAGTTAGTGCTTAGATATGTTTGTATAAATGGTGAAGGGGTAGTGGTAGCCTACTCTCTCTCTCTCTCTCTCTCTCTCTCTCTCTCTCCAGTGTCGTGATGAATTCCTATAGGCTACTAATGATTAATAAAACAAATCCAGGAAGTTGTCATATGAACGTTATACTGCGATCTTAGATATATTAGGCTATAAAAAAAGTTCTGTAGTACTGGAACGAAGAACTTTTCATTGTATACACGGCCGTAATTTCTGGGGTGGGGGGTGGGGGGGGGGTCAGGGGGGCTATAGACCTTATTGTTTTCTATATCGGCCTTATAATGTCCCTAAAAGTGCTAATTAAAAAAAAGAATAAAAAAATCTCCCACTTGCACATGCTGACTTCACTCGTCATCCTCCCCTAACCCAACTCCTGAACCTATGATGTCCTCTATTCCCCCCCCCCCAAATCTGCCATATTACGGGCCTGGTATAATAGAAAATCCTTGTACTGAAGAGACACTTTCTATATCGGCCTTAAAATATCCCTAAAAGTGCTAATAAAAAATATAAAAAAACTCCCACTTGCGCATGGCCCCTTCATTCGTCACCCTCCCCTCCCCCAACTCCTGAATCTATGATGTCCTCTAGCTCCCCCCCAAAATCTGCCATATTACGGGCCTGGTATAATAGAAAATCCTTGTACTGAAGAGATACTTTTTATATCGGCCTTAAAATGTCCCTAACAGTGCTAATAAAAAAAAAAAAAAAAAAAAAGCTCCCACTTGCGCATGTCCCCTTCGCTCGTCACCCTCCCCTTCCCCAACTCCTGAACCTATGATGTCCTCTAGTCGCCCCCCAAATCTGCCATATTACGGGCCTGGCATAATAGAAAATCCTTGTACTGAAGAGACACTTTCTATATCGGCCTTAAAATGTTCTTAAAAGTGCTAATTAAAAAAAAAAAAAAAAAAAAAAATTCTCCCACTTGCGCATGTCCCCTTCGCTCGTCACCCTCCCCTTCCCCAACTCCTGAACCTATGATGTCCTCTAGCCCCCCCCCAAATCTGCCATAATCACGGGCCTGGTACAACAGCAAAATCTTGTACTGAAGAGACACTGACGCATACGAAGAGGAAGATAGCACAAAAGGAACTATGTGGCAGCTTTTCATGCTTGTAGTGTGTCCTTCATGGATAGAGATGAACATGTATGAGCGTGTTCAGCTACACCAGCCACGCAGAATTGTTGAAGTTCTGATTGACGTTGAGTGTACGTATATTATTAGTGGGCGTACTTGTTCAGATAAAAGCCTAGTTAGCTTATTATTGCATGGTTTACAATGATATATTCAGGTATTTTAGTGTCCATTCGTGATGTGGGTCAGGGAACGTTAAATAATGAGTTAATATACGATGCGCTATTTGCGATTAACGCGTACCATTATATTATATTATGCGCTATAAATCAGTGCTGTCCAACGTGGGGTACGCAGCATTATTAGAAAAATGGTAAACACGTAAACGGTAATGTTCCAGCAAAGCATATTTTTCATACAATGCCCTTTGCGTTTTTCAGTTGGCAACTTTGCTGGGTGTTTATAGTTACGTGTAAAGTGTGTAGCTCTTTAGGTGTAAGAGCGAGGAATCGGGTTGGGGGGGGGGTGCTGAGCCTTCCCAGCTTAGAGGTGACATGTGTGTGTTTTACAGTCAAGGTATGAAGGTTGTGCAGCTGCATGTGCTTTCAATCACCATTTGCTTTCAGTCACCCAGCTGCTCCAACGGCTAAGTGCAGGCCGTCCCTTTAAAACAGATTATCCTGGTCGTAGAAATGATTACAGGAGTCAATGAATCTAACATTTAGTTCCCTGCAAGAAGCCTTGAGGCAGTTATTAAGGTTGAAGGTGACATTGTAGAATACGTTGTCAGCCGACATCCTGACTGTAATATTCGGTAATCCAGTCTTGTACTGCTGTAGTTTTCCTGAGCGTGTCGTGCAGGCGTTGTTCGTACCTGCGTGCAGAACTAAAAGAGAGAGATCATTAGAAGCCTCGACGGAGACCTCGTTAAAGGCAGTCGTGATGTCGATTTCAGGGTAGCAGTAGTTTCGCCGCTGACGGGGTACTCTCCCACGAAACTCAACCGTTGGGTGGGTGGGTGGGGGGGGGGGAGATTGCTCCCTCTTGCACGAGGGAGCACTGGCCTTTGCCAAAGGCCGACAGACCGACTCTATCGGCGATCGAAATCTAGCCGCCCAAGTCGGTCTGTCGACGAGGACTGGCGTGTCTCTGTCAACCGTTGGCGAATCGGAGTCTCTAACCAAGAAAGCTTTTGGTATCCTCCTCCTCTAAAATGCAAATCTGTTGAAGCAATCAGTGGGGTGAATGGCACGGGGAGTAGGTCTGGTGAAGGGAAATGGGATATGAAGGGAACCTGTAGGAGGAGGAGAGGCTTCATGAACAGAGGGAAGGAGAGAGGGAGGAAGAGAGAGAGAAAATTGAAGGCATAAGGAATGCTGGGGGGGGGGGGGGGTGTAGGTGGATACCGTACAGGTTCCGGGTTTGGTGAGCCCATGGAGGGAATACGATAGATAGAAATAGATAGGCAGATAGATAGATAGATAGATAGATAGATAGATAGATAGATAGATAAACAGATAGATAGATAGATAGACAGATACAGATAGATATAAGGAGAAAAAAAATAATGTGGAAAGGTCTCTTTTTCACAACGATCCTTTATCAGAATATGTGCCAACTTATTACTACGCAATATCCTTTTGCATGTATTGTTTTATACAGTACACAGTATCTCAACATTCTTTTACAGAGCCGGCACATAACGGGCTTCTTTGGTTTTAGTTATTTCTGCCCTTGAGCCGCATCCCGCACTGTAAGAAAAAAAAATCGTTTAGCTTATAGATGACGAAAGACTAGCAATATTAATTTTACAGTATCATAAGCGTGTGTTCAGAATACCTTACCCAACTCTACCCTTACCTTTAAACACTATGATATCTGGCTCGTGAGATTGTAAGTATAACATAAAACTTCAGTTCCACGACATAGGCAGAGGGAACGAATGTATACTAGGAAATGTGCTTATTTTTACATTTTATTGCGAGAGTAGCATACAGAGGCGTGGGAGCGTGCAGAGAAAGCTGAAACAATAGGCGTGAGAGGAGCGAAAAGTCTGCCTCGTGTGTCATTTTTTTCGACAAAGTGCAGATGATTGTTAGTTAAGGGTGACGTGTCGTTCCTGTCGTTGCGTTACAGCCTGAAGCATAAATAAAAAAGAAACCAGACAAATATGAAGCTACAGTAAAAAACTAAAAGGAAGAGGGAAGTGATAAATTAGGTATCGAAGGGGTAACTGTAATGATTTGTTGATAAGGGTATTTTTTTTTTTTACTTATGGCTGTAGGATCTCGGCTATCTCAGTTTCCTTCACCTCTTTATTTTCTTTTTTTTTTTTGGTAGGATGTCCACGGTTTGCTCAGCTCCTATGCACCTCCTTTCTTTTTCTTTTTCTTTTTTAGGATCTCTACGGCTATCATCGGCCCTTATACACACTATTTAATTCATGCTTGTATTTATCCTGTTTATCCTTCTGTATTTATCCTTCTGTATTTCTCCCGTCTTTATCCTTCTCTGTTTCTCCTTCTGTGTTTCTCATTTTGTGTTTCTTGTTGTGTGTTTCTTGGTGTGTGTTTCTTTTGTGTTTCCGAGTAGTTTTTATCACCACATTTATAACAACATTTCTGACCTTTTTCACTCATTCATATTTCACTCTTCACACATCTTCGTTCATCGCCCTTTTCTCTCATCATTCCTCATGCATTATGTTTATTATCTCCCTCCCATCTTCCCATCCATCTGCAGCTCATCTCGTCTAATTATCGCATTTTTTCCCGTTTCCCAAATTTATTACCCTTTCCTCATTGGAGTGTGTGAAGGAGATAGGGAGATGGTCATAAAACACACACACACACACACACACACACACACACACACACACACTAACAGACACCAAATTTGTCAACACTAAAATTTAAAGGTTGTATCCTACTTTTAGTTTATATTATATTAGTATTTTCTCTTCGCAACACCTTTCTTTCTCCTCGTCCATGATTATTCACCAAACATGAAATTTTCTTGTATATAGTTTTTTCCTGTTCGCGCTAGTGGTTGATATATTTTATAATTTCAAGCGTGAAAACTTAAGGAAACGACAGGAAAATGCGTCATGTTTTTTCTTTGGGCAGGAGGCGTGAAAGGATATTGACAGGTGAAGGAAAAGAAGGATTAAGGGGAAGAAAGGAGATACAAAGGGCGCCTGCTGGAGGTGATATTAAAGATTAGAGGAGGAGGAAGAGGAGGAGGAGGATAGATTTGGGGAACATAGGGATGGTGGAGGGGAGAGGGTAACGAGTCCATGCGCATCTAGAAAGTCCTTTGGTGAGGGAATAGATTTTTTTCCAGCCTCCAAATTCTGCCGCTAGATGGAAGTACCGTCGGTGTCATAACCATACTAATAATACACGCTTTAGATATATTTTTTCGCTTACATGGAAAACAATATGCTTTTTTCATCACCATGTAAATGAGTGAAATATTACTTGAAAATACACAACGCAGCTTCCCACTTCGTAATATGACATTCAGAAAATAAAAGATAAAGCCAAGAAGCTGTTGTTGGTTCAAAATCTCTGTGGATGCTCGACTCGACTGATCGTGAACAACAACAACAACAACAACAACAACAACAACAACAGCAACAACAACAAATAAAAATACCAACTAACCTTGAACGGAGACTCACATATAACTCATTCATAAAGCGCCCTTATTGACTCCCAAAGGAATAGAAGATGCGGAACCTCCTACCCTCAAAACGTAGGCTTGACATTTGGTGAGCGGAAAGGAACACAGCAGAGAGAGGTCCGTTGAATGTGTATATATGCGGATGGTTCAAACTCCGGTAGAGGAGATTGGATGAATAATGCAGAATGTGGCTGGTTGAAAGTTTGAGGTTGAGGGAAGAAACTTAACTGACTTCTGGAGTGGAGGTGGAGGGGACGGAGGTAACCTGGCCGGGGAGGCGCTGGGGGAAGGCGGGGCAGGTACTGGGGGAGGGAAGGGGATAATCTTATTAGCGTCCGGTTTGCTGGTGCCACGCATGAGGAGCTAGATAGATAGATAGACAGATAGATTTTGATAGATATGCAGATAGATAGATGGAGAAAATAGAAAGTAAATTAAAGTATTCATGAGAAAGGAAGAAAAAATGGAAGCCTACATTCAGGAGAAAGATAGCGATAGATAAATTGAAAAAAGATAGATAAATGAAAAGGTATATAAAGAAAATAGCAACATAAAAAAGTGGAGAAAAACAACCGAAGAAAAAGAAAACCTACATACAGGAGATATATAGATAGATAGATAGATAGATAGATAAGTAGATATGTAGATAGATAGATATAGATAGATAGATAGATAGAGATTAAATAAAGAAAAAGTACGGGTGAGGAAATATAAATAAAAAAAACCTACTTCCAGAAAAAAAATGTGGCTGTCCTCGTTCTCCCTAAAAAAAAAAAAAAAACAGAATCTTATGTTGAATAGAATTAATCAGAATAAATCAACTTGTTCCGGGGCGGCGGAGATAAAAAAACAAGTGGGCCGGGAAAAATGATTACGTTGAGAAATGTTCCGGAAAATGATTATAACGTATGGAGGCTGTCCGGAAAAGTCTGGGATAAAAGAAATAAAGGCTGCCGTTTTCTTTGATTTACTCGGGTGAATAAACGGAGATCTGTTGTGCTACTTATAATAAACCAACAGGGATGAGAGAGAGAGAGAGAGAGAGAGAGAGAGAGAGAGAGAGAGAGAGAGTTATCTAAAAAAATATATATAGGGTATATAAAAAAACCCGACCCATTTCTTCCTCTTGTCGATAAAGCGAAGGTAAATATTCGTTTGGCTACACAATTTTTTTCTATTCAACAACAACTATCACCATTTTTACCACCACCACCACCACCACCACCACCATTACTACTACTACTACTACCATCACTACTACTACTACTACTACTACTACTACTACACACAGCTATAGTTTTGTTTTTCACCGTTGCCAGCGTATTCAAACCAATTATTTTGTTATTGGTCCATTTAAAACTTTTATTAGCGTTTTCCCTTTCAACTTTTGTCTTTACGGTCGCAATTTTTCTGTTATACTAAATTCATAATCGCTTTTATTTAATTTCAGTGAGCATCATCCCTTTTTCACCTAACCTTTTCGTCAGTTTGTTGCCACTGTGACCTTCCTTCCGTTTACCATGCAGTGTTATACTCTCATACGTACATTATCTTTTCTTCTTCTTCTTCTTCTTCATCGTATCCTTTCTCTTCATCTTCTTCTTCTTCTTCTTCTTCTTCTTCTTCTTCTTCTTCTTCATCGTATTCTTCTTCTTCTTTTTCATCGTATTCTTCTTCTTCTTCTTCTTCATTGTATTCTTCTTCTTCTTCTTCTAGGTACAGCCGAGAAATTAATTTTCCTGTACTTTTCCCTCGGAGAATTAATTTTCGTTATGATTATTCAGCATCGAGGAAACGTATAAGCCACATGCGGAAAGATGCCGAGGGAGGAAGCCAAAGGAGTCGCGCCTCCTGGAAAGTGTGGTTCACGGTTTCTGAGTGAGCATTATTATGTTTTCTTCTTCTTCTTCTTCTTCTTCTTCTACTACTACTTCTTTTTCTTTTTCGTATATTCTTTTTCTTCTTTTTCTTCGTCTTCCTCTTCTTTACCTTTTTTTTATTTGTTCATTATTATTATTATTATTATTATTATTATTATTATTATTATTATTATTATTATTATTATTATTATTATTATTATTATTATCAATATTATTATTATTAAAAGATGACATGATTAAGGGAACCAGTTGCTTAATGTATATAAAAAAGTATAATAACGAATAATAACGAAAACTATAAATGGGTGAATCGATGTAACTAGTTTTATCAACTTTTTAGTGGTTGTAACAAATATAACTAACATAGAAAATAAAGTCTCCAAGAAAACTAATCCCACGCAATAGAAACAATGACAGCAACACAAACCAGGCGAGAGGGGGGGAGGGGGGGGAGGGAGGCACTAATTAATGAGTAATCGTCATTAATCACAACAAAAGAGGCTTAGGAAGAAGTGTCATATATTTCCTTCTCCTTTTATTACACCCTATTATTCAGGATCGACTATTTACTGCTTCAATTACTGTCTCCTTGTGTTTTCTGTACTGCTGTTTGGAAGATGGTGATCCCTTGATATGGGTACGATGGGACTGGACGGTGTTGTGTTGTAGAGGTGTGCAGGAGGAGGGAGAACGGAGCAGAGGGTGAGAGGAAGGGACCGGTATTGTTAAACGCTCCCTTCTCTTGCATCCATCATTTCTAAAGGCAAAATAAGAGGTCAAACGCGTCTCCATGGGTGTTTCTTTACGTTCACGGTACAGAGGAAGGGTCACGCTACCACCAGGGTCATAAAACTACCCTTGGAAATGCCCGCAAATCCCACGAAAGCCTTGTTAAATGTATGTACTTGGGCGCTGGAATGTTTAAGAATATGACCCAGAGGCCGGTATTTTCAGACGCTTCCGCCTCTCACATCAGCTATTTCCAAAGACCGACAAGGATATTAATAGCGTTATGATTAATGTTATTGCCACGTTCATGTTACAGAAGCTTTGTCACACTACCACCAGGGTCAAAGAACTACCCCTGGAAATGCCCAAACTACCCGTGAAAGCGCTGTCAAAGTTGTGTTCTTGGGCCTTGAAAGATTTAAAAATATGGCCCAGGGTATGGTGGGTGCCTCGGGTGCCGGATTATCGCACTCAGAGCCGCGTATTTACCGTTTTCTGGCCCATAACTATTCCCAAGAAGCACCAATAATTAACCATTTAAACGACAACCATATATGAAGGCAGTTATTTGGGTGATGAAAGCAGTTTTTGGGTTGGAAATCGGCAAACAAAAGAGGCAGAGTACGACAATCTGGCAACGTTGGTGGGTGCATGAAACGTAACCAGTCCATTGTTTGTTTGTTTGTTTGTTTGTATGCTTGCTTTGTGTGTGTGTGTGTGGATAGGTAGGTGATGGAAAGCGAGTGAACGAGAAAATGCGCGCAAAAGAAAGGAAAGGAATTGCACTAAAAAAAAAATAGTTTAAACTCTGGCAAAGCTGTAAAGTTGAAAGTATACAGCGCTCACTCACTCCCGATAGCGATCTCTGGGGGGGTGGGGGGGTGGGGGGGCGAGAGAGAGAGAGAGAGAGAGAGAGAGAGAGAGAGAGAGAGAGAGAGAGAGAGAGAGAGAGAGACTTCCAATTTTTTATTTCGTTTTTTTTCTTCTGATGTTGTTTATTTAGTAGAGCTCCATGTAAACCCTACACACAGACACACACACACACACTCACACACACACACACACACACACACACACACACACACACACAAAGACTCCACGGTCCCCCTCCTCCCTACTCCCCCCTGCCCACACAACAGGAAGGGTATATCCCTATCCATCCTTGTTAGCATTGTATCATTTGTATTGCTATGAAGTGCAATATACACACATGCTGAACAATACCCGTGGCAGTCGATGAGTCAGGCATTAGTACGACCAGTAACGGAATATGGCGTGGGGGGGGGGGAAGAGGATGAATGATTTATTGTAGTCGTTTGTTTGTGTGTGTGTGCCTGTGTTGGCGTCTGCTGGATTGCGCATCAGTTTTACAAATGTCACGAGCAGGGAAACAAACTCGTATATCTCAGGCTGAAAATAAACTAGGAAACGAAGGAAAGGTAACAAGTTTGAGCGGCTGCAAAAAGTTACGATATACCGCCTTCATGCGACCTTGGCCCCCCAGGGAGAACTTGAACTCTCCTGCCTCTGCCCTCTTACCTCTCTCTCTCTCTCTCTCTCTCTCTCTCTCTCTCTCTCTCTCTCTCTCTCTCTCTCTCTCTCTCTCTCTCTCTCTCTCTCTCTCTCTCTCTCTCTCTCTTTTTGTAGATCTGTGTTTCTCTCTCCTATTCACACCCCATTATTATCTTTCTAAAAAAAAAAAAAAAAAACTATTAATGAACATAATAAATAAACTTAAGCTTCAAGAAAAACTATAGTGGTAAGATTTTTTAGGGTGAAGATATTAGGTTAGGTTAAGTTAGGTTAGGTTTGGTTAGGTTAGGTTAGGTTAGGTTAGGGTAGGTTGGGTTAGGTTAGGTTAGGGTAGGTTAGGTACCTCAATATATATCTTTGGCTTTGTTGCGCAGTATGTTGAGGATTAAGGGCAAGAGGCAGGGCAGTTTTGGAGTTCTAGGGCCTGGTATGACATGAAGGGAGCCAATGCACACAAGCTTCAAAAGTCAACTATCGGTGCTTCGGCTGAATGATGGATTTCGAAATGATACGTATAGCTTGTGTAATGGCGCACCCCAACGTCCAAATACCTATCGTTTGTTGTTGTCCATATTCTTCCTTTTTGTCTTCGTTTACATTTTTTTTATCTTCCTCTTCCTCCTCCTCCTATTCCTATTCCTCATCTTCATCCCCTTCTTCCTCTTCTTTATCCTCCTCCTTCTCCTTCTCCTACTACTACTACTACTACTACTACTACTACTACTACATGCAGGTCAATTAAATAGATTAGGGAGAAGTTAGAGGCAGGCCAGTCTTGTGTTATACAACGGTAATTGGAAGGCCCGAAGGTATTACTCCAAGGAAGAAGATTGATATGAAGAGGTACGAAGAGGAAGAACGGATGGGAACAGTGGGAAGATGGATTAGGTTTAGGAGGAGGAGGAGGAGGAGGAGGAAGGGGGGGGGGGTGCAAAGAAAGTTACTTGTTTTTATGGCAGAATGTTTGTTTGTTTGTTTGTTTGTGTGTGTGTGTGTGTGTGTGTGTGTGTGTGTGTGTGTGTGTGTGTGTGTGTGTGTGTGTGTGGTCCTTGGGCTTATTTTTGCTTAGTTTTTATTATTTTTTGTTATTGTTGTAGGTGTTATTGGTGATGGTGGTGGTGATGGTGAAGATTTGTTTTAATTAGTTCTTTTTGTCCTGTTTTATTTTTCTTCTCCCTTGCTTTGATTTTTCCCCTTCTTTTCTTTCATCATCATCATCATCATCATCATCATCATCATCATCACAATCACCTTTTTATATTCCATTAATCATTAGGGCAGTGACCTTTTAATTAGTACAAGTATTATTTTCGTCCTCCTCCTCCTCCTCGTCCTCCTCCTCGTCCTCGTTCTCCTCCTCCTCCATCTTTTCTCTCCCCTCCTTTCTTTACGCTCTGTCAATACCACTTCTTCGTCTCTCCCTTTTTCCCTGTCCTCGCCCTCATTATCATTACTATTTTCACCGTCATGCATTTTAACTCTCTAAATATACACACTCACCAAGAGGGCGGCGTAATGACAGGAAAAATAATACGACTCATTACAGGAAAAACGTGATGAGAAAAGAGTTGCCCTCCCACGCGCACTTTTCACACACTCAAAGCACCGCCATCCCCAGCCACACCCACCTACACCCACACCACCTGTTATGTTCCTTCCAATGGGCGAACGTTTATGAAGGAACACGAGTAAGATCAACGAGTTTCCAAGGACAAACTCATGTGTTTTTCTGATGCATGTTTAATTTGACCTCCTCCACACAGCAAGTTTTCCAAGAGTCGTATAAAAAGCTGAGTTGGAGAGAGAGAAGAGAAGGGCGCAGAGAAAGGAGGACGAGGAGGATAATTAAGGGCAGAGAAGAATAAAGCGGATTGAGGGAGAACCAGGTCAAGGAAGAGGAGGAGAGGAGGAATTGAATGGCATGCAGAAGTGGAGTGTTTGCTGATGAAGGGAAGGAAGGGAAGGAAAAAGAGGCGACGGGAAGGGAAAAAGAAATGGAGGCGAGGGGAAAGAAAAAAGGGGACTGAAGGAAAAAGAAGCGTTTTCAAAGTTTTAGGAGGTAAAAGTTGGGTAAGTATGGAGCGTACTGAAAAGCAGGAACAAAGGGAACGACGAGAACGAAGGGAAAGCGAAAGAAAAATAAGTAGGAAAAAATAGAGAACTCGTATAGAGAGGATGACAAAGTTGGAAATGAAATAAGAGCTGGGGACAGAACTGGAAATAAAAATAAGGTTAGAAGAAACAGGAAAGGAAGATACGATGGAGTAAGGATAGAAGGATTATTGAAAAGGACAGAAAGAGGGAGAGAGCTGAGGAGGGTATAGTGTAGGTAGCTATATTGTAGGATACAGGGATGGGTGGCTCAGAGTGTTTGGCTCGGTAGGATAGGTTAGTTTAGGTTAGGTTAGCAGGCTGCGAGTTCAATCCCAGCTCCAGGCGACAATCCCAGCTCCGGGCGGCTTCTGGGAGAGGTAGGAAGCTCCCTTTTGTGACCCTAGGAGAGCAATATGGGCTTAGATACCTGGCTCTGGGGGATTCTTTTTTTTATATTATAGTGCAGCGTGGAGGGAGGCGGAGACTGACGAAGGCGAGTAGATAGATGAGAAAGGACAGTGGAGAGAGAGAGAGAGAGAGAGAGAGAGAGAGAGAGAGAGAGAGAGAGAGAGAGAGAGAGAGAGAGAGAGAGAGAGAGAGAGAGAGAGAGAGAGAGAGAGAGTGGGGGGGAGGGTTGGGATCGGGGTGTAGGTGTGTTCGTGCGTGCCTGCTTTTGCACGTTTTGCATATATTCATGGCGGTACATGGCCAGGAAATCCGGTCTCCAGGTTTCCTTCCTACCTTCCTTACTTCCTCCTCCTCCTCCTCCTCCTCCTCCTCCTCCTCAGTCTCGCCTGACCTCCTCAAAGGGACGGACGTTGACCTCGCTGCCCTACCGGCATCAAACCTTAACCTTGCTTTTCGCCTCGTCTGGTGAAACGACACTTGTTATTTTGTGTGTAAATCGACTCCGTGTGTGTAAATCGACTCCGTGTGTTACATTTTAACGTCACAACTTTTGAAATCCGTTCATCCACGTTTTTAATTAACCATTACTTAAATAGGCCCGTACGCCTTCTCAGAAATCGAACGACTAACTGTGCTTGTTTACTTGTCTTATTTAGCACCACTCAACCTAATTAATTAACGTCTAACTCAGTGCTGTGACGCGTCTAACTAGTGTTTGAAGTGTTGCGAGGATTACCTTACAGTGAGAGGACTTCCCTGCTACAGCCACGAGCGGTTAAGTTATTAATCGACTTTTTTGTGTTTCCTGTCTTTCCTCAGTAGGATTACAACTACACGACCTAACACAGCACCCAGTGAAAGACAGTGAGCTTCTTGTGTCTAACTAACGTAGAAAATCTGTCACTAACGTAGAAGTACAAAGCTTGACCCGTATACCAGCACACCTGTTTTGAAAAGGAGGAAAAGTTTAATCCCCCAGAGAATTTTAATCCCGGAGGGAAAACACGTGTGGGCCCTCATAGACGCCACACCTCAAACTCTCCCGCGTGACTCGACCGATTTAAAGCCGCCTCCCTTCAGGTGTTGATACAAAATTCATCTTAACTGTAAAGTTCACCGATATATCGTCTTGCAACAGTAAATAAAAAAATAAAAAAAGAAGTAATCATGCCGTCCAACTATTTCAATTGCTGTAATTGTTCAAAGAAATATGCTGCGATTCATTACCAAACCAGCGACGCGATGTGTAGGTACTGTGTCTTAGACTTACGTATTCAGGCACTACAAACAACCAACGAGGATCTACAACGCTCCAATGCGTTACTCTGGGACATCGTGACGTCACACCCTCAACTCCCTTCTTCTTCTTCTTCTTCTTCTTCTTCTTCTTCTTCTTCTTCTTCTTCTTCTTCTTCTTCTTCTTCTTCTTCTTCGTCTTCTTCGTCTTCTTCTTCTCCCTCTTCACCCTCCACCACCAGCACCGCCATCACCCCCGCCCCCTCCCCCACCCATCCCACCATCACCACCACCTACTCTTCCTCCTCCCCTTCCTCTTCCTCACTCTTCTTCCGCCCCTTCCTCCTCCAACTCTGCCCCTCCTCCACATCATCAACATCCTCCTCCTCTACTCCCCCCAGCCAACCCCTTCTCTTCCTCCTCCTCCGCCTCTGCCACCTCCTCATACATTTCTTCTCCCCCCTCCTCTACATCCTCCTCCTCTACTCCTCCCCAGTCAACCCCTACCGCCCCTTCCTCCTCCTCCGCCTCTGTCCCCTCCTCCACATCCTCTACATCCTCCTCCTCTACTCCTCCCCAGTCAACCCCTACCGCCCCTTCCTCCACCGCCGCCACTGTCCCCGCCGCCACACCCTCAACATCCTCCTCCTCGACGCCTCCCCCGTCCACCCCTTCCGCCCCGTCCTCCTCCTCCGCCTCTGCCCCCTCCTCCACATCCTCAACATCCTCCTCCTCTGCTCCCCTGCAGTCAACCCCTTCCGCCTCTTCCTCATCTTCCCTTGGCTCCCCCTTGTCCCTCTCCGCTACCAGCCCTCCTAACGCCTCCACGTCCAGTCGCCACCACACTCCCACTGCTCACTACTCATCCATTAGACGCCACAAGACCATTCTTCCTGCTGTGGTCTGCGTAGATCAGACACAGTTTCGGGGCACAGACAAGCTGAAAACATCTGTTAGACTTGTAGGGGACTCGCTGGTTAGAGGTCAATTAACGGAATTCTGCGGCAGGAATACAGAGACGCGGAGGCGTTATTGTATTCCGGGAGCCAAACTGGACGACATTACTTCAGCTGTCGATGCTGTCACGGAACTCGCGAAGGAAGACACAGTTTATTTGATTCACGCGGGGACAAATGACGTTCAGTCTACTCAAACTCAGGCCCTACTATCAAAATACCGTCAGGTCATTCGGCGTTACAAGACCAAGTCCCCTCACGTCATTGTCTCTGGAATTCTACCCAGAATCAGCGCTTACGCCGGCTTCAACAGCAAAGCGAGCAACATCAATACTAGTCTGAAGGAAATTTGTGACGACGAAGGCGTGGCGTTTACAAACGCCTGGCACCACTTCCTTGAGCGCCCAGACTTGTTTTGGAACGATGGACTACACCTGAATGAGGTTGGATCGGCGCGTTTCGGGAGGCTTCTGGACGAGGCAGTGAAAAGCTTTTCGAAAAGCCTTTCAAAAAACGGCGGGCGAGGACGGGGCAAAGGCAGCCCTTGATCAACCAACCCGTAGCGTCAGTGCGACCCACAAGAAACTGTGTAACTAACCACGCCTCCGACAAGCGAACTGGTACAACTCGTCACGGCCACATTTCTATCATGTACACAAATGCACGTAGTTTAATACCCAACAAGGACGAAATTAGGGCGTATATTGCAACAGAGAAACCAGATGTGGTAGCCATCACAGAGACTTGGGCCAACTCTACCCATCTAGAATCCGAAATGTCATTCCCTGGGTACGAAAGCTTCCACAAAAGTCGAAAGCACAAGAAAGGAGGAGGAGTAGTTTGCTACGTAAAAGTACACTCCTGCCATAAAAATAGACAAACAGGACGCAGAGAAATACGATTCTGTCTATGTGGAAATAACCGCAAATAACAAGAAACTAACACTTGCAACCGTATACAGGCCTCCGAAACAACAGGCAGCCGATGACACTGCCCTCTACGAAGAGATTCACTCTAACACAAAGCAAGGAAGCAATTATAATTGGGGACTTTAATTGCCCTAACATTGACTGGGGACTGATGACTGGAGATCAAGAGGGTAACAGGCTTTTAGAAATGGTGGAGGATTCGTTCCTCACTCAAGTTGTAACTCAACCAACAAGAGAAAACAATCTGCTGGATCTGGTATTAGTAAGCGACCCTGACCTCATTCGCGACTGTACAGTTGGTGAGAAACTTAATGGGTGCGATCACCACTTAATCCGTTTTAATATCAACATATGTCACAAACTCGTAGATAATCCATCAGTGATACCAGATTACAAAAAAGGAAATTTCAACTTAGCCCGTGCACTGCTTCCCCCTACGACCTGGGACCAACTTGGCATCACCGACAATACAATCGACAACGCGTGGAACGTCTTCAAAGATAAGCTGTTGCAAGTAGAGAAGGCTACAGTGCCTACGAAATCCAGGCGAGTAAATGGGGCCGTAGATCCACCGTGGATGACCAGAGAAATAAAAAGGGCAGTAAACCTAGAATAAAGGAATTATAATTTGATGAAAGAGAATGCTACGGCCGAAGCCAGCACACAGTACCACAACAGCCTCAGAGCTTGTCGCAGCCTTATTCGGAGTAGCAAACGCAACTATGAAAAGCAAATAGCGCGCGAAATCAAAACTAACTCCAAGAAATTCTTCACGTACATAAGATCGAAAAAGAAAGTAAAATCCAATATTGGTCCCCTGACAGACGAGACTGGATCTGTAACTCAGGACAGTAAACAGATGGCCAGAATCCTCAACAGTAACTTCGCATCCGTATTCACAGTCGAGGACATCGAAACCATTCCCGAGAGCCCTGCCCCGCCGAGTGAGATCACGCCGCTGGAAATTGACTCAATATGCGACCAAGAAGTAAAAAAGTACTTGGACAAACTCGACACGAACAAGTCAACGGGACCCGACAGTTTGTCCCAGCGGTTATTAAAAGAGCTTAAACAACAAATACTTCAACCACTCACTACCATATTCAACCGGTCAGTTCAACTAAACAAGGTCCCGGAAGACTGGAAGATGGCGAACGTAACACCGATTTTCAAAAAAGGAGACAAAAGCGTTGCATTAAACTACAGGCCCATAAGTTTGACATCAGTGGCAGGAAAAATACTCGAAAAGATTATTAGAGATAAACTTGTTAAGTTTCTAGAAAACAATAATGTAATCTCCGACACCCAGCATGGCTTCAGAAACAAGCGCTCCTGCCTAACGAATTTATTAGACTTCTTCCAAGGTATATATAAGAACTGGGATGCCCACATCCCCAGTGATGTTATATACCTGGACTTTCAGAAAGCCTTCGACAAGGTACCGCACGAGCGACTCCTTAAGAAACTGCACTCGGCGGGCATCGGAGCCAATCTGATCGCGTGGATAAGAGATTGGCTCACCGACAGAAAACAACGAGTACTACTCAACGGACAGCCTTCCGATTGGCTACCAGTCACTAGTGGAGTGCCTCAAGGGTCAGTGCTGGGACCCATCCTCTTTATCATATATATCAATGACCTAGAATCAGGACTGAAATCCACAATATCGAAATTTGCAGATGACACCAAGGTGGGTGGAGATGCCCTCACAAAGACCGACTGCGAAATCATTCAGAAAGACCTCAATCACATTATCGAATGGTCGGAAAATGGCAAATGTCTTTTAATGTTGACAAATGCAAAGTCATGCACATTGGGTCCCAAAATAGTAACCACACATACATCATGAATGGGAGACCTCTGCAAGCGATGCAGGAGGAAAAGGATCTTGAGTCACTATCAGCAGTGACCTGAAACACGCGAATCACTGTAAAAAGCATACAACAAGGCCAACATTATGCTCGGGTTCATAGCGAGGAACTTCGAGTGTAAAACACCAGACGTGATGCTATCCTTGTATAATTCCATGGTAAGACCGCACCGAGTATGCAGTGCAGTTCTGGTCTCCCAATTACAGAAAGGACATTGCTTTACTGGAAAGGATTCAACGACGCGCCACAAAGATGATTCCAACCTTAAGGGCTCAACCGTACGAGGAACGACTCAAGCGACTCAATCTCTTTACATTGGAGAAAAGACGCCTACGAGGGGATATGATTCAAGTCTTCAAGTATCTAAAAAAGTTCAATAACGTCGATTACTCCAAATTCTTTGAACTGCAAACCAACTCAAGAACTAGAAATAACGGTTTACCCATTCAGTCGAGTCGATGTAACACAGACATTGGAAGGAGTTTCTTTTCAAACCGAGTCATCCGCCACTGGAACAATCTTCCCTCAGAAGTAGTAAATGCGAATACCATCAACTCCTTCAAATATAGAATCGACCGTCATTTCGCTGCGTCAGGAGTAAACTGAATAACGAGGGGCTTCCATCTGCTCCTCAATATCGAGGTGCTTTCATCTGCTCACCAAGCCCCAAGTGGCGGTCGAGCAGATTAAATCACCCAAGCGGGCGACCTCGTAATGAGCCAATAGGCTTTCTGTTGCCTGCATTTCCATGTTTCCATGTTTCCATGTTTCCTCCTCCCGTTCCTCTTCCTTCTTTTACTTCTCCTCCAGCTCTTCTTCTCTCTCCTCGTGCTGCTCCTTAAAGCTTAATGTTATGAAAGTGAGGGAAAATGCCTCCTCTACGGCCGACACCGAAGTCATTCAAAGAGACCTTACACATATTTTTCTTTAGTATGAAGAGGGACACATGTTGCTTATTTATCTATGCTTCTTCTTTAAACTTTGGGAACTAAAACTATGTAACCTACTTTGGTCCTTGAGGCATTAACAATACATATAACATGCGTGGGAGGCTGCTGGTGGTCGTGCATGAATACAGGATCGGATCACGGGTCACTGTCAACACTTACCTGAAGCATAAACAAATCGCTCAAAGTCTGTGTGAACTATTTATATGTTGCATTTAGTTTTCCTTTGTTGTGACGAGAGTTAATTCAACATTCCCGTGCTTATATACAGGCGGTGCATGAGTCTGTTCTTTAAGTCTCTGAAGTGCTTTGCTTATGATGTCTACCCGGCGATGTTGTCACGTTTTTTCCCTTATCATTATCCGTCTTATCCCAGCTCTCGTCCCCCTCCTCTTCGTTCTCGTCTTTCTCATTATTCCCTTGCCCCATCTTTTTCTTCTGTCCTCCTCACCTCCTCCACTTTAATCTTTTCATTCTCCTGTTCCTTCGATTTCCTTTCTCCTATTCCTCTTCCCCTCTCTCCCTCTTTCCCCCTTTCCTCCGCCTGCTCTCATTATCGTTTGCTTAGGCGCTTCCGGTAATCATCGTCTCCCTCCCTCTTGTTCCCTGGACCTTATTTACTATCTTGACCCTCACTTTTTTCTTTAATTTCTTACTTGACGCTATTCATGGCTTCTTGTTTATCGCGGGTCACCTCCTCTGCTTGACCTTGCTCTCCTTCTTCTCCTCCTCCTCCTCCTCCTCCATCTCCTTTTTTTTTTACCTTCATTCCACATCTTCGTCGTCGTTGTCTTCTCTTTTCTCCTTTTCCTCCTCTTCCTCCTCCTCTTCCCCCTCCTTTTCCTCCTCCTCCTCCTCCTGCTCCTCCTCCTCCTCTGTATCTCTCTTTCCTTTTCCTTCTCCTGTTCCTTCTTCCCCTCCTCCATTCTTTTCTTCTTTTTCTACTGCTTTTTCTCCCCCCACCTCCTTCACCTTCTAGGGGTCCAGACAGCCCTTGACGTAGCTCAGGCTTCCAGTGGCCATACAAACCATAATGACGGCGCGGCAAAGGAAAGAATGTGACCGAAAACTCGCTTATTAGACAAGCCGCTGAGACTCGAAGCGACGGGAACCTTGAGCCAAATTTCTTCCTTGGAGTGAATAGAACGTTCCCAACATAGGCGCAGTAGAGGATTCATCTATTCTGCAGGACTGTGAAGTGCTTGAGGTGTAGATTAATTCACAAAAAGGAGACAACCTCTATATAACCTAATATGCTCTGTTTGCTGAATGTCTTGGGTTTGTGGTTCATGCTCATCCACCTCATATTTCTCGTTTTTTTACGTTTTTTTTTCGTTCTCGTTTTCGTCATCCTCTTCCTGATCCTTGTCGTCGTCCTCGTCCTCCTCCTCCTTTTCCTCCTCCATCTCCTCCCCGCCCTCCTCTTCCTCCTCCTTGTCCTCCTCGTTCCTCTTTCACATTGACATCCCATTTTCTTCGTTTACCTTGACGCCAATATCTTCCACTTATCCTCCTCTTCCTCTTCTTCTTCTTCTTCTTCTTCCTCCTCCTCCTCCTCACTCTTAATATCTAATTATAGTAAAGCAAATTTTACGGACCTAAAAAGAGAACTGGCTTCAGTAAATTGGAATCATTTGCTCAACAACGTCAGCGTTCAAGAAATGTATAATCATTTTACTGCACAAATCACAGCGAGTGTAAATAAATTCATTCCACTCAAGCCACGAAGGACTGATAATCAAAAACCGTTGTGGATGAATAATTACCTACAAAAAATCATCGTCGAAAAAAGAAAACTCTATAAGAAATATAAACTGACACATAATCCACAGGATCATACTAATTACATCAATGTCAAGAGAGAGTGCGAAAGGAAAATCAGAAAACAGAAACGCGAATATGAGATGAAAATATCACTTGATGCCAAGAAAATCCAAGGTTATTTTTCAGTTACATAAGAAACAAAAAAAACTGATAAAAATAATATCGGCCCACTACTATTAAGTGGCAATACGATTAGTAATGATAAAGGCATGGCGTCGGTCTTAAATTCAACCTTTAGTAGCGTATTTACAAAAGAAAACATGACATCGATTCCAGCCCCGAAGAAAATTTTTCAAGGTCCTGAAGAACAGAAGCTTGCATTGACCGAAATTGATATCGGCGAAGTGCGTGCGTACCTGCAGAAAATAGATCCAAATAAATCTCCGGGCCCCGATAATTTATCTCCTCGCGTGTTGAGAGAATGTAGTCAACAGCTAGAATTATCCATAACATTAATATTCAACAAGTCATTAGCACAGGCCAGTGTGCCTCTCGAGTGGAAAAAGACCAATATTATCCCGATCTTTAAAAAAGGAGACAAAAAACAAGCCAGTAATTATCGTCCTATCAGCCTTACGTCTGTCCTAATTAAACTATTTGAAAAAATAATCAGGGATAAAATGATCACTTTCCTTGAAACAAATGATTTGATAACTGATAGTCAGCATGGATTTCGTAGTAATCGGTCTTGCCTTACCAACCTATTAACCTTTTTCAACGATGTTTATACATGTTGGGACGCCCGAAGCCCATATGACGTAATTTACCTAGATTTTCAGAAAGCGTTTGATAAAGTTTCTCACGTTAGGCTTATTTCAAAACTGCGTTCCCACGGTATTAACGACTATCTATGTGCGTGGATTTATGACTGGCTCACCAACAGAGAACAACGTGTAGTTCTTAATGGAGAAGCATCGGATTGGCAACCCGTCACCAGTGGCGTGCCCCAAGGTTCGGTCCTGGGGCCAACACTATTCATAATTTACGTGAACGACTTAGAAACTGATATCCTATCAAAAGTAGCCAAATTCGCCGACGACACCAAATTAGGAGGTACGGTAATGAACAGTCAAAGTTGCGAGAACATTCAATCAGACTTAATAAGACTTGCCGACTGGAGCGAAAAATGGTAAATGAGTTTTAACGTAGATAAATGTAAAGTAATGCACATGGGTGAAAAAAATCCTAACTTTAGATATCAGATTCAAGGACATGAGCTCAGCGAAGTAAAACAAGGAAAAGATCTTGGTGTCATTATCAGTAACACTCTTAAAATGAGTGATCAATGTTCTGCAGCGAGTAAAAAAGCCAATATGATGTTGGGATTAATCTCAAGAAACTTTGATTATAAATCACCCGAACTTATGAAGAGATTATATTTAGCATTTGTAAGACCACACCTAGAATACGCCGTTCAGTTCTGGTCACCGAACTATATCAAAGATCAAGTTTTGCTAGAAAAAAATACAGCGACGAGCAACCAAACAAATTCCAGCGCTCCGAAACTTGCCATATGACGAGCGTTTAAAGCGTTTAGATATGTTTTCCCTAAAAAAGCGAAGGAAAAGAGGGGACTTAATTGAAGTGTTCAAAATCCTTAATGGATTCGACAACATTAACCCGGATAGTCTATTTCAGAGAGACACCAACACAAGAACACGCAGCAACGGTATGAAGTTAAAGGGAAATCGATGTAACACATTGGTGTGCAGAAGTTTTTTCAATAACAGAGTCGTCGATCACTGGAATGGACTCCCACCGTCAGTAGTTAGCGCACAGAGTATCAATAGCTTTAAGTCTTCTTTGGATAAGTGCTTCAGGGATATAAGATTATACTGACTCTTTTTCGCATGTTTTCAGACAGATTGCAGCAAGACCTCAACCTATATTCATATAATTCTCCCCCACAACCTAGATTGCAAGTAGCGAAAGTCAACAACAGAGTAAAGCAACAGTTAATGTCCGTATGACAGGTGGAGTGAGGTGTGGGTGCAGTAAGGTGACAGGTTACTGGTGCCGTGCCTAGTACCGCCGGTAAAGCGAGGATCAAGCCTCCACCTGTGCCCCTGAAACTACACCTCACCCATCGTGAGTATTAGGGGGGATTCTGGGGCTGCCCTGTGTAGGCCACTCGGCCTCTTCCAGCCTCCCTGTATTTCTATGTTCTTATGTTCTTATGTAATGAAGTCATTTTCCCCTACAGCTTAGGTTACCAGTAATGTAAGTTAAGGGTAGTAATTTCCTCTTATTTCTCTCTTTACTGTAAAATTTCCATGGCCCTTTCTTCCTTAAAGGTACATGGTGTTCTCTTCTAACTATTTCCTGCCGGCACGTTGCCGGAGGGAGAGGTGGGTGGGGAGGAGCCTTCATCTATTCTGTCCTGTCCTACCACAAGTAGATTACTAGTAGTAGCGGTAGTAAACAGACACCCTCGTCATAGACCGATAGGTCTTCTGGTGTCTGTTCTTCCTATATTCCTATGTATTCCTCCTCCTCCTCCTCCTCCTCCTCCTCCTCCTCCTCCACATAAGTACATTACCGATCGTCGCGACATCCCATTTTCTTCGTTTACCTGGACGCCAATATCTTCCACTTAGCCTCTTCCTCCTCTTCCTCTTCCTTTTATAATGTTTTTAAGAATCAACTACATGCACTGTTTATTCTCACTCTAATTCTACTTCACGACTGTAGTGTATTTTTACTCTAATACTACTTCAAGACTGAAGTGTTAGGGGTAGTAATTTCCTCTTATTTCTTTCTTTACTGTAAAATTTCCATGTCCCTTTCTTCCTTAAAGGTACATGGTGTTCTCTTCTAACTATTTCCTGCCGGCACGTTGCCGGAGGGAGAGGTGGGTGGGGAGGAGCCTTCATCTATTCTATCCTGTCCTACCACACGTAGATTACTAGTAGTAGCGGTAGTAGACAGACACCCTCGCCATAGACCGACAGGTCTTCTGATGTCTGTTCTTCCTGTGTATTCCTATGTATTCTTCCTCCTCCACATAAATACATTACCGATCGTCGCCCAATAAAATTATAGTCAGTGTTGAAGATAGATAGATAGATAGATAATAGATAAGGAGAGAGAGAGAGAGAGAGAGAGAGAGAGAGAGAGAGAGAGAGAGAGAGAGAGAGAGAGAGAGAGAGAGAGAGAGAGAGAGAGAGAGAGAGAGAGAGAGAGAGAGAGAGAGAGAGAGAGATATATATATATATATATATATATATATATATATATATATATATATATATATATATATATATATATATATATATATATATATATATATATATATATATATATATATATATATATATATATATATATATATATATATATATATATATACAAACATATATATATATATATATATATATATATATATATATATATATATATATATATATATATATATATATATATATAATCAGCTTCTCGAGGCTGGGCGTTCTGTACTGTCTCCGCCAGTTCTTCTCCCTGCACAGTTGCTGTCCATATACAGGGGCCTTGTCCGCCCTCGTATGGAGTTTGCATCTCATGTGTGGGGGGGCTCCACTCACACAGCTCTTCTGGACAGAGTGGAGGCTAAGGTTCTTCGTCTCATCAGCTCTCCTCCTCATACTGATAGTCTTCTACCTCTCAAATTCCGCCGCAATGTTGCCTCTCTTTCTATCTTCTATCGATATTTCCACGCTGACTGCTCTTCTGAACTTGCTAACTGCATGCCGCCTCCCCTCCCGCGGCCCCGCTGCACTCGACTTTCTACTCATGCTCATCCCTATACTGTCCAAACCCTTATGTAAGAGTTAACCAGCATCTTCACTCTTTCATCCCTCACGCTGGTAAACTCTGGAACAATCTTCCTTCATCTGTATTTCCTCCTGCCTACGACTTGAACTCTTTCAAGAGGAGGGTATCAGGACATCTCTCCTCCCGTATTTGATCTTGCTTTTGGCCACCTCTTTTGTTTCTTTTTAGACAGCAGTGGCAGACTTTTTTATTAGTTTTTTGTCCTCTTGAGCTGCCTTTGTTGTAAAAAAAAAAAATATATATATATATATATATATATATATATATATATATATATATATATATATATATATTTTACAACAAAGGAGGCAGCTCAAGGGCAACAAAAAAAGAAAACAATAATAACAAAAAAGCCCGCTACTATATATATATATATATATATATATATATATATATATATATATATATATATATATATATATATATATATATATATATATATATATATATATATATATATATATATATATATATATATATATATATATATATATATATATATATATATATATATATATATATATATATATATATATATATATATATATATATATATATATATATATATACACACACACACACACGCACACACACACACACACACACACACACACACACACACACACACACACACACACACACACACACACACACACACACACACAGACTTACACCTTACTTTTCATAGTCATAATCCTTTTATAACTGTCATAAACATTTAAAGTACGAATTATCATCGTCATCATCATTATCATCATCATCATCATCATCGTCATCACCATCATCATCATAATTAAAATAATAATAATAATAATAATAATAATAATAATAATAATAATAATAATAATAATAACAATAATAATAATAATAATAATAATAATAATAATAATAATAATAATAATAATAATAATTATATTACTAATTATGATAATAATAATCATCATACTCACTTAAGCCTCAGCCTCATTGTATTAAAGTAAAATACAGTATAGATAGACAGATAGATCCAGATATATAGATTGAAATACAGACAGAGAGACAGACAGACAGACAAAGACAGACAGACAGACAAAGACAGACAGACAGAAAGACTATGAATAATTAATTTTGGTAGGAGTATGGAATAACTGGAGAGTTAAAAACGATTAAAACTCTTCAATTAATTTTAAAAAGTCTTCAAAAAGCATGTGAAGGGAAGCATTTATATCTCTGTTCTCTTTTCCCAGAAGACTTTGCAAAGTTCATGAC
Organism: Eriocheir sinensis; assembly: GCF_024679095.1. Classification (NCBI taxonomy): domain Eukaryota; kingdom Metazoa; phylum Arthropoda; class Malacostraca; order Decapoda; family Varunidae; genus Eriocheir; species Eriocheir sinensis. The sequence goes on along the minus strand of NW_026111206.1, from coordinate 128,705 downwards.
CCCCCCGCGCGCGTGTATATATGCGTGTGTATGTGTGTGTGAGTGTGTGTGTGTGTGCGCGCGTGTGCCTGTGCGTATGTATGTTTGTATGTATGAATGTATGTATGTATGTATGTATTTATGTTTGTATGAATGTAAGAGAGAGAGAGAGAGAGAGAGAGAGAGAGAGAGAGAGAGAGAGAGAGAGAGAGAGAGAGAGAGAGAGAGAGAGAGAGAGAGAGAGAGAGAGAGAGAGAGAGAGAGAGAGAGAGAGAGAGTAAAAAAAACATCCATCATTACGTATATACTCGGACGTTTTCTTTTTCTTTTTTTCCTTTTCCGTTTTTTCTTTTTACTTCTTTATTATTACTATTATTATTTTTCTCCCTTTCATCCCCAAAGCACCATATCATATGTACCGTGTCCACCAATCATAATATATTTTCACACCTTTTTACCTCAAAGACTCGCTGGGAATATTTTTTAACAAATTTTTCTAGTTATTTTTAAGATTTTTGGAGTTTTTGTAAGTTCTGAACCCACGTCGGATGATTTGAATTTATTTTTGTTTATTTTTTCACATATACGAACGACTGAAAGAAGGGAGTTTGCGTGTACTTATTGGCATGTCTTTTATTATTTGTATTCATATTTTTTTTTATGTATATTTTTGCCACCAACTTATTTACTGACTCATTGGTTGGTCGTATACTGACATCTAAAGCATAAGGATATCTGTAGTTTACTCTCATGTTTTATTTTATTTATTTATTTATGTATTTTTTTTGTGTTTTCATTAAAGCGTGAGTTTGTTACACGATTTATTCATTATTTTTTCATCATCTGTGTCTTTTTCTGAGTCACTAACAGGAGAGTGCTTCCGTCTATCGCATTTTTTAGGGGATTTCTTTTTCAGTACTGTCTTTTTGTTGCTCCTATCGTATCTATTCATATTACGTTTGAACATATCTATATTCTAAAAAGTTTATAGTCTACCTTTTTGTGAGCTATCATACTTTTGTCTAACTTTATTTCTTACACCTTATTAATTTTCTTCTCTTCCAGTTTCCTTTTCTTTGTCTCATATATCTCTTAATGTGTTGGATGATGTTTGTGTTTGTGTTCTCTGTGGGTGGCTGTGATGCGTGGGTTGTCTAGTTGTTATTGTTATTATTATTGTTATTTCGGTGAATGGTTGTGGTGTTATCAAGAACCGTTGGGGGAAGGGTTGTAGTAATGGCGCCGCTAGTAATAAAACTGTCTATGGTGCTTTATTGTTGTTGTTTGTGGAGGTGGCAATGGTCGTGATTATATTGTGCTTCTTCCACGTGTACTTATTTCTCTCTTTCTTTTTCCCTTCCTCCTCTTCCTCCTCCTGCTTTCTTCTTGTCTTTTTCCTTCTTCTTTTTCTTCTTCTTCTTCTTCTTCTTTTTCTTGTTCTTCTTCTTGCTCTTCTTCTTCTTCTTCTTCTTCTCGTACTTGTCTTCTTGTTCTTCATTACTGCTACTTCTACTTCTACCCCCCCCCACCACCACCCACCACCATCACCATCACCACCAGCTCCATCACCAACCACCACAAACAACAACACCAACACCAAGACTACTACTACTTCTACTACTACTACTACTTCAGCGCTACACACCTTAATCCCTTCTGCCACCACCTCTCTTCACCTAAACACGCTTGGATCACCTATACTTCCTGAACCTACAAGACACCACCACCACCACCACCACCAGAAGCAACAACAACTCTACCGGCATTATTCTCCTTCGCTCCTGACCGCCTCCTCGCCCTTTTCCGAACATGGCCTCGTCGCTCAGTCACTAAGTGGGGACCATTAGGAAACTCCCGAGAAATAATGAGTGATATTTTTGCCGACGAGTGCACGAAAGACATCCCCTCTTACTCTCTCTTTGCCTCTCTCTCTCTCTCTCTTTCTCTCTCTCTCTCTCTACCTCTCTCTCCACCTGTGGCTCGCTTACCTGTTCAACGTTTCAGCGTCTAGGTGTCTGTCGGCCTTGTCCTGTCTCTTTGCCCTATCCTGTCTGTCTGCTATCCGTGCCTCCTGTCGCTCATAACCGGGTCGTCTGCTTTCAGAGTCCACGACAGCTGTTCCTCTGTATGTATGTGTGTGTGTGGATGGGTGGGTAAGTGGTGGGAAGGAGGGGTTGTAAGTGTGGTTTTCTGTTTTTTTTGTGTGTGTTTTCGTTTTCTTTGGGTTTTGTTTTCATCGTTGTTTGTTGTTTGTTGTTGCTGATGATGATTTTATACCCGTGTTTGTTTTCTTTTTCCTTCCCCTCTTCTTATCCTTCCAGTCTTCCTTCTACCTACTTCTCATCCTCTTAGTCCTTAGTTTTCTTTCCTCTTCATCCTTTTTTCTGTTTCTTCCTTGTCCTCTTTTTTCTCTTTTTCCTCTCTTCCCCTATATACTCTTCCTCTTCTCTTCCTCCTCCGACTTTTTATCTTTCTTCCTCTGGTCCTTGTCCTCCTTGCCATCCTTTCTTCTTCTCCTTCCTCCTCCTCCTCCTCCTCCTCCTCCTCCTCCTTCTTCCCCTCCTCCTCCTCCTTCGCCTCCTCTTCTGAATACTCTCCTGCTCTTAAAATATATAAAGAGGCTTACCTTCCCATCCTTCACCCCTTTTTGGCAGCCATTTGTGTTTGTCCTAAGCTCAGCCCTTTGCTTTTCATTTATTCATTTCTCCTTCTCCTCCTCCTCCTCCTCCTCCTCCTCCTCCTCCTCCTCCTCCTCCTCCGCTCTGTCAATCTGTTATTTTTTCCCTTCCATTGTCAGAGGCTGGGCTTATGTACTCTGTCTCAATTTCTTTATTTTTTTATATTCCTTTTTAATTTAGTGCTGATGTTTTTTTTTTTTTTTAGTTATCTTCGTGTTTTTCATCGTCTTTGTTGTTTCTGTTGTTATTTTCTCTTTTCTTTTTGTTGTTATTCTTCTTGTTCATGTTCTTGCTTTTCATTATCATCCTCTTCGTCATCTTTATCCTCTTCTCTCTTCTCCTCATCATATTCCTCCTCCTTCCTTCTCCTTCCTTCGCCTTCCACTTTCTTTTCCTTTCTCATTTTTCTATCGCTTCATTGCTAAACTTTCCTCTTCCTTACCTGTATCCTTTTCTTCCTTACTCTTCACTATCTTCTTCCTATACCTTCTTCACCTCCTTCTCCTTCCACTTTCTTTTCTTCTCTCATTTTCCTATCACTTCATTATTCAGCTTTCCTCTTCCTCACCTTTATCCCTTTCTTCATACTCCTCATCTTCTCCCTATACCTCCTCCGCCTCCTTCTCCTTTCACTTTCTTTTCTTCCCTTATTTTCCTATCTCTTCAATATTCAGCTTTCCTCTTCCTCACCTTTATCCCTTTCTTCATACTCCTCATCTTCTTCGTATACCTCCTCCGCCTCCTTCTCCTTTCACTTTCTTTTCTTCCCTTATTTTCCTATCTCTTCAATATTCGCCTTTTCTTCTAAAATACGCACAAATGTCTTTATCGAGTGAATGTCAATCGGGCACTACCACATTTTTCCTCCCATCTCTTGCACCTGTTCTTTTTTCATCTTTACCCGCTTGTCACTCAACTCCCCTTGTCTATGTTTTTTATTATTTTCTTTTTCTGCAAATCTCTCTCCTCATTTGTCCGTTGGAGGGAGGAAGAGGAATAGGCGAAGAAAAAGGATGGACACGTACAGAACGGGAGAGAGGAGTAAGAAAAAGGGACAGGAAAAATAAGAAAAGAGGGAACAATAGAAAAGAGAAAAGACCAGACGAAAGAGAACAAAAAAAGAACGAAAGAGAGAATACGAAGAGGAAAAAGAGAAAGTGTAAAAGAGAGGAAAAGATATGATTACACAAAACAGAACAAATAAAAGCGAACGAAAATGAAGATGAAAATAAGAGAGAAAGAGAAATAGAGAAGATAATGAAGAAAAAGACATAATATACAAAACAGAACAGCAAAAAAGCAAGTAGAAAAACAATGATAATAACAAAGGAAAGAAAAGATAACAAAATAAAAAAACAAAATAAAAAGAACAAAAAACAAAACTAAATCAAACAAAATCAAAGACAAATAAGAGAGAGAGAGAAAAAAAAAGCCCTGAAAATATAAAGAAAAATCGTGAGAGGGAGCAGAGTGACCACAATGCCAGTCTGTCAATCAATTATTTCCATCCATTGTGGTGTGTCCGAAAGTTATGTTAAGGAGGACAAGAGGTGGGGAGGAGGGAAGGGGAGAGGAAGGATAGGGTAGGGTAAGGGATGGGAGAGGGGGTGAGGTGAAGGTACGAGGAAAGGAAGGAAGGGTAGGAGAGGGGAAGAAGGAGAGGAAGAGGAGAGGGGGAAAGGGTAGGAGGGTAGGAGGAAAGAAGGGAAGAGTAGGAGAGGGGAGGTACGGGGAGGAAAGATTAAGAAGGTAAGAGGTAAGGTAGGATAGGGGAGAGGGAGGGGAGGGAAAGAAAGGTCAGGTAGGTAAGAGGAAAGAAGGGAAGGGTAGGGGAGGGGAAGGAAACCAAGACTAAGGAGGTAAAAGGAAAGAAAAAGGCGGTAGGGGAAGGGAGGGGAGCAGTGGGGAGAGGAGGGTGAGGGAGGGTAGTGTAGGGGAGAGGAGGAAGGGAGGAGGCTACGCAGGTGCTGTCATTCACCTGGGCAATACTTTCTTGGGACAGCGCGGCACGAATGGTTACCTGGCGTATTAGGGGGAAGGTGAGGTTGATGCCCTTGACTCCCACCTTGTCCCTCTGTCGTGAGTTTTTTTTTTTTTTTTTTTTTTTTACAACAAAGGAGGCAGCTCAAGGGCACAAAAAGGAAACAATAATAAAAAAAGCCCGCTACTCGCTGCTCCTAAAAAAGAATCAAAAGAGGTGGCCGAAAGAGAGGTCAATTTCGGGAGGAGAGGTGTCCTGATACCCTTCTCTTGAAAGAGTTCAAGTCGTAGGCAGAAGGAAATACAGATGAAGGAAGATTGTTCCAGAGTTTACCAGCGTGAGGGATGAAAGAGTGAAGATGCTGGTTAACTCTTGCACAAGGGGTTTGGACAGTATAGGGATGAGCATGAGTAGAAAGTCGTGTGCAGCGGGGCCGCGGGAGGGGGGAGGCATGCAGTTAGCAAGTTCAGAAGAGCAGTCAGCGTGGAAATATCGATAGAAGATAGAAAGAGAGGCAACATCGCGACGGAATTTAAGAGGTAGAAGACTATCAGTAGGAGGAGGATAGCTGATGAGACGAAGAGCCTTACGGCCATAGTGTTAGTCTTCCCCATTCCCTACCCGTCCCCATCCCCATACGCGGGACTGGGGTATGGACATGCCGCCCCGTGCCCTTCCCATCCCCGGGACAGATATGAGGGACCAATCCGCACGTCATAAGAATGTTGGCAGCACTTTCAAACCAATAATTACAGAAAACGAAATAATTAATGCATTTTTTACACACCATTGTATTCATATACATTATATATCATAAAACAAAACAATAGCGTTGTTGATCTACAAGTAAATAACAAGCAACGTGGGTAAGTTAATTTATGAGACAGGTTGGTATCCATGACTCGTCACACACCTGGGCAGCCACACCGGGGTTGCCAGGTCGTGTCATTTATGGCATTTTTGTCTTAAATCAAGGTGGTCGCCAAGAAATTCTATTTTTTATGGTATATGTTAAGTATTCCCATAATAATGCTATATTTAGTCATCAATCTGCCATCTTTTGCCATTCTTGGGGACAATTATAAATGAATCTTCAGAAATAACTGTACGTTTACAATCAAATGGAAACACCAGAGTCTTTACAAACTAAAAAATATATATTAACTTTAGCAAAGTTTGCGATATAATATCAGTCATACAAATATTCTGATACTTTTCAATATATGTCCTTTAATAATAACAAATAGAACACTATGTACTCATGAAATATACGAAGGAAAAGCCGAAGATGTCCTGCTCTCTACCCCGCGGAGTCAACACTTTTCCCACCCCATCCGCACCCTCACGGGGTAGCGTAAAACAACCCCAACCACATGGGGACGCCTTACACTACGGTTTATGGCCACGGGTAAGGGATGGGGATGGAATGGGAATGGGGAAGTCTAACATTATGGCCGTGAGACTCCACTCTGTCCAGAAGAGCTCTGTGAGTGGAGCCCCCCCACACGTGAGATGCATACTCCATACGAGGGCGGACAAGGCCCCTGTATATGGATAGCAACTGCGCGGGGGAGAAAAACTGGCGGAGACGATACAGAACGCCCAACCTCGAGGAAGCTGATTTAGCGAGAGAGGAGATCTGAAGTTTCCAGTTGAGATTTTGAGTAAAGGATAGACCGAGGATGTTTAGTGTTGAAGATGGTGATAGCTGAGTGTTGTCGAAGAATAGGGGATGGGTGTTTGGAAGATTGTGTCGAGTTGATAGGTGGAGAAATTGAGTTTTTGAGGCATTGAAGGACACAAGGCTCCTTTTGCCCCAATCGGAAATGATAGCAAGGTCTGAGGTTAAGCGTTCTGCAGCCTCCAGTCTGGAGTCGTCTACTTCTCGTTGAGAGGGTCTTCTATTGAAAGAAGTTGAACAATGCAGAATGGAGTCGTCGGCGTATGAGTGGACAGGACAGTTCGTTATGGAAAGAAGATCATTGATGAATAACAGGAAGAGAGTGGGTGATAGGACAGAGCCCTGTGGAACACCACTGTTGATAAGTTTAGGGGAAGAACAGTGACCGTCTACCACCGCAGAGATAGAACGGCCGGAAAGGAAACTGGAGATAAAGGAACAGAGAGAGGGATAGAATCCGAAAGAGGGCAGTTTAGAAAGCAAAGACTGGTGCCAGACTCTATCGAAGGCTTTCGATATGTCTAGCGCAACAGGGAAAGTTTCACCGAAACGGCTAAGAGAGGATGACCAAGAGTCAGTTAAGAGAGCAAGAAGATCGCCAGTAGAACGCCCCTTGCGGAACCAATACTGGCGATCAGATAGAAGGTTAGAAGTGGAAAGGTGCTTTTGAATCTTCCGGCTAAGGATTGATTCAAAAGCTTTAGATAGACAGGAAACTAAAGCTATAGGGCGGTAGTTTGAGGGATTGGAACGGCCACCCTTCTTAGGCTTTCTTCGTCCTTGTTCGTCATTGTCATCATCATTTTCTTCCTCTTCCTCATCATCAGTATCACTACATCATCATTTCGTCTTGTTCTCGTTCGTTCTCTTGTTCTTCCTGTTTTTTTTTTTATATAATGATAATAATGATAGATAGAAAAAGGATGATAGGTTATTATTATTATTATTATTATTTTTATTATTATTATTATTATTTTTGTTTTTGTTTTTGTTTTTGTTTTTGCTTTTGTTGTTGTTGTTGTTGTTGTTGTTGCTGTTGTTGTTGTTCCTACGTTAACTAGGCACCAAGGGGGGTGGGGGTGGGGAGAGAGAGAGAGAGAGAGAGAGAGAGAGAGAGAGAGAGAGAGAGAGAGAGAGAGAGAGAGAGAGAGAGAGAGAGAGAGAGAGAGAGAGAGAGAGAGAGAGAAATTACGTGAATGATCAATTAGTCTTCCTCATTTTTATCGTCCTTAAGTGATTAATAAAATATTAAAGTCAGATTTTTCCAGGGACGCTCATAAATTACTAAAGCAATAATTAGTTCAATCCTGCAGGGTGGGAGTCATTTAGGAGAGTTTAATATCAGGAGTTGTCTGAATTAATCTGATGCTCAACAGTTGAATAATTAGACTCCGTTTTGAATATTTGCTCGATTTTTATGTTATTTATTTATGTCTATTTTACTTTGAATGCTAATTGGAGTGCAACTTATGTTCTATTTATGCCATACTTATTTCTTATTTTATTTGGATTGCTTTTTTATTGTCTTTTAATCTATTTTGAATGTTATTTGGAATGCTATTGATATCCTACCTATGGGGCATTCTGAAACACTTCGGCTTCCAGTCTCACATATTTGGCAAGGCTTTCGTAGGAGTTTCCAGGACATTCAGGGGCACCTTAATGACCCTGGTGGTGGTTTGACCCTTCCTCTGTACCTTGAACCTAAAAGAACACTCATGAGAACCCGGCTGATCTACTTTTTTGACTTTGGAAATAGTTGATGAGATGTGAAGGGCGGAAGCGTCTGAGCATATTGACGAATGACCTATTTATTTTTAATCTTATTTTGAATCCTACACTGAATCCTATTTATGTCTTATATATGTTCTGTTTTATTTATTTTATTTATTTCTCATGGTATTTTGTCCCATTTATTTTTTGTTTGTCGGCGGGAAGGGATCACACGCTGGCTTAACGGGTCAGTGTCTGGCGATGGCTCTGTGGGACGCTTAAACTCCCCCCGCCCCCCCCCCCCCCCCTCTCTCTCTCTCTCTCTCTCTCTCTCTCTCTCTCTCTCTCTCTCTCTCTCTCTCTCTCAAAAGCATCATGTCCGCCTCTCTCGTATTCAGTAAATATGTAAGGAGTTTTGCTTACACACACACACACACACATACACACACAGAGAGAGAGAGAGAGAGAGAGAGAGAGAGAGAGAGAGAGAGACCACACCGGTATCAATAATTCACATTGTCAAAACTTAGACTTTCTTTCTTTTTCTTTCATCTTTCTCTTGTATTGAAAACCTTTGCCCGTAACTTCTGGTTTGCTGTTTTTTTATTCAGTATTTTCGACAAGAATTTTTATTGCTTTCCCTCGAACGCTTTTCCTACTTTGTGCTTCTTTTTATCCATCTTTTCATCTTCAAAAACAAAACAACAACAAAAACAAACAAATGAAAAGCGAATGTGAAATAAGAAGAAAAAAAAACATGACGGGAAACGAAATTGAAGTGAAAGGAATGACTGCAAGAAGACATTCGGGCGGAGAAGGGAACGAGGGATGATAATATGAATGATGGACACAGAGGAAACGATACAGAAGATACTTGAGCCCCCCTTGAAAAAAACCGAGATTCAGTGGGAAGTTAATTGCATGGGATGAAAGAAGACGCGACAGGCGGAGGAGGAAAGAAAACGAAGGATAATGTTACTGATGATAGGGAAGAGGGTGAGGGAGGATGATGGGTAGAGGAGTAGGGGAGTGAGAGCTAAGGGAAAGGGGAGATAAGGAGGACGGGGAGATAAGGGAGAATAATAATAGTACTAATGTTAATAAATAAAATACTGATTTAAATTTTTTTTGTGTGTGTGATGCATACACGACGAATGAGAGAGAGAGAGAGAGAGAGAGAGAGAGAGAGAGAGAGAGAGAGAGAGAGAGAGAGAGAGAGAGAGAGAGAGAGAGAGAGAGAGAGAATAAGATGGAAAGGTTGTATTCGCGTGTATGGTAACAGTGAGAGGAAACGGGAAGGGGAAGGAAGGTTACGTGAAAGGAATGGTAGGGGTGAAAGGGTGAAGGTCTTATGGGAAGGTCGATGTTGTGTGGCAGGTGTGTGGGTAAGGGAGACGAAGGAGATGGTTAGAATAGGAGGAGGAGGAGGAGGAGGAGGAGGGGGGGGGGGAGTGGGTCGGTAGGTGGCTGTAACCTGATGTAAGTGGCGAAAACAGAAAGATAAATCACTGTAATGTTGATAGTAGTAGTAGTAGTAGTAGTAGTAGTAGTAGTAGTAGTAGTTATAGTAGTAGTAGTAGTAGTAGTAGTAGTCTCCACGGTTATGGCTTCATTACCCTATTACCCGGTGCTGAGATTTATTAAGAATGATTGAGACGTGTGGGGGAAGGTATGTGCTAATGAACATGGCCACATAAGGCAGGAGGAAGTGGTAGGGCGGGAGGAGTGGTTGGGAGTGAAGGAGAACTAGTGGTTAGGTATGTTTATATGGGTAGGAGAGGGTGGGGTTTGGTGGAGTGGAAGCGTACATTGGAGTGGAAAATGCATGGAAAAATGGAAAGAAATACTGGAATCACGAAGAAGTCAGGTTGGAACTACAAAGGGGGAAAGAACTGAAGGGAGGGGGAAAAGGAAACGTAGCAGTGGAAGGGAGAGAGGCTTAGGAGGGATAAATGAATGAATGGAGAGTGGACATGAGGAAAAGTGACGAGGGTAGAAATCAGACCAGAGGATAGGCAATGAGAAAGTCACTAAGGTTGATACACACATACAAAGAGAGGTAGATAACAGGTCGATAGGCAGCAAAGAGATGGGAGGTGAGAGAGGGAAGAAGGAGAGGTAGGCAGAGGGGAAGGAGGTAGACAGGTTAGGCTAAAAAAAAAGACTGAAAGGTAGATGATGAAGAAAGGAACGAAAGATTGAGAGAGGCAGAGAGACAGGCATATACGAAGACAGGATAGGTGGGTAGAGGCAAGATGAAGCAGGAAATCAAGGTAAGAAAGAGACGAAAGAAATATAGAAAGGAAAGGATGAAAACTAACACAGAAACGAACACGAAGGTGGGAAAACAGAAAAAATAAGAAGGGAATTAAACTAGAGAGTAGGAAGATAAGAAATGAAATGAAAAGAAACTAACAGGTGAACTGGAAACTAGACAGAGTAAGGAAGGGAGGAATGAGAGCTGGTAGGCAGGTGGGAACATATTACTCGACAGACAGAGAAGATTGACCAGGCAGGTAGATGGGTTAGAGGGAGGGAGGGGAGGCAGGGGAAGGATGGAGCTAACTGAAGGGGGCAGTGAGGCAGGAAGAGTCATTAGCCCGGAGTTGTATGACTATTCCACTGGAGTTTAATGCCCAACTTGCTACATGAATTGCTGCTAAGTGGCCACCGGATATGGGGCTGCAGGCTGGCGGGGGGACTGCAAGACTGGTGGGGGACTAGGGCGGGCTGTGTGGGGCCGGGGATAGGTTAGGGTGGGGTAGGAAGGGAAACGTGGGAGATAAATAAAGCAGCATACAGGGAAGGAGGTGAAATATGGAAACAGGCAAAACACGGCTGAATAAAAAAAATGATGTAGTGGATGAGCGTAGCAAAATAAACACTAGTGAAAAAATTGAGAGTTAATGGAAGTGCAAGTTAAAGTTTTAGGAGAAAGTTAGTTTGGTTTACGTTTTGAGAGAGAACAGACTGTGACTATCTAGTTTTCATGAGCCCTCGCGTGGCTGGACTGGCTGACTGGTTGCCTCTCGTGTCTCCTTGCGTACGGCGTGGAGGCTTAGGGATGCACGGGGGCGTAGGAGAGTTAAATGGAAGGTTAACCCCTCCAAAAGATTCTAACCCTCTCTGTTTGCGAGTTCTTCCACCATACACTATTTGCAGAATCAGCGCCAGTGGACTTTTTGTTTCCTCTTTTTTAACCCTTGAGCTTCCTCGTATCCCTTAAAAAGACAAACAAAGCCAGACACATCTACAAATACAAACACAGACTAGCAGAGAAAAACACACAAAGACAATGATAGACAAACAAACAAAGACAGAAAATAGAGGTTGGGGTGAGGTTGAAGAATGAGATGTGTCGAGGGAGGTTTGGGTAAGGGTGAGAGCTGACGGTAGGGTGAGTGTTAGGTTGGCTGGGAACGGTCGTGAGGGAGATGTGTGAGTAGGATGTAGCGAGTAGGGGGAAACTGTAAGGGAGTGAGGGAGAGGTGGCAAGGTGTGTGTGGGATGTAGCGAGGAGGGGGAAGCTGTAAGGGAGTGAGGGAGAGGTGGTAAGGTGTGAGTGGGATGTAACGAGGAGGGGGAAGCTGTGAGGGAGTGAGGGAGAGGTGGCAAGGTGTGAGCGGGATGTAACGAGGAGGGGGAAGCTGTGAGGGAGTGAGGGAGAGGTGGCAAGGTGTGAGCGGGATGTAACGAGGAGGGGGAAGCTGTGAGGGAGTGAGGGAGAGGTGGCAAGGTGTGGGTGAGGTGTGGAGAGGAGGGGGAAGCTGTAAGGGAGTGAGGGAGAGGTGGCAAGGTGTGAGTGGGATGTAACGAGGAGGGGGAAGCTGTGAGGGAGTGAGGAAGAGGTGGCAAGGTGTGAGTGAGGTGTGGAGAAGAGGGGGAAGCTGTGAGGGAGTGAGGGAGAGGTGGTAAGGTGTGGGTGAGGTGTGGAGAAGAGGGGGAAGCTGTAAGGGAGTGAGGAAGAGGTGGCAAGGTGTGAGTGAGGTGTGGAGAAGAGGGGGAAGCTGTAAGGGAGTGAGGGAGAGGTGGTAAGGTGTGGGTGAGGTGTGGAGAAGAGGGGAAGCTAAGGTGAGGAGAGGTGGTGGGTGTGGGTGAGGTGTGGAGAAGAGGGGAAAGCTGTGAGGGAGTGAGGAAGAGGTGGCAAGGTGTGGGTGAGGTGTGGAGAAGAGGGGGAAGCTGTGAGGGAGTGAGGGAGAGGTGGTAAGGTGTGAGTGGGATGTAACGAGGAGGGGGAAGCTGTGAGGGAGTGAGGGAGAGGTGGCAAGGTGTGAGTGGGATGTAACGAGGAGGGGGAAGCTGTGAGGGAGTGAGGGAGAGGTGGCAAGGTGTGGGTGAGGTATGGAGAGGAGGGGGACGCTGTAAGGGAGTGAGGAAGAGGTGAGTGTAGTCAGGTATCGAATAGGTGAGTGAAAGATGGTATGGTGAGGTGAGGTGTGGAGTGCATAGGGAGGTGAGGGAAGGATAAGAGGGAAAAGAAAGGATGGAGGGGAACTAGAGAGATCTTTATAAGTCACCACACAATTTCACTATCAGTTCACAATCTTTCCTTCTTCATTATCACAATCATCACCACATGGCTTCCAGATCCCTTCCCCTTCACTATTCCCGTCATCACCATCATCACCATCCACAAGTGTCGTCTATAACTCTATATTATTCTCTCTCCACCATTTCACTACCATCACCACCATCATCATCACACTCAGCACCACCATCACTATCATCACCAGCGCTCTCCCTTCTTCACGGTGTACCATTTTCTTCTTACACCATCACCACCACCACCACCACCATCACCACTACCAACACCACCACCACCACCACCACCAAGTCCTGTCAACATCATTCTCTCCACCACTATCAACTCCACCAGCCAGCAGCCAGCACCACCCACCACCTTTTCCCACCACCACCACCACCACCACCTCTCTCATTCAACAAGGAAGGAAGGATGGAAGGAGGGAAGGAAGGGGGGAAGGAAGGAGAAGGAAGGAGGGAAGGAAGGCTGTTACACGTCCATACCTTCCTCCTCCTCCTCTTCCTCGTCTTCCTCTTCCTCTTCCTCTTCCTCCTCCTCCTCCTCCTCCTCTTCCTCCTCTTCCTCTTCCTCTTTCTTCTTCTCCTCCTCCTCCTCCTCCTCCTCCTCCTCTCAGCCTCCCTGTCGACCACATCCTTGCACTGTTACGTGAGGAATTTGTAGTGTGGCTCGACGTGGCGTGCCGGCTTAGGTGTGTTAGCGAGAGAGAGAGAGAGAGAGAGAGAGAGAGAGAGAGAGAGAGAGAGAGAGAGGGAGAGGGAGTCAGATATAATGTAGTGTTCATGTTCCTCCTCATAGCTTTTCATCAGTCCCATCCTCTCAGTATTTTTAGTCTCCCTCTCCCTGTTCTGCATTCCATTTGTATCTGTGAGCACCTGTCTTGATGCACCTTGAGAGGAAGAAAGAGGGAGAGAGAGGCTGGTGAAGGTGCCTTGGATGTAACCTTGTGTATATACTTCCTCCGCCTCCTGCTTCTTTTCTCCTTTTGACTCCTCTATGCAGCAAGTTCAATCTCGTGTACTAACTCCATCTCTCACTGCACCATCCACTTCTTCCTTCACCCATGCATTACCACCTTTTATATTCTTCCTCCTCCTCCTGATTTCTCTATACACCAAGACACCTTTCCTGCAGTACCTCCCCTTTCCACTGCACCTCCCACGTCTTTCCCCCTTCTGATTTCTCTATACACCAAGACACCTTTCCTGCAGTACCTCCCCTTTCCACTGCACCTCCCACGTCTTTCCCCCTTCTGATTTCTCTATACACCAAGACACCTTTCATGTAGTACCTCCCCTTTCCACTGCATCTCCCACTTCTTTCCTCACCCTTACATTACCACCTCTCATCTCTCCCGGTCTCTGCTAGCTCAATACCCTCCTCATGACCCTCTGTCACACCTCTCTGTTCAGTGGTCATGATCAGAGTGCTCTTATATATGTTATCTGCCGGTTTGCTATCGACCTGTATCGCTGACTATTGGATTCGGATCTCATGTCATCCAGCTTTTTCACCCGGCTTGTTGTTTATCATAGGTCAGAGGTCACACGTTTTGCCGGTATCCAGGATAATCAGATAGAATAACCAGGTGCTGAGGCCCATGACATTGTTCCGCCTCCCATCAGAGTGTGTTCGTGTTTACCTGAACCTCCCCGACTAGGATTAGAAACTCCCGAGATAACTGCATTTGAAAGCTTGTACGCACCTCCTGCTCGCCGTGGGTGTTTTTGGTGATGTTGCTGCGGAGTTTTTGTTCGTTTAGTTGGCTGATCAGTTAGTTGGTTGCCGGCTGATGATCTCCATGCCCCCTTCAACCCCTTCAACCCCGCCTCCTCTCCCTCTCTCCCAGCCACACACACACACACACACACACACACACACACACACACACACACACACACACACACACACTGGATTGGACGAGACTTTCCGAGAGATGAGAACAGTAATACAGGGCAATGTCAAGATGGGGAAAAGCAATCCATGGAGTCCCTCAAGGCTCTGTGCTGGCGCTCGTAAAGTTTCTTATTGCATCAACGATATGTAGATAGTGCAAAGGTCATGAGGATGCTAGAATATTGAGAAGGATTATAAAATGCTGCAGGAAGATTTGAAGAGGATTGACGGCGTGAAACATGAAACTCAAAGCAAATTGTGGTAGCTGCGTAGAAGTATTGAGGCTGTCACTGAACTAGTCTTTGGAAAATAAACAAATCAAAATAGCAAGAGAGGAAAAAGGCCTAAATTGTTGATCCAGGATAATTTGTCACCCTAAATAAACACTCGAAAAAAAAGTGGCCTTTCATACTATGGATGAAATAGTTATGAAGGTTTTGATAGTGTTTTTTATCCGTCCGAGGTTGAAATATGTGGCAAGGTATAGCTAAGAGCTAGAGAAGATGCGAGCAACAAGCAAGAAGGTCCCCAGCCTAGGATTTAACTTATAAAAAAGACGGAAAAATTTGCGGGTACCGTCCTGAGAACACGGAAGAGGTGATATACTGACAGTGTTTAAGGCATCGAAGGAAATGGATGGTTGATAGTAGTTGATTGATAGTGAAGATGGATTTATTTAAGGGAGGAGATCAATAACCTGCCATGGAAAGAAATTATAAACGACAAGGGGCTTCGAAATACTCACAAAATACAGTCTAGACAATGAAATCGTTCGCTCGAAAACCTTAGAATTATTTTAAGCTAAATTTGACCGATTGAGACAAGACTGGTGCGTGGTGAACCTCCATAATATAAGAAGTAGATAAATACAACCAGGTAAACACACACACACACACACACACACACACACACACACACACACACACACACACACACACACGTATTTAACTAAGGTTGGCGAGGGTTTTACGTACCATACACATTTTTTAATGGATCATGTGTGTGTGTGTGTGTGTGTGTGTGTGTGTGTGTGTGTGTGTGTGTGTGTGTGTGTGTGTGTGTACGAGAGAGAGAGAGAGAGAGAGAGAGAGAGAGAGAGAGAGAGAGAGAGAGACTGACAGATGCAAGTGAAAGAAAAAAAATAATGGATAGATAAAAGAATGTAATAGTAAAAATATTCATGTACATAGATTGCATAGTGTAAACATGAAGGAAGAAGAGAAAGAGGAGGAGGAGGGAAGGCAGAAACCTAGGTAAAGGGGAAGGAAGGAGGAGGATCAAGAATAATAAGAAAAAAAAGAAAATAACGAGGGGAGACTTTACTAATATCAAACATTCTCCACAGGTACGTTCCTTCATGTGTGGAAGACGATTACGCCAAACACTCAAAAGGCTATTGGGGCGAGGAGGTGAGCTTCTTAGGCGAGGACGATTACTGCTCCCTTGATGGCTATAGAGGAAGGAAAGGGCGGGGTGTAGGGAGGGAAGGTAAGGTGAGTGGATGTGACATAAGCTGTGGAAACGTTGATGTGGTTGTGTGTCAGCTGAAGAAGGGTTGAGTGAGGGGAGCATACCGGGGAATGTAGAAAGGAGGAGGAGGAGGAAGCGGATCAGGAAGAGGAGAAGGATGAGAAAAGAAAAGAAGAGATGACGGAGAAAAAAATGACTGAAAAAAGAGACTGAGGAAGAGGAATAGCAGAAGTATGGGAAAAAAAATGAGGGTAAGAAAATGAGGAAGAGAAGTAAGAATGGATGGAGGAAAGAAAGGGTAAAAAGAGGTAGATAAGGGGGAAATGAAACGGAGGAGGAGGAGGAGGAGGAGGAGGAGGAGGAAGAGGAGAAAGAAAAGGAGAAAGAAGAGTAAGAGGAAAAGAAATAGGAGAGAAAGAGGAAGAGGAAGAGGAAGAGGAAGAGGAAGAGGAGGAGTTCAGTAGGGACACGTAACAAGAACAAGTGGAACGCAAATTAGATGAAACAAGGAACGTCGAAAAAGAGGAGGCAGGTAATTTGTTCTTGGTGAGCCCCTCGAGGAACCTCAGCGACTGGCCTTGTCCAGAATCTCGGCGTGGCTCAGCGGCGCGTTTGTTGTGTTGCTGAGGTAATCAAGGTGAAGCCCGGCAAACAAACCTCCAGGTAGGCCAACAGGGACTGACGGGGCGGATTGAACCGGAGTGGCGCTGGGCAGGAGCAGGGAAAGGAGGGGGAAACACGGCAGCATGGAAGAGCAGGCAACGGAGTCTAGTGGCGTGGCGGAATAAGAGTGGGGCTAGGCAGGAACAGGGAAAGGAGGGGGAAACACGGCAACATGGAAACATCGAATAGCAGGCACCGAAGTCTAGTGGCGTGGCGGAATCTGAAAGGGCAGGGGCAGGTAGAGAAAGAGGAAACATGGCAACATAGAAGAGCAGGCAACGAATTCTAATGGCTTATAATGAGGCAACCTGCTTTAGTGATTTAGTCTGCTTGTTCACGATTTTTAATAACCACCAAAACGTATTAAAGTATTCACTGTACGCACACACGATTCTATTGACTCTTGTTGCAGCGAAGTAATGGCCACTATGATTATTAAGGTTTGTATTAGCACTAACTACTTTTGCAGGTCAGTCATTCATATTTCCGAAAAATCTTCTGTCGATGTCTGTACCTACTGCACCGCCTCGCTTGGCCGTTACATCTAGTTCTTGGGTTATTTACTGACGAGGGGGATGTTGGTTATTTCGTCTAGAGTTGGGAAGAGGAAGAGAGAGGGAAAAGGGCAGTGACTTGGGGAGGAATAGTTCGGAAGGGGAGATATCTAGTTCTTGGGTTATTTACTGACGAGGGGGATGCTGGTTATTTCGTCTAGAGTTGGGAAGAGGAAGAGAGAGGGAAGAGGGCAGTGACTGGGGGAGGAATAGATCGGAAGGGGAGATATCTAGTTCTTGGGTTATTTAC
This sequence comes from Eriocheir sinensis, assembly GCF_024679095.1. NCBI lineage: Eukaryota > Metazoa > Arthropoda > Malacostraca > Decapoda > Varunidae > Eriocheir > Eriocheir sinensis. Next base: position 111,300 of record NW_026111206.1, on the reverse strand, counting down.
TGACGAGGGGGATGTTGGTTATTTCGTCTAGAGTTGGGAAGAGGAAGAGAGAGGGAAGAGGGCAGTGACTGGGGGAGGAATAGATCGGAAGGGGAGGCTTGAGCAGAGGTGGAGGGAGATCTGGATGGGTGAGATTTAAACTTATATATAAGAACATCAGAGAAGAAGAACATGAAAACATATGAGTCTGCAAGTAGTCAGTAGGTTAAGGCTGATAACTTCTGTAAACCCAACACCATCCAGCTTTAACCATCAAATATTCTAACCGTTTCTTGAAGGTATCTATAATATTAGCTATCACAACATGACTGCCAGACACACGATTGCTGATACAGTGTTTATAATATTTCGCTTATATACTGATAAATTCTGTAAACCCAACACCATCCAGCTTTAACCATCAAATATTCTAACCGTTTCTTGAAGGTATCTATAATATTAGCTATCACAACATGACTGCCAGACACACGATTGCTTATACAGTGTTTATAATATTTCGCTTATATACTGATAACTTCTGTAAACCCAACACCATCCAGCTTTAACCATCAAATATTCTAACCGTTTCTTGAAGGTATCTATAATATTAGCTATCACAACATGACTGCCAGACACACGATTGCTTATACAGTGTTTATAATATTTCGCTTATATACTATGTACGTAATAATATAGAGCAATGAATGTTTACTTACGCACTAACTTGCTTGCTTAATGCCAAACCTGCTCCACTCGTTCATTGCTTTAGTCGTAAACCAATTTTTGCCCCTGTGTTCATTTGATTAGGATTGATCTAATTTAAACACTTCTCAGAGTTCTGCCTTGATCTCTCACAGCCAGAATCTCAAGAACCTCACCCTTGTTAAAACCCTTCATCCTCCTATATACCTCGGGCCAGCCACTGCGCACCCTTCAACTTGTGGTAATAAACATAAGGGTTGAGGGTGTGCAGAAACGGTGGAGCGTGTACAGAGGAAAACAGGAGAGAAATAGGCGGGGAGGAGAAGCAAGGTGACGTGTGAGCTGTAGATAATGAAAGGCGGTGGAGGTGAATGGCAGGAGAGGAGAGGGCAGACAGGACAGCGAAGGTGGAATGAAGAGAGGGAAGCAAAATGAACTGTTCGGGGAGGAGAGAAGAGGGAAGAGGATAAAGGGACGGTAATCTCAGACGCTTCCGCCTCCAGCATCACCTATTCCCAGGGGCCGAAGAAGGGATTAATCATGTTCTTAGTTAATGTCACAGAAGCTTCGTCAGACTACAGCCAGGGTTATTAAGTTACCTGCGGAAGTGCTCACAACTCGTACGAAAGCCTTGTTAACTGTCTGTGCTTGAGCGTTGCAATGTTTATGAATAAGAGTAAGAGGAACCAGAGTATATGAGAGGATAGGAATAGATGGAAAATAATTGCGCTATATGTATGAAGGGAAGGTGTAAAGAGAAGAAGAAAAGACAAAGAAATGGAAGTCAAGAAGCTGATCTGTTTTATATATTTAAGAATTGAATAATAGGATTGTGGAAGAGACTATACGAGGGCAGAAGAATAGAGTAACGCAGCAGATCAAGACGAAGAACCTTAAAAAAGATATAGGAGGAGGCTAGGAGGGTAGGAGCAAAGGATCTAGAAAAAGGAATAAGAAAGGAAGTGAAAATGGTTATAGGAAGTTACAGAGAGGGTTAGGGATTTGTCAGACACCACGAAAGGGAAATAAATAAATAAATATAAGGGAAATAAATGGGAAATAAAAGGAAAGGAAAGAAATCAGCGGGAAATAGATGGAAATAAAAGAAAAATAAATGTATAAAAGGGAAATAAAAGGGAAATAAAGGGAAATAAAAGAGAAATACATAAATAAAAGAGAAATAAAAGGGAAATAAATATATAAAAGGGAAATAAAAAAGAAATAAAGGGAAATAAAAGAGAAATAAATATGTAACAAGGAAATAAAAGGGAAATAAAGGGAAATAAAAGAGAAATACATATATAGAAGGGAAATAAAAGGGAAATAAAAGGAAAAAATGATAACAGGGAGAGACAAAGAGGGTAAGATACTTGGCCAATTTCCACGAAAGGCAAAATAAAAAACGAAAGTCTGAGGGCGTTATTAGCAGGATCAACTAACACAAAATGACTTACCCCCTTCCCTCCCCTATAAAATGGCAACACTACAAAAATCTGCATATGGACATCAAAATAAGGGGGCGTGGGTGGGTGGAGGGCAGAAAAACGAGGCCACAAGAGGGGGTTTATAGGGTCAGAAAAATTCGAACCCCATAATTTTCTGATACTTTGACCGCAAATGACACGAACAAAGCAAAAATGTCTAATAAGCAATTCCTACGGGAGCTACTTTTTGGTGACATTTTGCACCACATGGTCATCTCTGGGGGCATTGGGTTACATGTTATTTTTCTTTCTCCTTCTTATTTTCCTTCCGTTCTCCCTTTTTTTTCCCGCTTTCCTCCTGCCCTATTATCCTTTTCCATTCCTCTCCTTTCTTCCATTGTTTTTTTTTTACTTTCCTCTTTTACTGTTTTCTGTCTCTTTCATTCCTTCTTTCCTCCAGCCCTATTTTCCTTTTCCTTTCCTCTCGCTTTTCTTTCTTCTCTCCATTCTTTTTTTTATCGTTTCTACTTTCCTCTTTTACTGTTTTCTTTCTCCTTCCTTCCTTCTTCCCTCCAGCCCTATTTTCCTTTACCATTTTTCTCTCGTTTTTCTTCTCCTTTTCTCCATTCTATTCCTCTTCTCTTTTCCTCTATTCTCTTTTCTTTCTCCTTTCCTCCTTTTCTATTTTCCTGCTCCTTTCTTTCTTCCTCCCTTTTTTCCTTCTTTCCTCCAGCCCTATTTTCCTTTTCCATTTCTCTCTCGCTTATTTTTTCACCTTTCCTCCATTCATTATTTTCTTTTCCTCTATTCTTTTCATTCGTCTTTCCTCCTTCTCTATTTTCCTTCTCCATTCCTCCCCCTCCCCCCCTCTCACTCTTTGATTCCCATCTTATCATTTTCTCTCCCCTCTTCCTTCCTTCCCTTACCCACACACACACACTCTCTCTCCTTCTCGCTCTCTCTTTCTCTCTAGCAACTCCGTCTTAACTAAATCTAAAACACATCCCCTATCCACCATCCTCTCCCTTCTCCTTCCTCCCCTCTTCTCCCCAGCCTCACCCCATCCTGTCCCCTATCCTCACTCCCCCCCTCTCGCTCATCCTACCCCTTCCCCTCTTCCCCCCTCCCCCCCTACCCCTATCTCCTCCTCTTCACCGTAATAAAGGGAGACTGTAACACTTTGCTGGAGTCTGTGAGGTCTCTAGTTACCCGTGGACTATACAGCCTGCCGCTCTCTCTCTCTCTCTCTCTCTCTCTCTCTCTCTCTCTCTCTCTCTCTCTCTGTTTTCTTTCTCTCTCTGTGTCTCTGTGTAGAGAGAGAGAGAGAGAGAGAGAGAGAGAGAGAGAGAGAGAGAGAGAGAGAGAGAGAGAGAGAGAGAGAGAGAGAGAGAGAGAGAGATAAATATAAACAAAACACAGCGCTAAATCTTCCTAACTTACCCCTGTTAGTTGCTGAAAAGGAAGATCGGGAGATGGAACGGCGGGAAGACTTATGAGATTGATTTTTTTTAATAAGTTAGGGAGGGAAGGAAAAAAGGAGTGAGTGAAAGTGAGTAAGTTATAGGGATGAACCGAGTGAGTTAAACTGAGTGAGTGTTTGTGAGTGTTTGAGTGAGCGGTGTAGGTAAGGTAGTGCGTGTGAGTGAGTGAATGAGTGAGGGGAGTGAGTATGAATAATTGAGATGAGTGTGAGTGTGGAGGGGAGGGGAGATGAGTGAGCTGGGAACCGGAAAAACCGGAAAAAAAGAAGAAAAGAAGAGTAAAAGAAGCAAAAATGTGTGAATCAAATAAGCGAGAATAATAATGAAATAGACTAAGAGTGAGTGAGGGAGTGAAGGAAGTGGGTGAATGATTAAGGGGGTGAATGGGTAATGGGGTGGTCAGTGTCGTATGGCCGTGTCATTACTCATCCACCAGGGGGCCTACCATACATTATAGGCTTATTCTTCCCTTTCTCCTTCCCTATTCTCTCATTCTTCTTTTCCACAAACATAAAAGGAAGGAAGAAAGGAAGGAAAGAAGGAAGAAGAGAAGGAAGGAAGGAAGGAAGGAAAGCAGGAAATAAAATAAAGAAGGAAGAAATAAATTAGGAGGAAGGAAGAAATTAAGAATGGAAAGTAGGAAATGTAGAGAAAAAGGAAGTCCCTTATTCTCAGTTCTCTTTATCTGCTCCTGTTCTCTTTTTACTCCCCTTTTCTTCATTATTGTAACTACTTCCTTTCTGACTTCTTCTATCTCACATTTCTTCATCCTTCAGTAAATATAATTCTTCCCACCTCTCTTCTTTCTTCCTTTCTACTTCATTCTTTTCTTCCTTCCGCGCTTTTCACTCCTCCACTTTCACTTCTTCCTTCCTTTCTTCCTTCCTTCCTTCTTGCCAGTCTTTTCACCAATAATTAATCGGTCTAATTATCCTGTCCCTTGGTTTTTCTCTATCATTATTCTCGCTTATTGGATTCACACATATTTTCCTCCTTTACTCTGTTTTTCCTATTTCATTATTTTTTGTTCTTCTTTACCTTTTTTTCCTTTTCTTCCTCATAATATCGTCTTTTCTTCTCAGTCATTTTCTTCTTTTATTTATTCATATTTACTTTTACTTAATTTTCTCACACATTCTCGTTATTTTCTTCAACATTCTCTGTCTCTCTCTCTCTCTCTCTCTCTCTCTCTCTCTCTCTCTCTCTCTCTCTATCTCTCTCTCTCTCTCTCTCTCTCTCTCTCTATTTTTAACTCTATCTATATTTTCAAAAATATAACTCTCTCTCTCTCTCTCTCTCTCTCTCTCTCTCTCTCTCCGTTTTTGTTTTTTCCACTCCCTTGCTTTCCTTTCCACCCGTTCCACCACGCATCAACTCTCCCTTATATCCTTTACTTATCTCCCTTCGACAGTCTCCCTCGCTTCCCTACCTCCTTTCACTCTCCCTGATTCCCCCCTTAGATCATCTCTCAGTCATCTCCCTTATCTCCACCCTTCTCTCCCTATATCTTCCTCTGTCTCACCTCCTCATTCTCTTTTCTCTTCATTTCATTTATTATTTTCTAGTCACTGTTCTTCATGTTTTATCTTTTGTTCTTCATTGTAGTCTTTCTTTCTTTCTTTTCTCATCATTCTTTCATCACCTCTCTATATATCATCTCTTCTTTCCCGTCATTGTTCTTCATATGCTATCCTTTGTTTCTCTTTATCGTCTTTCTTTCTTCCTTTGTCACTCTTCTTCCATCACCATCAGGTTATTGGTCCTCTCTATGCCACCACCACCACCACCCCTTAGCACCACATCCACCACCACCCCTTAGCACAACCACCACCACCACCACCGCCATTCTTCTTCCGCTCTCCACCAACCGCTCTGAACCTTTCCTTATATGTACCTTTTCCAATATTCTCGAGGCTATTTACCATTCACTCCCACCTTCTCTCCCACTACTACTACTACTACTACTACTACTACTACTACTACTACTACTACTACTACTACTATTACTACTACTACTCAGCACCCTTTCTATTATGTCTGTCAGCGGCTCTGAATAAAAAACACGACACTACATGGACACGCTGAGGCCTATAGGGTAAGGCTTAGTGTGTGTGTGTGTGTGTGTGTGTGTGTGTGTGTGTGTGTGTGTTTAAAGCAGATACGTGTTTTTCCGAGTATATTTTTAAAGGTATTAGCAAATTGAGTTAAAAGAAAATAAGAGAAGAAAATTGTGTACCCGAGAACGTGTGCTTGAGAGAGAGAGAGAGAGAGAGAGAGAGAGAGAGAGAGAGAGAGAGAGAGAGAGAGAGAGAGAGAGAGAGAGAGAGAGAGAGAGAGAGAGAGAGAGAGAGAGAGAGAGAGAGCTCGAGATCTAAACTTATAGATTTATCTCTCTCTCGAGCTCTCTCTCTCTCTCTCTCTCTCTCCTAGGCGTTAAAGGAAGTACTGGAACAGGAGCGTCTTATTAGTTTTTGTTCCTTCCCCACCGTTAGTCTTATTGGTGCCTTGCGTCCGCCTCCGACCGAGAGAGAGAGAGAGAGAGAGAGAGAGAGAGAGAGAGAGAGAGAGAGAGAGAGAGAGAGAGAGAGAGAGAGAGAGAGAGAGAGAGAGAGGAAGACAGGATGGAAGTGATGAGTGATGGAAGGAAACAGTAACTCATCTATAACATCGTGGCACCCGTGTTTTTTTGTTTCTCTATTTTTCTCTCTATATTTTTTAAAGTCCTTTCGTTCTTGCTCAGTGTGGCGTGGCGTGTACCAGAGTCTATATAGCTGTGTTGAAAGGTTTACATATGCAAGTACACCCACACACGCAGATATGCACCCCCCCTCTCTCTCTTCCCACACACAACCCTCCACGAATAACCTTACCATCCTTTTCAAAACAATCACGCACACCTGTCCTACACTCAGCACACATTCCCTGTACTGCGATATCGGCCAACCTGACCTAACCTATACCATCAGAGCGAGGTAACATGTGTGCACCAATAAGTCGCCTCTATAAGCATGGATATAGTAACAGCTGCCCGCGCCATCACAAGCTGAGTCCCATCATTGCCTACGGGGACACATGGGGAGAGGTATGAGAGTGTGGAGAAAAACAATGGGGAAAATATATGGCGATAGTAGAGTGGACAGGACCAAGAATAGCATGAGATATAGACAGATTGATAGATTGATACATAGATTGATGGATAGATAGATAGGCATGTAGATAGAGATTGACATGTAGATAGTAAATAGATGGGAGAGAGACAGAGACAGACAGATATACAGAGACAGAGGCAAGCAGAGAGACAGAGACAGACAGCGGCAGAGGCAGAGACAGGCACAAAGAGAGATAGAGAGAGGAACAGAAGATAGTAAATAGGTGGGAGAGAGACAGAGACAGACAGATATACAGAGACAGAGGCAAGCAGAGAGACAGAGACAGACAGCGGCAGAGGCAGAGACAGACACAAAGAGAGATAGAGAGAGGAACAGAAGAGTCGGATGGATGTCACGAGATCAAAAGAATATGAAGAATCGTGTGCTGATTTGGTTACGGTCATCAGGAAGAGAATGGAGAGGAGGGAATGGCGCTGAAGAGGATTTATGGGACTGAGGGCGGCAGGGAAATAAAGTGTGTAGGCGTGAGGGAGTAAAAATAGGCCCAGAAAAAAAAACCATAGTCAGATAAGATCGTGTGTTGAGGGGGCGTGCGTGAAGGGATCATGGAAACGAGGTCGAGGTTGGTTGGTTGCTTCCTGCGAGTTTTGTGTCGTGTTTGAAATAGGTTGAGATACATCGTCCATCATTCCTTTTTTTTTTACCTCTATTGTTATTTTTTTGTTTGTTATGCAGCAGCGGGGTTGACCTTACTATCTCTTTGCACGTAAAACCTCGAAGATTAAATGTAAGCTTGACGTGCCCAGGAAAATGTAGTTCATGGGCGTGAATAACTTAATACTGTCTTTCTTTATGTTTCCCATGCAGCAGTGAGTCTGACATATCATTTTACGTAAAACTTCGAAATTTAAATGTTATACCTGGAACTTGACGTGCCCAGAAAAAAAAGACTTATGGACGTGAATAACTTAATACTGCCTTGAATTTTATATTATATTGTCAGTATTTAGTGAGGCAACGTATATTGATAGGGGACAAATCCGCGATGCTTCAGCCATTTCAAATACCGAAGCGGAACGTTGTAAAAGCTTCAAGTAAGAGTTTGTCGGCCTTCGAACTCGCGTTGTCATATTGCTTTCTGGGATTCTAAGGGAAAAGAGGAGAGGAGAGAAGAAGAGAGGAGGGAAGGGGAGAGGAGAGGAGAGGAGAGGAGAGGAGAGGAGAGGAGAGGAGAGGAGAGGAGAGGAGAAGAAAGAGAAGAAAAAATCCGTTTCCAAGCTCTCGCATTTGCCGAGGCTTTCGTAGAAGTTAAGGGATTTCCGGTGGTGGTAGTGTGACAAAGCTTCTGTACCACGAACGCGAAGAAGCACGCATGCGAGCACTATTAATCTTCTTTTCGCCCTTTGGAAAGAGTTGATGTGAGATGCGGCAGCGTTTGGAAAGTCCGACCCAAGAAGTTAGAAATCGAGGTGCCGCGTTATCCATCAGATGACAGACAGCTTAGTAGAGAGGAACGTCAGCGACAGAGGCGGACCCATTGGGAGAGGATGCAGCGACATTTCAACAGAGCTCGCTGTCTCAGGTTGGCGAGGCGATTCAAGTGAGTCGCGCTGAGGCCCCGACTGTGACTGCCTGGCTTCTGAGTGTCACCGGCATCGTCCACAAAGAGCTACGTGGGCACACTCGTTTCATTAATTCTGTATAACTCTCAATAATGTCCAGCCATGATATATTCTTGGAAACCTTAGAAAACAGGAACAGCACTCAATACTACTCCTCTGACTGTTCTTTGAGGAGGCTATTTGAATTGCGATTGCTTTATTTTCCGCTCGAAAGTTTTTATATTTGCAACTTTTTTCCCTGTGATGGCTTATTGAATTTCGAAAAGATAAAAAAAAGAGTCACGATAGTCTTGTTGTATCTCAGCATCTGCGATTTAGAACGTTACTTATCATCTGGGGACCGTGATAAGTTGGGAAACATTCTAAACAACGATCCAGCAGTATGGGCCAAGTTGCTATCAGAAGCGAGAGGGAGTGAAAGAGCTTTAAATCACCTCGTGGCACTGCAGACATCGCCTTACACGCCTGGTAACTTTGCAACCCCTCAGCTCAGCGTTATGACCCAAGTTTGGACGCAGGAAGGAGGCTTGCACTCCCCTAAGACGCGTAGGTGGCGATAGTGTACAGCGTTATTGGACCACGTAGAAAAGACCTTAGCTTTCACGAGTTCATAAATCAATAGCAATGACGTTTACCATCACGATCGAAAGGAAAGATGAAGGCAATTGCACGTAGAGTGGCTGTGCAAGTAATGTTTTAATTATTGATCCACTTGTTACGTAAGGGGGAGAAGAAGTAGCCACTCTTGTAATCTGTGTGTGTGTTGGGCTGGGTGGGTGGGTGGAGGGGCTTGACCGCTTGGCTTATTACTTTCCTGGTGGTGACCTTTATCCTGCCAGCGAGTCTCTCATCATTATGTCCTGCTGCTGCTGCAAATAAAGGTTGCGTGTGAGTGGGCAGCCTGGTGGTGGTCCTGTTATTACTGCTGTCACAGGTGTTGGAAAGACAGACTACTACTACTACTACTACTACTACTACAACTACTACTACTACTACTACTACTACTACTACTACTACTACTACGACAGAGAGAGAGAGAGAGAGAGAGAGAGAGAGAGAGAGAGAGAGAGAGAGAGAGAGAGAGAGAGAGAGAGAGAGAGAGAGAGAATTAAGTAAAGCATGTAGGGAGAATCAAATAAAAAAAAAAATAAGCAGGATTTGAAAAAGGAAGGATATAGAGGAAAAAAATGGGAGGTAGGGAGGGAAGAAGTAAATAATTAAGTAAGTGATGAAATAAAAAAGAAAAGAAGAAAAGAGATGGAAAGACAGACGAAGGTAGGAATGAAAAAAGTAAAAGGAAGGAAGGAAAGAAGGAAGGAAGGAAGGAAAGAAGACTAGTAAGAGAAAGACGTGTACAAGTGACGAAGGAATAAAAATTGATGAGATAGAAAGACAGACGGAGGAAGGAAGGAAGGAAGGAAAAAATGAAAAAAAAGGACAGAAGGAAGGAAGGAAGGAAGGAAGGAAGGAAAGAAGACCAATAAAGAAAGGACGTGTACAAGTGACGAAGGAATAAAAATAGAGGAAATGGAAAGACAGACGGAGAAAGAAAGGAAGGAAGGAAAAAAAGAAAAAAAAGGATAGACGGAAGGAAGGAAGGAAGGAAGGAAGGAAGGAAAGAAGACCAATAAAGAAGGGGCGTGTACAAGTGACGAAGGAATAAAAATAGAGGAGGTGGAAAGACAGACCAACGAACGTGTACAAGTGTGGCACTCCAGAGAAAATGTGGTGATTATTTAGATGACCTCTCGTGTGTGTGTGTGTGTGTGTGTGTGTGTGTGTGTGTGTGTGTGTGTGTGGTATGCGCTCCCAAGGTCAAGTTTCCAATTATTGCGGTGATGATGATGATGATGATGGGAATGAATGACTCTCTCTCTCTCTCTCTCTCTCTCTCTCTCTCTCTCTCTCTCTCTCTCTCTCTCTCTCTCTCTCTCTCTCTCTCTCTCTCTCTCTCTCTCTCTCTCTCTCTGAAACAAGAGAGAGAGAGAGAGAGAGAGAGAGAGAGAGAGAGAGAGAGAGAGAGAGAGAGAGAGAGAGAGAGAGAGAGAGAGAGAGAGAGAGATAATAATAACCATGATTTGTAGCCCTGTGGTGTGCCGATGAGCTTATTAGGGAAGGACCAAGAGGAAGGTAAATTTGGGAGACAGGACAGAACAGTAATTACGGGAGGAAGACCGAAAAAACGAAGGTCATGAAGGAGGAGGAGGAGGAGGAGGAAGAGGAGGAAGAGGAGGAGGAGGAGGAGGAGGAGGAGGAGGAGGAGGAGAAAAAATGACAAGGTTAAGGTTGTAAAGAAGGAGGTGGAAGAAGTGGAAATTAGGAAGAGGAGGAGTTGGAGGAAGATGAATAGAAAGAAGAAAAGAGAGGAAGAAGAGTGCGGAGAACATGAGGAAGAGGAAGAGGAGAAAAAGGAGGAGGAGGAGGAGGAGGAGGAAGATGAATAGAAAGAAGAAGACGGAGAAAGATGAGTGTGGAGAACATGGAGGAAGAGGAAGAGGTGAAAAAGAAGGAGGAGGAGGTGGAGGAGGAGGAAGAGGAGGAGAAAGAGAGGAAAAGGAGGAAAAAGAAACTGAAAGAGGAAAGAAGGAACATAAGGAGAAAAGTTGAGGACGATGTGGAGGGAAAGAACACACACACACACACACACACACACACACACACACACACACACACACACACACACACACACACACACACACACACACACACACACACACACACACACACACA